>NC_064847.1:3892681-4211508 GCF_024166365.1 Elephas maximus indicus
CTCTGGGTACAGCCAGCAGCTTTTCTGTCTGAGGTACCTCAGGGTACAGTAATCAGGCCTTCCTGCCAAGGCATCTCTGGGTACAGTCACCATGTCTTCCTTCTGAAGTACATCTGAGTACAGTCACCAGGCCTTCGTTCCGAGGTACCTCTGGGAACAGTCAGTAGGCCTTCCTTCCGAGGTCCCTCTGGGTACTGTCACCAGGCCTTCCTTCTGAGGTAACTCTGGGTACAGTCACCAGGCCTTCCTTCCGAGGTACGTCTGGGTACAGTTACCAGGCCTTCCTTCTCAGGTTCCTCTGGGTACAGTCACCAGGCCTTCCTTCCGAGCTACCTCTGGGTACTGTCACCAGGCCTTCCTTCGGAGATATCTCTGGGTACAGTCACCAGGCCTTCCCTCCAGGGTTACTCTGGGTACAGTCACAAGACCTTCCTTCCGATGTACCCCTGGGTACAGACGCCAGACGTTTATTCCGAGGTAACTCTGTGTACAGTCACCAGGCCTTCCTTCTGAGGTACCTCTGGGTACAGTCACCAGTCCTTCCTTCTGAGGTACCTCTGTGTACAGTCACCAGGCGTTCCTTTTGAGGTACCTCTGGGTACAGTCATCAGGCCTTTCTTCTTAGATACCTGTGGTTACAGTCATCAGGCCTTCCTTCTCAGGAACCTATGAGTACACTCACCAGGTCTTTTTTCCGAGTACCTCTGAGCACAGTCATCAGGCCTTTCTCCTGAAGTACCTCTGGGTACAGTCACCAGGCCATCCTTCTGAGGTACGTGTGGGTACAGTCACCAGGCCTTCCTTCCGAGGTACCTCTGGGTACTGTCACCAGGCCTTACTTCCGAGGTACCTCTGGGTACAGGTACCAGCCATTGCTTCCGAAGTACCTCTGCGTACAGTCACCAGGCCTTGCATCCAAGGTAACTCTGGGTACAGTCAGCAGGATTTCCTTCCGAGGTACTTCTTGGTATAGTCAGTAGGCCTGCCTTCTGAGGTACCTCTGGGTAATGTCTCCTGAGCTTCCTTCTCCAGTACCTCTGGGTACAGTCACCAGGCCTTCATTCTCAAGGTACCTCGGGGTACTGTCACCAGGCCTTCGTTCTGAGGTACCTCTGAGTAGAGTCAGCAGGCGTGCCTTCTCAGATGCCTCTGGGTACTATCACCAGGCCTTCCTTCCGAGGGAACTCTGGGTACAGATAATCAGACCTTTCTTCCGAGATACCTCTCGGTAGAGTGATCAGGCCTTCCTTCCGAGGTACCTCTGGGTACAGTCAGTAGGCCTTCCTTCTGAGGTACATCTGGGGAATGTCACCAGGCCTTCCTTCCGAGGTACCTCTGGGTAAAGTTACCAGGCCTTCATTCTCAGTTACTGTGGGTACAGTCCGCAGGCTTTCCTTCCGAGGTACCTCAGGGTACAGTTACCAGGCCTTCCTTCTCAGGTACATCTGGGTACAGTCAGCACGCCTTCCTTCCGAGTTACCTCTGGGTACTGTCACCAGGCCTTCCTTCGGAGGCACCTCTGGGTACAGTCACCAGGTCTTCCGTTCACGGTTACTCTGAGTACACTCACAAGGCCTTCCTTCCAAGGTACCCCAGGGTACAAACACCAAACGTTTCTTTCATGGTAACTCTGGGTACAGTCACCAGACCTGCCTTCCGAGGTACCTCTGTTTACTGTCACCAGTCCTTCCTGCCGAGGTAACTCTGGGTACAGTCACCAGGATTTCCTTCCTAGGTACCTCTGGGTTAGTCACCAAGCCTTCCTTCCGAGGTACGTCTGGCTACAGTCTCCAGGCCTTTATTCTGAGGTACCTCTGGGTACAGTCACCAGGCCTTCCTTCTGAGGTACCTCTGTGTACAGTCACCAGGCCTTCCTTCTGAGGTACCTCTGGGTACAGTCACCAGGCCTTCCTTCTGAGATACCTGTGGTTACAGTCACCAGACCTTCCTTCTCAGGTTCCTCTGGGTGCAGTCACCAGGCCTTTTTTCCGAGTACCTCTGAGCACAGTCATCAGCCCTTTCTCCCGAAGTACCTCTGGGTACAGTCACCATGCCCTCCTTCCGAGGTACCGCTGCGTTCAGTCACCAGTCCTTCCTTCCGAGGAACCTCTGGGTACAGGCACCAGGCCTTCTTTCCGAAGTACCTCTGGGAATAGTCACCAGGCTTTCCTTCTGAGGTACCTCTGGGTACTGTCACCAGGCCTTCCTTCTGAGGTAAGTCTGGGTACAGTCAGTAGGCCTTCCTTCTGAGGTACCTCTGGGTATAGTCTCAAGGCCTTCCTTCTCAGATACCTGTGGGTACAGTCACAAGGCCTTCTTTCCGAGGTACCTCTTGGTAGAGTCACTAGGCCTTCCTTCCGATATACCTCTGGGTACCATCACTAGGCCTTCCTTCCAGGTACCTCTGGGTACAGTCACCAGGCTTTCCTTCTGAGGTACCTCTGAGTACAGTCAGCAGGCCTGCGTTCTCAGATACCTCTGGGTACTGTCACCAGACCTTCCTTCTGAGGTAGCTCTGGGTACAGACACCAAGGCTCCTTCGAAGGTACCTGTGGGTACAGTCATCAGGGCTTCCTTCCGAGGTATTTATGGGTACAGTCACCAGGCCTTTCTTCTTAGGTACCTCTCGGTATAGTTTCCAGGCCTTCCTTCTCACGTACGCCTGGGTACTGTCACCAGGGCTCCCTTCCGAGTTATCTCTGGGTACTGTCACCAGGCCTTCCTTCCGAGGTAACTCTGGGTACAGGCACCAGGCTTTGCTTCCGAGATACCTCTGGGTACAGTTACCAGGCCTTCCTTCTGAGGAAGCTCTGGGTACAGTCACCAAGCCTTCCTTCCCAGTTACGACTGGGTACTGTCACCAGGCCTTCCTTCCGAGGTACCTCAGGGTACAGGCACCAGGCCTCGTATCCAAGGTACCTCTGGGTACAGTCACCAGGCCTTCCTTCCGAGGCACCTCTGGGTACAGTTACCAGGCCTTCATTCTCAGGCACGTCTGGGTACAGTCACCAGGCCTGCCTTTTGAGGTAGGTCTGGGTACAGTCACCAAGCCTTCCTTCCCAGTTACGACTGGGTACTGTCACCAGGCCTACCTTCCGAGCTACCTCAGGGTACAGGCACCAGGTCTCGTATCCAAGGTACCTCTGGGTACAGTCACCAGGACTTCCTTCCGAGGTACCTCTTGGTATAGTCAGTAGGCCTGCCTGCTGAGGTACCTCTGGGTAATGTCTCCTGGACTTCCTTCTCCAGTACCTCTGGGTACAGTCAGCAGGCCTTCATTCTCAGGTACCTCGGGGTATAGTCACCAGGCTTTCATTCTCAGGTACCTCTGGGTACAGTCACCAGGCCTTCGTTCTGAGGTACCTCTGAGTAGAGTCAGCAGGCCTGCCTTCTCAGATACCTCTGGGTACAGTCACCAGGCTTTCCTTCTGACGTATTTCTGGGTACAGTGACCAGGCCTTCGTTCCGAGGTACCTCTGGGTACAGTCAGTAGGCCTTCCTTCCGAGGTCCCTCTGGGTACTGTAACCAGGCCTTTCTTCTGAGGTACCTCTGGGTACAGTGAGGAGGCCTGCCTTCTCAGATACCTGTGGGTACAGTGACCAGGCCTTCTGTCTGAGGTAACTCTGGGTACAGTCACCAGGGCTTCCTTCCGAGGTACCTCTGGGTACAGTCATCAGGCTTTCCTTCCAAGGTATGTATGGGTACAGTCACCAGGACTTCCTTCCGAGGTATCTCTGGGTTAATCACCAGGCTTTCCTTCCGAGGTACCTGTGGGTACAGTCACCAGGCCCTTATTGTGAGGTACCTCTGGGTACAGTCACCAGGCCTTCCTTCTGAGGTATGTCTGTGTACAGTCACCAGGCGTTCCTTTTGAGGTACCTCTGGGTACAGTCACCAGGATTTCCTTTCGTGGTATCTCTGGGTACAGTCACCAGGCCTTTCTTCTTAGATACCTGTGGTTACAGTTACCAGGCCTTCCTTCTCAGGTTCCTGTGTTTACAGTCACCAGGCCGTTTTTCCGAGTACCTCTGAGCACAGTCATGAGGCCTTTCTCCCGAAGTACCTCTGGATACTGTCACCAGGCCATCCTTCAGAGGTACGTGTGGGTACAGTCACCACGCCTTCCTTCCGAGGTAGCTCTGTGTACAGTCACCAGGCCTTCCTTCCGAGGTACGTCCGGGTACAGTCATCAGGCTTTCGTTCTGAGGTACCTCTGGGTACACTCACCAGGCCTTCCTTCCGAGGCACCTGTAGGTACAGTCTCTAGGCCTTCCTTCCGAGGTATGTCTGGGTACTGTCATCAGGCCTTCGTTCCAAGGTATCTCTAGGTACAGTCACCAGGCCTTCTTTCCGAGGTATGTCTGGGTACAGGCACCAGGCCTTCCTTCTGAGGTACCATTGGGAACAGTCATCAGGGATTCCTTCTTAGGTATCTCTGGGTTTAGTCACCAGGCCGTCCTTCCAAGGTACATCTGGGTAATGTCACCAGGCCTTCCTTCGGAGGAACCTCTGGGTACAGTCACCAGGGCTTCCTTCTGATGTACCTCTGGGTATAGTCACCAGGCCTTCCTTTTGAGGTACCTCTGGGTACAGTGAGCAGGCCTGCCTTCTCAGATACCTCTGGGTACAATCACCAGGCCTTCTGTCTTAGGTGACTCTGGGTAAAGTCACCAGGGCTTCCTTCCGAGGTACCTCTGGGTACAGTTACCAGGCCTTCCTTCCAAGGTACCTCAGGGTACAGTCATCAGGCCTTCCTCCAAGGTACCTCTGGGTACAGTCACCAGGCCTTCCTTCCGAGGTAAATTTGGGTACCGTCACCAGGCCTTCCTTCCGAGGTACCTCTGGGTACCGTCACCAGGCCTTCCTTCCGAGGTAAATTTGGGTACAGTCACCAAGCCTTCCTTCCGAGGTACCTCTTGGTATAGACACCAAGCCTTCCTTCTGAGGTACCTCTGGGTACAGTCTCTAAGCCTTCCTTCCAAGGTTTGTCTGGGTACAGTTTCCAGGCCTTCCTTCTGAGGTACCTCTGGGTACAGTCACCACGCCTTCCTTCTTAGGTACCTCTGGGTATAGTTACCAGGCCTTCCTTCTCACGTACGCCTGGGTACTGTCACCAGGCCTCCATTCCGAGATACCTCTGGGTACTGTCACCAGGCCTTCCTTCCGAGCTACCTCTGGGTACAGGCACCAGCCATTGCTTCCGAAGTACCTCTGGGTAGGGTCACCAGGCCTTGTATCCAAGGTAACTCTGGGTACAGTCAGCGGGACTTCCTTCCGAGGTACTTCTTGGTATAGTCAGTAGGCCTGCCTTCTGAGGTACCTCTGGGTAATGTCTCCTGGGCTTCCTTCTCCAGTACCTTTGGGTACAGTCACCAGGCCTTCCTTCTCAGTTACCTTTGGGTACACTTACCAGGTCTTCCTTCTGAGGTACCTCAGTGGACTGTCACCAGGCCTTCCTTGCAAGCTACCTCTGGGTATAGTCACCAGTCCTTCCTTCCGAGGTAACTCTGGGTACAGTCATCAGACCTTTTTTCCGAGGTAACTGTGGGTACAATCATCAGACCTTTCTTCCGAGATACCTCTGGGTAGATTGACCAGGCCTTCCTTCCGAGGTACCTCTGGGTACAGTCAGTCGGCCTTCCTTCTGAGGTACATCTGGGTGATGTCACCAGGCCTTCCTTCCGAGGTACCTCTGGGTACAGTCAGTCGGCCTTCCTTCTGAGGTACATCTGGGTGATGTCACCAGGCCTTCCTTCCGAGGTACCTCTGGGTACAGTTACCAGGTCTTCATTCCCAAGCACCTCTGGGTACAGTCACCAGGCCTTCCTTCTCAGGTACTGTGGGCACAGTCAGCAGGCCTTCCTTCCGAGGTACCTCTGGGTATAGTTACCAGGCCTTCCTTCTCAGGTATATCTGCGTACAGTCAGCAGACCTTCCTTCCGAGTTACCTCTGGATACTGTCACCAGGCCTTCCTTTGGAGGCACCTCTGGGTACAGTCACCAGGCCTTCCCTTCACGGTTACTCTGGCTACACTCACAAGGCCTTCCTTCCGAGGTACCCCAGGGTACAGACACCAAACGTTTCTTCCATGGTAACTCTGGGTACAGTCACCAGACCTGCCTTCTGAGGAACCTCTGTTTACTGTCACCTGACCTTCCTTCCGAGGTAAGTCTGGGTACAGTCACCAGGATTTCCTTCCGAGGTACCTCTGGGTTAGTCACCAGGCCTTCGTTCCGAGGTACGTCTGGGTACAGTCACCAGGCCTTTATTCTGAGGTACCTCTGGGTACAGTCACCAGGCCTTCCTTCTGAGGTACCTCTGGTACAGTCACCAGGCCTTCCTACTGAGGTACCTCTGGTACAGTCACCAGGCCTTCCTTCTGAGATACCAGTGGATACAGTCACCAGACCCTCCTTCTCAGGTTCCTTTGGCTGCAGTCACCAGGCCTTTTTTCCGAGTACCTCTGAGCACAGTCATCAGCCCTTTCTCCTGAAGTACCTCTGGGAATAGTCACCAGGCCTTCCTTCTGAGGTACCTCTGGGTACAGTCAGCAGGCCTTCCTTCTCAGATACCTCTGGGTACAGTCACCAGGCCTTCTGTCTGAGGTAACTCTGGGTAAAGTCACCAGGGCTTCCTTCCGAGGTACCTCTGGGTACAGTTACCAGGCCTTCCTTCCAAGGTAAATTTGGGTACAGTCACCAAGCCTTCCTTCCGAGGTACCTCTTGGTATAGACACCAAGCCTTCCTTCTGAGGTACCTCTGGGTACAGTCTCTAAGCCTTCCTTCCAAGGTTTGTCTGGGTACAGTTTCCAGGCCTTCCTTCTGAGGTACCTCTGGGTACAGTCACCACGCCTTCCTTCTTAGGTACCTCTGGGTATAGTTCCCAGGCCTTCCTTCTCACGTACGCCTGGGTACTGTCACCAGGCCTCCCTTCCGAGGTACCTCTGGGTACTGTCACCAGGCCTTCCTTCCGAGCTACCTCTGGGTACAGGCACCAGCCATTGCTTCCGAAGTACCTCTGGGTACAGTCACCAGGCCTTGTATCCAAGGTAACTCTGGGTACAGTCAGCGGTACTTCCTTCCGAGGTACTTCTTGGTATAGTCAGTAGGCCTGCCTTCTGAGGTACCTCTGGGTAATGTCTCCTGGGCTTCCTTCTCCAGTACCTTTGGGTACAGTCACCAGGCCTTCATTCTCAGGTACCTCGGGGTACAGTCACCAGGCCTTCGTTCTGAGGTACCTCTGAGTAGAGTCAGCAGGCGTGCCTTCTCAGATGACTCTGGGTACTATCACCAGGCCTTTCTTCCGAGGTAACTCTGGGTACGGATAATCAGACCTTTCTTCTGAGATACCTCTTGGTAGAGTGACCAGGCCTTCCTTCCGAGGTACCTCTGGGTACAGTCAGTCGGCCTTCCTTCTGAGGTACATCTGGGTGATGTCACCAGGCCTTCCTTCCGAGGTACCTCTGGGTACACTTACCAGGTCTTCATTCCCAAGCACCTCTGGGTACAGTCACCAGGCCTTCCTTCTCAGGTACTGTGGGCACAGTCAGCAGGCCTTCCTTCCGAGGTACCTCTGGGTATAGTTACCAGGCCTTCCTTCTCAGGTATATCTGCGTACAGTCAGCAGACCTTCCTTCCGAGTTACCTCTGGATACTGTCACCAGGCCTTCCTTTGGAGGCACCTCTGGGTACAGTCACCAGGCCTTCCCTTCACGGTTACTCTGGCTACACTCACAAGGCCTTCCTTCCGAGGTACCCCAGGGTACAGACACCAAACGTTTCTTCCATGGTAACTCTGGGTACAGTCACCAGACCTGCCTTCTGAGGTACCTCTGTTTACTGTCACCTGTCCTTACTTCCGAGGTAAGTCTAGGTACAGTCACCAGGATTTCCTTCCGAGGTACCTCTGGGTTAGTCACCAGGCCTTCCTTCCGAGGTACGTCTGGGTACAGTCACCAGGCCTTTATTCTGAGGTACCTCTGGGTACATTCACCAGGCCTTCCTTCTGAGGTACCTCTGGTACAGTCACCAGGCCTTCCTACTGAGGTACCTCTGGTACAGTCACCAGGCCTTCCTTCTGAGATACCAGTGGATACAGTCACCAGACCCTCCTTCTCAGGTTCCTTTGGCTGCAGTCACCAGGCCTTTTTTCCGAGTACCTCTGAGCACAGTCATCAGCCCTTTCTCCCGAAGTACCTCTGGGAATAGTCACCAGGCCTTCCTTCTGAGGTACCTCTGGGTACAGTCAGCAGGCCTTCCTTCTCAGATACCTCTGGGTACAGTCACCAGGCCTTCTGTCTGAGGTACCTCTGGGTACAGTTACCAGGCCTTCCTTCCCAGTTACGACTGGGTACTGTCACCAGGCCTACCTTCCGAGGTACCTCAGGGTACAGGCACCAGGCCTCGTATCCAAGGTACCTCTGGGTACAGTCAGCAGGACTTCCTTCCGAGGTACCTCTTGGTATAGTCAGTAGGCCTGCGTTCTGAGGTACCTCTGGGTAATGTCTCCTGGACTTCCTTCTCCAGTACCTCTGGGTACAGTCACCAGGCCTTCATTCTCAGGTACCTCGGGGTACAGTCACCAGGCTTTCATTCTCACGTACCTCTGGGTACAGTCACCAGGCCTTCGTTCTGAGGTACCTCTGAGTAGAGTCAGGAGGCCTGCCTTCTCAGATACCTCTGGGTACAGTCACCAGGCTTTCCTTCTGACGTATTTCTGGGTACGGTCACCAGGCCTTCGTTCCGAGGTACCTCTGGGTATAGTCAGTAGGCCTTCCTTCCGAGGTCCCTCTGGGTATTGTCTCCAGGCCTTCCGTCTGAGGTAACTCTGGGTACAGTCACTGGACCTTTCTTCCGAGGTACCTCTGGGTACTGTCACCAGGCCTTCCTTCCGAGGTAACTCTGGGTACAGGCACCAGGCTTTGCTTCCGAGGTACCTCTGTGTACAGTTACCAGGCCTTCCTTCTCAGGCACCTCTAGGTACAGTCACCAGGCCTTCTTTCTGAGGTAGCTCTGGGTACAGTCACCAAGCCTTCCTTCCCAGTTACGACTGGGTACTGTCACCAGGCCTACCTTCCGAGGTACCTCAGGGTACAGGCACCAGGCCTCGTATCCAAGGTACCTCTGGGTACAGTCACCAGGCCTTCCTTCCGAGGTACCTCTGGGTACAGTTACCAGGCCTTCATTCTCAGGCACCTCTGGGTACAGTCACCAGGCCTTCCTTCTGAGGTAGCTCTGGGTACAGTCACCAAGCCTTCCTTCCCAGTTACGACTGGGTACTGTCACCAGGCCTACCTTCCGAGGTACCTCAGGGTACAGGCACCAGGCCTCGTATCCAAGGTACCTCTGGGTACAGTCAGCAGAACTTCCTTCCGAGGTACCTCTTGGTATAGTCAGTAGGCCTGCCTTCTGAAGTACCTCTGGGTAATGTCTCCTGGACTTCCTTCTCCAGTACCTCTGGGTACAGTCACCAGGCCTTCATTCTCAGGTACCTCTGGGTACAGTCACCAGGCCTTCGTTCTGAGGTACCTCTGAGTAGAGTCAGCAGGCCTGCCTTCTCAGATACCTCTGGGTACAGTCACCAGGCTTTCCTTCTGACGTATTTCTGGGTACAGTGACCAGGCCTTCCTTCCGAGGTAACTCTGGGTACAGATAATCAGACCTTTCTTCCGAGATACCTCTTGGTAGAGTGACCAGGCCTTCCTTCCGAGGTACCTCTGGGTACAGTCAGTAGGCCTTCCTTCTGAGGTACATCTGGATAATGTCACGAGGCCTTCCCTCCGAGGTACCTCTGGGAACAGTTACCAGGCCTTCATTCTCAGGCACGTCTGGGTACAGCCACGAGGACTTCCTTCCGAGGCACCTCTGGTTACAGTCATCAGGCCTTCCTTCTGAGGTATGTATGGGTGCAGTCACGAGGCCTTTCTTCCGAGGTACCTCTGGGTACAGTCACCAAGCCTTCCTTCTCAGGTACGCCTGGGTACTGTCACCAGGCCTTCCTTCCGAGGTATCTCTGGGTACTGTCACCAGGCCTTCCTTCCGAGGTTCCTCAGGGTACAGGCACCAGGCATTGCTTTCGAAGTACCTCTGGGTACGGTCACCAGGCTTCGTATCCAAGGTACTTCCGGGTACAGTCACCAGGACATCCTTCCGTGGTACCTCTTGGTATAGTCAGTAGGCCTGCCTTCTGAGGTACGTCTGGGTAATGTCTCCTGGGCTTCCTTCTCCAGTACCTCTGGGTACAGTCACCAGGCCTTCATTCTCAGGTATCTCGGGGTACAGTCACCAGGCTTTCATTCTCAGGTACCTCTGGGTACAGTCACCAGGCCTTCCTTCTGAGGTACCTCTGAGTAGAGTCAGCAGGCCTGCCTCTCAGATACCTCTGGGTACAGTCATCAGGCTTTCCTTCTGACGTAGTTCTGGGTACAGTCACCAGACCTTCCTTCTGAGGTATCTCTGGGTACAGTCACCCAGCCTTCCTTCTGAGGTACCTGTGTGTATGTCACCAGGTCTTCCTTCCGATTCACCTCTGGGTACAGTCACCAGGTCTTCCTTCCGAGGTACCTCTGGGTACAGCCAGGAGCTTTTCTGTCTGAGGTACCTCAGGGTACAGTAATCAGGCCTTCCTGCCAAGGCATCTCTGGGTACAGTCACCATGTCTTCCTTCTGAAGTACATCTGAGTACAGTCACCAGGCCTTCGTTCCGAGGTACCTCTGGGAACAGTCAGTAGGCCTTCCTTCCGAGGTCCCTCTGGGTACTGTCACCAGGCCTTCCTTCTGAGGTAACTCTGGGTACAGTCACCAGGCCTTCCTTCCGAGGTACGTCTGGGTACAGTTACCAGGCCTTCCTTCTCAGGTTCCTCTGGGTACAGTCACCAGGCCTTCCTTCCGAGCTACCTCTGGGTACTGTCACCAGGCCTTCCTTCGGAGATATCTCTGGGTACAGTCACCAGGCCTTCCCTCCAGGGTTACTCTGGGTACAGTCACAAGACCTTCCTTCCGATGTACCCCTGGGTACAGACGCCAGACGTTTATTCCGAGGTAACTCTGTGTACAGTCACCAGGCCTTCCTTTCGATATACCTCTGGATACTGTCACCAGGCCGTCCTGCCAAGGTACCTCTGGGTACAGTCACCAGGCCTTCATTCTGAGGGACCTCTGGGTACAGTCACGAGGACTTCCTTCCCAGGTATCTCTGGGTTAATCACCAGGCTTTCCTTCCGAGGTACCTCTGGGTACAGTCTCCAGGCCTTTATTTTGAGGTACCTCTGGGTACAGTCACCAGTCCTTCCTTCTGAGGTACCTCTGTGTACAGTCACCAGGCGTTCCTTTTGAGGTACCTCTGGGTACAGTCACCAGCCCTTTCTTCTTAGATACCTGTGGTTACAGTCATCAGGCCTTCCTTCTCAGGAACCTATGAGTACACTCACCAGGTCTTTTTTCCGAGTACCTCTGAGCACAGTCATCAGGCCTTTCTCCTGAAGTACCTCTGGGTACAGTCACCAGGCCATCCTTCTGAGGTACGTGTGGGTACAGTCACCAGGCCTTCCTTCCGAGGTACCTCTGGGTACTGTCACCAGGCCTTACTTCCGAGGTACCTCTGGGTACAGGCACAAGGCATTGCTTCCGAAGTACCTCTGCGTACAGTCACCAGGCCTTGTATCCAAGGTAACTCTGGGTACAGTCAGCAGGATTTCCTTCCGAGGTACTTCTTGGTATAGTCAGTAGGCCTGCCTTCTGAGGTACCTCTGTGTAATGTCTCCTGAGCTTCCTTCTCCAGTACCTCTGGGTACAGTCACCAGGCCTTCATTCTCAAGGTACCTCGGGGTACTGTCACCAGGCCTTCGTTCTGAGGTACCTCTGAGGAGAGTCAGCAGGCGTGCCTTCTCAGATGCCTCTGGGTACTATCACCAGGCCTTCCTTCCGAGGGAACTCTGGGTACAGATAATCAGACCTTTCTTCCGTGATACCTCTCGGTAGAGTGACCAGGCCTTCCTTCCGAGGTACCTCTGGGTACAGTCAGTAGGCCTTCCTTCTGAGGTACATCTGGGGAATGTCACCAGGCCTTCCTTCCGAGGTACCTCTGGGTACAGTTACCAGGCCTTCATTCTCAGGTACTGTGGGTACAGTCAGCAGGCCTTCCTTCCGAGGTACCTCAGGGTACAGTTACCAGGCCTTCCTTCTCAGGTATATCTGGGTACAGTCAGCACGCCTTCCTTCTGAGTTACCTCTGGGTACTGTCACCAGGCCTTACTTCGGAGGCACCTCTGGGTACAGTCACCAGGTCTTCCCTTCACGGTTACTCTGAGTACACTCACAAGGCCTTCCTTCCAAGGTACCCCAGGGTACAGACACCAAACGTTTCTTTCATGGTAACTCTGGGTACAGTCATCAGACCTGCCTTCCGAGGTACCTCTGTTTACTGTCACCAGTCCTTCCTGCCGAGGTAACTCTGGGTACAGTCACCAGGATTTCCTTCCTAGGTACCTCTGGGTTAGTCACCAAGCCTTCCTTCCGGGGTACGTCTGGCTACAGTCTCCAGGCCTTTATTCTGAGGTACCTCTGGGTACAGTCACCAGGCCTTCCTTCTGAGGTACCTCTGTGTACAGTCACCAGGCCTTCCTTCTGAGGTACCTCTGGGTACAGTCACCAGGCCTTCCTTCTGAGATACCTGTGGTTACAGTCACCAGACCTTCCTTCTCAGGTTCCTCTGGGTGCAGTCAGCAGGCCTTTTTTCCGAGTACCTCTGAGCACAATCATCAGCCCTTTCTCCCGAAGTACCTCTGGGTACAGTCACCAGGCCCTCCTTCCGAGGTACCGCTGCGTTCAGTCACCCTTCCTTCCTTACGAGGAACCTCTGGGTACAGGCACCAGGCCTTCTTTCCGAAGTACCTCTGGGAATAGTCACCAGGCCTTCCTTCTGAGGTACCTCTGGGTACAGTCAGCAGGCTTTCCTTCTCAGATACCTCTTTTCACAGTCACCAGTGCTTCCTTCTTAGGTACCTCTGAGTGCAGTCACCAGCCTTCCTTCTGAGGTACCTTTTGGTACACTTACCAGGTCTTCCTTTTGAGGTACCTCTGTGGACTGTCACCAGGCCTTCCTGCTGAGGCACCTCTGGGTACACTCATCAGACACTGCTATTTAGGTACCTCTGGGTATAGTCACCAGGCCTTCCTTCCAAGGTACCTTTGGGTATATTCACCAGTCCTTCCTTCCGAGGTACTTCTGGGTACTGTCACCAGGCCTTCCTTCTGAGGTAACTCTGGGTACAGTCAGTAGGCCTTCCTTCTGAGGAACATCTGGGAAATGTCACTAGGCCTTCCTTCCGAGGTATCTCTGGGTTCAGTTACCAGGCCTTCATTCTCAGGCACCTCTGGGTACAGTCACCAGGCCTTCCTTCTGAGGTAGCTCTGGGTACAGTCACCAGGCCTTCCTTCTGAGGTACCTCTGGGTACAGTCACCAGGGCTTCCTTCCGAGGTACCTCTGGGTACAGTCACCAGGGCTTCCTTCCGAAGTACGACAGTGTACAGTCACCAGGCCTTCCTTCCGAGGTACGTCAGTGTGCAGTCACCAGGCCGTCCTTCCCAGGTACCTCTGGGTACAGTCACCAGGACTTCCTTCCAAAGAACCTCTGGGTACTGTCTCCAGGTCTTCCGTCTGAGGTAACTCTGGGTACCGTCACCAGGCCTTCCTTCCGAGGTAAATTTTTGTACTGTCACCAGGCCTTCCTTCCGAGGTACCTCTGGGTACAGTCACCAGGCCTTCTTTCTGAGGTACCTCTGGGTACAGTCACAAGGCCTTCCTTCTCAGATACCTGTGGGTACAGTCACCAGGCCTTCTTTCCAAGGTACCTGTGGGTACAGTCACTAGGCCTTCCTTCCGATATACCTCTGGGTACCGTTACTAGGCCTTCCTTCCAGGTACCTCTTGGTACAGTCACCAGGCCTTCCTTCTTAGGTACCTCTGAGTACAGTCAGCAGGTCTGCCTTCTCAGATACCTCTGGGTACTGTCACCAGACCTTCCTTCTGAGGTAGCTCTGGGTACAGACACCAGGGCTTCCTTCCGAGATACCTCTGGGTAAAGTCGCCAGATCTTCTTTCCGAGGTAACTCTGGGTACAGTCACCAGGCCTTCCTTCCGAGGTACCTCTGGGTACAGTCAGCAGGCCTTCTTTCTCAGATACCTCTGGGTACAATCACCATGTCTTCCTTCCGAGGTACCTCTGGGTACAGTCACTAGGCCTTGTACCCGAGGTACCTCTGGGTACAGTCACCAGGCCTTCCTTCCTAGGTACCTCTGGGTAATGTCTCCAGGGCTTCCTTGTCTGGTACCTCTGGGTAGAGTCACTAGGCCTTCATTCTCAGATACCTCTGGGTACAGTCACGAGGTCTTCATTCTCATTTACCTCTGGGTACAGTCACCAGGCCTTCGTTCTGAGGTACCTCTGGGTACAGTCACCAGGCCTTCCTTCTGAGGTACCTCTGAGTAGAGTCAGCAGGCCTGCCTTCTCTGATACCTCTGGGTATAGTCACCAGGCTTTCCTTCTGAGGTACTTCTGGGTAGAGTCACCAGGCCTTCCTTTTGAGGTATCTCTGGGTACAGTCACCCGGCCTTCCTGCAGAGGTACCTGTGTGTAGAGTCACCAGGCCTTCCTTCCGATGTACCTCTGGGTACAGTCACCAGTCCTTCCTTCAGAGGTACCTCTGGGTACAGTCACCAGGCCTTCCTTCCGAGGTACGTCTGGGTACAGTCATCAGGCCTTCCTTCCGAGGTATGTCTGGGTAGAGTCACCATACCTTCCTTGCGAGCTACCTCTGGGTACAGTCCGCAGGCCTTTCTTCTCAGATACATCTGGGTACAGTCACCAGGCCTTCCTTCCGAGGTACCTCTGGGTGCAGTCACCAGTCCTTCTTTCCGAGGTACCTCTGGGTACTGTCATTAGGCCTTCCTTCCGAGTCACCTTTGGATACAGTCACCAGGCTTTCCTTCTGAGGTACCTCTGGGTACAGTTTCCAGGCCTTCCTTCTGAGGTACCTCTGGGTACAGTCACCGGGCTTTCTTTCTGAGGTACCTCTGGGTACAGTCACCAGCCCTTCCTTCCGAGGTTCCTCTGAGTAGACACGAACCTTCGACCTATCCAGTAGCAGCTGGTGAGATTAATTGTTGGCATCATGTAGGGGCTTCCTGTTTGAAAAAACTAGGAACCGATGTTTTCATAATGGCTATTTTGTGGGTAGATGTGGTATAACAGGATAGCGATAGAATCTGGAATCAGATAATAGTGGATTTCACCCCTCTTCCACAGCTAGGTAAATCTGTGGCTTTGGAAAAATTATCTGGGCTCTCTGAGATTTGATCTGAGCACCTACAAAATGGAGGATAATAGGTTATTTGGTAACAAACTCCTCCGTGGTATAAAACCTCAACTCACGGGGACTCCCTGTGTGTCAGAGTAGAACTGTGTTCCATAGGCTTTTCAGAGGCTGATTTTTCAGTAGCTCAGCAGGCCTTTCTTCTGAGGTACCTCTGGGTGGACTGAAATTTCCAGCCCTTTCAGTTTGGACCCAAGGATGTTAATCTTTTGCACTACCTAGGGACTCCAAACCTGCTATTCAAAACTCTGTTGCTGTCAAGTCAATTCCAACTCTCGCAGACCCTGTAGGACAGAGTAGAACTGTCCCATAGGGTTTTCTAGGCTGTAATCTTTACAGAAGCAGAGTGTCACATCTTTCTCCCTTGGAGCCACTGGGCTGGTTTGAACTGCCAACCTTTTGGTTAGCAGCCTAGTCTTTTAATCATTTCACCACAAGTGGTCCTTAAACCAGCCATAGATGATACATAAACAAATGGGTGAGGCTGCATTACAATAAACCTTTATTTGTGGACACTGACTGGTATTTGAAGTGTGTATCATTTTCATGTCACAAACTACTAATCTTTTTTTCATTTTTTCCAACCACTTGAAAATGTAAAAAAGAATCTCACTTCACATGTCATAGAAAACAGGCAGCATGTTGAATCTGGCCCAAGGGCCATACTTTGCAGACCCCAACCTCTACCATGTTGTGATGTGCCACAGAGGCAACTCGTACTCATTGCGACCCCATGCGACAGAGTAGAACTGCCCCATAGGGTTTCCTAGGCTGTAATTTTCATGGAAGTTGTCTCAGTCATCTAGTGCTGCTGTAACAGAAATACCACAAGTGGATGGCGTTAACAAAGAGAAATTTATTTTCTCACAGTCCGGTAGGCTAGAAGTTCAAGTTCAGGCCATTGGCTCCCTGGGGAGGCTTTCTCTCTCTGTTGGCTCTGGAGGAAGGTCCTTGTGATGCATGAGTCTTCCCTTGGTCTGGGATCATCTGAGCACAGGAACCTCAGATCCAAAAGATCTGCTCTCGGCGCCGCTTTCTTGGTGGTGTGAGGTTCTCATGTTTCTCTGCTGGCTTCTCTCTTTTATATCTCAAAAAAGATTGCCTTAAGACACTATCTAATCTTGTACATTTTACCAGTATAACTGCCAATAATCCATCTTACTGGGTCATAGTAATAGGATCTACAACACACAGGGAAATCACATCAGACGACGAAATGGTAGACAATCATACAATACTGGGAATCATGATCTAGCCAAGTTGACAGATATTTTGGGGGGACACAATTCAATCCATGACAGAAGCAGATTGCCAGGTCTTTCTCTCGTGGAGCCCCTGGGTAGGGCTTGGACCACCAGCCATGCCATTAGCAGCGGAACATTTAACCATTTAGCCACCAGGGCTCCTTGAGCTCTACCATATTGTACTGTACATACTTGTTTAAGTATGTTCCCTGTCTGACTAAACCCCTCAAGGGTAAGCTTCCTCGACTCTTTAGCAGCCTGCCAGAAGACACAACCTTACTTGCTGAAAGTGAAGAGGACTGGACCCACTTACTGATGAAGATCAAAGACCACAGCCTTCAGTATGGGTTACAACTCAACATAAAGAAAACAAAAATCCTCACAACTGGACCAATAACCAACATGATGATAAACAGAAAAGACTGAAATTGTCAAGGATTTCATTTTACTTGGATCCATGATCAACACCCATGGACGCAGAAGTCAAGACATCAAAAGATGCGTTGCATTGGGTACCTTTGCTGCAAAAGTCCTCTTTAAAGTGTTAAAAAGCAAAGATGTCACTTTGAAGACTAAGATGGGACCAACCCAAGCCATGGTGTTTTCGGCCGCCTTATATGCATGCGAAAGCTGGACAATGAATTAGGAAGACAAAAGAAGGATTGACCCCTTTGAATTGTGACACTGGTGAAGAATATTGACTATGCTATGAACTGCCAAAAGAACAAACAAATCTGTCTTGGAGTAAGTACAGCCAGAATGCTCCTTAGAAGTGACGGTGGCGAGACTGCGTCTTACATACTTTGGACATGCTATCAGAAGGGACCATTCCTTGAAGAAGGACATCATGCTTGGTAAGGTAGAATGTCATCGAAAAAGAGAAGACCCTCAATGAGTTGGATTGACACTGTGGCTGCAACAATGGGCTCCAGCATAACGATTGTGAGGATGGTGTAGGACCAGGCAGGGTTTCCTTCTGTTGTTCATAGGGTCGCTATGACAACAACAACAATACCCTTAGCATCATGCAGGACATCATTAGTGAGAGAAGTAAAACATGGCATGGGAACTTGAAGTCATCAGTGGTGCTCTTCGGAAATGACCTTGGAAAGCCATTCATTGCTCCTAGAACAGACTCAAAAAGAGATCCCTGCACCATCATGAGCTGAACATATCTGCTGTGGAATGTAAATGCCTTAAAGGGGTATTTAACATTGAATCTTAGAACTCTGGGAGTGATAAATAAGCTTCCTGAAACATATGTCAATTATGCATTATAAAAACACCAGCGGATCAAAAGCTTTGGTAAAGATTGTCAAAACAAGGCCATCAGAAAGATGCAAGACCGGCTGGATCTTGCTATCCTACTCTGACTTCTGTTTTACAGACCTCTTTGTGGAGATGCATACAAGTTTAGAAAGGAGCACTTTTGAGCTTGGAGGCCTGATTCAAATTAATTAATGAATGCAGCCTGCAAAAAAATATCTATATCAAAGGACTAGTGGCAGAGCAGGAGTAGTCAATGTTTAAAACATGAGTTGCCATCACATTTATTTTTAGAGCCTGGCTTTCCAGAACATAGTCTACGCACTTGTAATTTCTGCTGGTCTGCAGGTTCCTATGAGGATCTTGGTGTTTAAGGCCCAAGCAAACTGAGGAGCTGTGTTTTCTCTTTGCAGGGTGTCAGGAAAACACCAAAGAAGTGTTCAGTAAGGACATGGCTCATCTCATGAGTCCTTGTCAAGCTCTGTCTGTCCCTGGTCTCCTCTCCCCATCCCTGTCTTGCACGCTGCCCATTATCTTGCCCTTGCAAACATTAACAGTCCACCCACTTCATCGTCCCACTTTTTTATTCCCACTTTATGCACAAAAAAGCTAAGATACTGTAGCCAACACTTGGAGAATCAGGCTTGACATCCTTTCTGACCACAGTTCTACCCTGAAACATTTGGGGTCACCATGAGTCAGGATCAACTTGAAGGCAACTTTTTGTTGTTTTTGTTCTTTTTATACCTTTGACCTCAGAATTAATCACCCAAGTCAATGACTTTTAAATAGCATCTCTGTAGGAAGGAAGGAGCCCTGGTGGTGCAAACAATTAAGGGCTGTTAACCAAAAGGTTGGTGTTTCCCAACCAGGAGAGGCTCCTCAGGGGAAAGACTTGGTGATCTGCATCTGGCAAGATTACAGCCAAGAAAATCCCTTGGGGCAGTTCTACCCTTTGACATGGGGTCTCCACAAGTCAGAAGTGACTGAAAGGCACACATCTGCAAAAGAGGAAGGAGGGAGCCCTCCTGGCAAAGTGGTTAAGCACTCAGCTGCTCACCTGAAGGTTGGCAGGTTGAGCGCACCAGTGAAAGAAAAGGCCTGCCAATCTCCTCCTGTAAACATTACAGCCTGGAGAACCTTATGGGACAGCTCTACTCTGTCACGCGGGGCTGCTATGAGTCGGAATCGACTTGATGGCAAGCAGCGACAACAAAGGAAGGGAAGAACCCTGGTGGAGCAAATGGTCAAGTGCCCTTCTCCTAACAGAAGGGTCTGTGATTTGAACCCACCCAACAGCTCCATGGGAGAAAGATCTGGCGATCTGCTCCCGTAAAGATTACAGCCCGGACAAAGGATGTGAACACGCGTTTCACTAAAGAAGATATTCAGGCAGCTAACAGATACATGAGAAAATGCTCTTGATCATTAGCCATTAGAGAAATGCAAATTAAAACTACGATGAGATTCCACCTCACCCCAACAAGGCTGGCATTAGTCCAAAAAACAGAAAATAATAAATGTTGGAGAGGCTGCAGAGAGATTGGAACCCTTATACACTGCTGGTGGGAATGTCAAATGGTACAACCACTTTGGAAATCCATCTGGTGTTTTCTTAAAAAGTTAGAAATAGAACTACCATACAGCCCAGAAATCCCACTCCTGAGAATATACCCTAGAGAAATAAGTGCCTTCCCATGAACAGATATATGCACACCCATGTTTATTGCAGCTCTGTTTACAATAGCAAAAAGCTGGAAGCAACCAAGGTGTCCATCAACGGATGAATGGTTAAATAAATTGTGGTATATTCACAAAATGGAATACTACTCATGGATTAAGAACAGTGACCAATCTGTGAAACATTTCATGACATGGAGGAACCTGGAAGGCATTATGCTGAGTGAAATTAGTCAGAGGCAAAAGGACAAATACTGTATAAGACCACTATTATAAGATCTCGAGAAATAGTATAAACTGAGAAGAACACATACTTTTGTGGTTACGAGGCGGGAAGGGAGGGAGGGTGGGAGAGGGTTATTTACTGATTAGTTAGTAGATAAAAACTAGTTTAGGTGAAGGGAAGGACAATACTCAGTACATGGAATGTCAGCTCAACTGGACTGGACCAAAACCAAAGAAGTTTCCGGGATAAAATGAATGCTTCGAAGGTCAGTGGAGCAAGGGCGTGGGTTTGGGGACTATGGCTTAAGGGGACTTCTAAGTCACTTGGCAAAATAATTCTATTATGAAAACATTCTGTGTCCCACTTTGAAGTGTGGCGTCTGGGGTGTTAAATGCTAACAAGCGGCCATCTAAGATGCATCAATTGATCTCAACGCACCTGGATCAAAGGAGAATGAAGAACACCAAGGTCACACAATAACTATGAGCCCAGGAGACAGAAGGGGCCACATGAACCGGAGACTTAAATCATCCTGAGACCAGAAGACCCAGATGGTACCCGGACACAACCGATGACTGCCCTGACAGGGAGCACAACAGAGAACCCCTGAGGGAGCAGGAGAACAGTGGGATGCAGACCCCAAATTCTCATAAAAAGACCAGACTTAATGGTCTGACTGAGACTAGAAAAATCCTGGCAGTCATGGTCCCCAAACCTTCTGTTCGCCCAGGACAGGAACCATTCCTGAAGACAACTCATCAGACATGAAAGGGATTGGACAATGGGTTGGAGAGAGATGCTGATGAAGAGTGAGCTACTTGTATCAGGTGGACACTTGAGACTGTGTTGGCCTCTCCTGTCTGGAGGGGAGATAGGAAGGTAGAGAGGGTTAGAAACTGGCAAAATCGTCACGAAAAGAGAGACTGGAAGGAAGGAGCAGGCTGACTCATTAGGGGGAGAGTAAGTGGGAGTATGGAGTAAGATGTATATAAGCTTTTATGTGACAGACTGACTTGATTTGTAAACTTTTACTTAAAGCACAATGAAAATTATTAAAAAAAAAAAAAGATTAAAGCCTGGAAAACCCTAGAGGGCAGTTCTGTCACATAGTGACTATGAATCAAAATTCACTCTATGGCACCTAACAACAACGACTTGTGAAGAAAGGCTGGGTGATGTATTCTTGAAAAATCGGCCAGTGGAAACCCTGTGGATCACAATGCACACAGGGCCGTCATGAGTTGGGGGCAAGTTGACAGCAGCTGACAACATTGAGTTTGCAACCCAATTTATCTCTCTGGTCGTGCCTCTTACCAAGTAAACAATACCATGTATTTAACCCCAATCTGATAGTCAATATTTAAAATATTTATAGCCAGTACCATGCACCATGAGTCTCACAAGCACTTTTTGAATCACCTGGTTCACATCAGCCATGGAAAGTTCGCGTCTTCTTTCATTCCCACTTCTCATGTGAAGAAACAGACACCATTAGATTCTTGCCAAGTTCACACAGCACTTAACCAAAAAAAATCAAACCATGCAGTTGAGTCTGGTCCTGGTGACCCCATGTATGTCCAAGAAACTGTGCTCTGTAGATTTCCAGTAGCTGGTTTTTCAGAAGTAGTGCACCAGGCCGTTCTTCCAAGGTGCCTCTGGGTAGACTCAAACCTCCAACCTTCTGGTTATCAGCCCAGCATGTTAACCTTTTGCACCACACAGGACTGCATTTCAATATTGGCCACTGTTAACTACCCGGCAGTGTTGTGCGATGTCTTCCTCATTTGTGTTCCTGACTCAACAACTCAGTAGTTCCATTGGCCCACTCTATAGTGACCCTAAAGGACAGAGTAGAACTGCCCCATAGGGTTTCCGAGGAGTGCCTGGTGGATTCGAACTGCCAACCTTCTAGATTTAGGAGGAAGGCTCCACCTCTCTACGCCTCATTTTATAGCCTTGTGAAGTGGAGATATTGATCGTATCCACTTTATAATGTTGTTCCGGAAGTTAGATACCTGGAACATACCAAGGTCATGGTAAGTACTTTAGTGGTTGTTATTGTTGTTGTTACAACAACTTGCAGGATATTAATAATGATTGTTAATAGTAATCACCATGGTAGTACTCATTATGGAATTTTTTTAGAGTCCTGTGTGCAATGAAAATGAACTATCTGTGGAGGCTAAAGAGCCCTGGTGGTATAGCGATCAAGAGCTGTGGTTGCTTACCAAAAGGTTGTCAGTTCAGATCCACCAGCCACTCCTTTGAAACCATATGGGGCAGTTCTACTGTGTCTTATAGGGTCGATATGAGTTGGAATTGACTAGGTGGAAACTTTTTTTTTTTTTAATGGAGGCAGAAACACTCTGGAGTCAGTCTTGATTCATCAGGATAATCACAGAAATTTGCAAGCAGAGCTCCACACTCCTTTCTCGGGGCTGGGGAATTCTGTGGAGCTGAGGATGGATCAGACAGCGTATCACGGAAATTAAAGAACCAAATGGGAGGGGAGTGCCGAGAGGGGGGCTGAGACCACTTAGAAAGAGCTGTGAGGCCCACCTTGTCAGAGGAGACCAGAAGGTTGCTGAGCGGAGAGGGCTGAAGTACATTGAAGAAAGAGCAAGCCAGGGGAAGCCACTGTGAGAAAGGCCTGGGGCAGCAAGTTTAGAATGAGCAGACAGAGGTCCTGGCCACAGGCCTGGAAAGGATGGCGGTGGCTGGCCAGACTGAGTACGTGGAGTTTAACCATCTGGTGCAGCAACTGGGGGAAACTGTAGGGCCTACCTGTGGTCAAGTAAATTCCACACCGGAAGTAAACTTTAAGGGGAGACCCAGAGTCTTCCTTATTGCTGTTAGGCGCTGTCAATTTGGCGATGACTCATAGCAATTGTATGCATAACAGAACAAAACTCTGCCTGGTTCTGCACCAGACTCACAATCATTGCTATGTTTGAGCCCATTATTGTGGCCACTGTGTCAATCCATTTCACTGAGGATCTTCCTATTTTTCACTGACCCCCTACTTCCTTTGTCATGGTCGCACTTTCACACGCATATTAGGTGACTGAAAATACCATGGCTTGAGTCAGGTGTACCTTAGTCATCAGAGTGACATCTTTGCTTTTTTAGGATTTTAAAGAGGTCTTTTGCAGCACATGCAATGTACCATGTGATTTCTTGACTGCTGCTTCCATGGGCCAGCTGTGGTGTTGGTGAAGAATATTGAATATACTGTGGACTTCCTGCCCGAAGAACAAGCAAACCAGTCTTAGAAGAAACGCAACCAGAATACCCCTTAGACATTAATATGGTGTGACTTCTTCTCACTTACTTTGGACTGGGCATCAGGAAAGACCGTTACTAGAAAAGAATATTGTAGTTGGTAAAATTTTTGTTGTTTAGTGCTACTGTGTTGGTTCCAGCTCATCCTGACCCTATAGGACAGAGTAAAATCGCCGCATAGGGTTTCCTAGGCTGTAATCTTCACAGGAACGTATTTCCAGGTGTTTTCTCTTTGGAAACCCTGTGGGGCAGTCCTACTCTGTCCTGTAAGGTTGCTATAAGTTGGAATCAACTCGACAGCAATGGGTTTGGTTTGGGGTTTTTCTCCTGTGGAGCTGCTGGATGGGTTCAAACCGCTAGCCTTTTGGTTAACAGCTGATTTCTTAACCATTGCACCACCCGGACTCCTTTGGTAAAGCAGACGGTCAGCAAAAATGACAGAAATCCTCCATGAGATGGGCTGACACAGCAGCCTCAACAGTGGGCTCAAACTTACCAATGATTGTGAAGATGGGACGGGACCAGGCAAGGAGGGATTCCTTCTGTTAAACATAAGGTTGTCACGAGTCAGAGCTGACTAAGTGGCAGCAAACAGCAATGGCAAAGACCGTTCAATGCCAAAGGCATCTATTAAATGCAGACGTGGAAGCATACCGCCCTTTGAGGTGAAAAGGGAAGATTCTTACATGTGTATACATTCTTATACATCTTACACATTCTTAGACTCTTTATGTAAGTGCCCCAGGAGGGAGGCTCAGACCTGTCTGCAAACCTGCGATCTGCTTGAAATGTGCCTGAACATATGGGCAGAGCTCGCGTCCTGTAAATACATTTGCCAAGCATGCAGACACACAGATATTTATCAGGCCACGGGCTGCCAGTGTTACATAGATCAGTGCAAACGATCTCTCCACCACAGCTCCCTCCTCTGCTTCTATTCAAGTAACTGTCATTTCTAGATGTCCGTGGAGAATCCAAAGGGGCCCTGGTGGTGCAACGGTTAAGTCCTCAATTGCTAACAAAAAGGTCAAAGTTTGAACTCACCAGAGACTCCATGGGAGAAAGGCCTGGGCATCTGCTCCTGTAACGGTTTCCTCCTGGGAAACTCTATGGGGCAGGTCTACTCTGTAACACATAGAGTCACTCTGAGTTGGTAATGACTGGATGTACACAGCAACAGCAAGAATCCATATAATGTCACCATAAATCATCACTGGGACTTACACAAATATGTCACTTGCTTCAAAGACCTTCCAAATTTAGAAACTGTTCTAGAGCCTTGCTTGGGTTAAATGTACTGAAACAATTAATTGTATCTGTAAATAAATTAACATGTAGGGTTTTATAGAGTCTCTAGGAGCCCTGGGGATGCCGCGGTTAAGCACTTAGTTACTAACCGATACGTTGGAGGTTTGAGCCTACCAGTGGCTACACAGGAGAAAAGTCCTGGAGATCCGGTTCCGTAACAAAAAAAAAAAAAATTGCCTTCAAGGCAAGTCAATTCCGACTCGTAGTGATCCTACAGGACAAAATAGAACTGCCCCATAGAGTTTCCAAGGGGCAGCTGGTAGATTCAAACTGCTGACCTTTTAGTTAGCAACCAAGCTGTTAACCACTGCACCACCAGGGCTCCTCCGTAAAGACTACAGCCTAGAAAACCCAATGGGGCAGCACTACTCTGTCACATGGTGTCACTATAAGTCTGAGTCAACAGCAGTAAGTTTTATAGGGTCTCACATCTTTTTTTAATCTGGCAAATACATCCAAGCCCAAGGCTATGGTAATAAACTCCAAATTATAGGTTTTGTGTATTTTTATGTAAAAGCAGTGACTGTATCCATGTCAGGAGTTAATTTTCACAGTTTGCGAACTTTTATTTGAACTTTGTTTTGAAGAAAGAATGGGTTGTGGGAACAATGAACTGGAAGCCGAGTTGGACAGCCCACTGGGTATAATCCACCAGGAAGGGATGAAAGTGAGCATTGCGTTTCTGGAACCCTGTCACCGCGCTGAACCGAATGCACTAAGCAGACACATATATAGTCTAGCAATTTCCTTGTTCCTTGACATCCTCAATATAAATGGAGGTCTTCATTTCTTTAGCCATGTGTTTAATAGATAATTATTCCTTTATAAATAAACTATCATGAATATCACTGTATTAAGAATCAGCATCCATATTATAGTACCATTTATCAGGTTACATGATCTCAAGGGAGTTCCATCATGGAAAAATCGTAAGATTACTGTCTAGACTGGTGCTGTCTGATAGAACATCCTGGAATGTTGGAAGTGTTCTGTACCTGTGCTGTCCAATATCAAAACCACTTGGCACATATGGCTGTTGAACTTGGGAAAGGTGGCTAGTATACCTGAGGAGCTGAATTTTAAGTTTTATTTAATTTTAACAAATCTAAATTTAAGCTCAGACAGATACATGTAGCTAAATGTATCAGGCAGTATATGGGGTCTCTACCAGTTGGCATTGACTTGGTTAATAAACGGGCATGAATCTAGTTAAGGAAAGGCAAACTCCACTGACACTGTTGCAGAAAAATGCAATGCTACCGTAAAACCATCTGCAAGGAAAAACTCAAAAAGGGCAGGCTGAAGTTTTGTCACAATCTCACAGAAACACAACTGATCAGTGACCCATAAATCACATCAAGATCCCTGGCTTTAATGTGGTTCTATCTTCCTAGTCTCTGCAGTAGGAAAGGTCAAATGGAGGTTGAGTGCCAGTCTCCCACACAGACCACAATCCTCCCATCCTCAACAGATGACATTACTTCTGTCTTCACAAAGTAGAAACCATCACATGAGAGAACTCCCTTGATCACCTGCCACCAAACCTAAGAACGAACCTGTATCTACACTGTTGTATCTTGTTATTATAAGACATATTTTTTTCCTTTTATGTAAAATTAATTCCTTTTTTTTCCAGGCAAAATTTTTAGCTTGTTTTTTTTACTCCAGGACCACATTCGATATGCTATCAACTCTCCTTCTTACCTCAGCATTTCCATTTGCTAATGTTTCTCCTGTAATTACAAGTTTTTCCCTGACACCATGTCCTCTTCTAGCTATTTCCATATTTGTCTCCTTCTTTTCACAGACAAATCACATTAAAGGATTGTACATGACACCATTCTGTAGTTTCTTACCTAAAAATCTTTTCTCTTTCTACTCTCTTCTGACTTCTCACTCATTATTTCACTGAAACTGCTATTTCCAATGTTTTAAATAACTATATGAACTACTTAGGCCTTAATTTTGTTGATCTCTTTAAAATATCTGCTAATGTGTGGTCTCCTTTATATAAGTGTATCCTTTCTTTTGGTTTTAATTGCAATCTACTTGTATAATGGAAATTTTTAGATCAATATCTCCACCCCAGATTTTCCCAAATTAAGGAGATGGGGAAGCAACACATCTAGGTAACTTTGGAAGACAGTATTTTAATTGTATGTTATAATGTTAAAGGTGAAACTAAGTGCCCACCAACAGTGTCCTCTAATTAATAAATTTGTTTCTAAGTTATCTGAACTGAATATCATCCTTAATATTGCACAAAATCCTAAAACTTACTATATCCAAATCTGCTTTTTCAACTGTCTCATTGGATGAGCCAAAAATCTGAGTAACCATTCCTTCCTCTAGCATAACCAATATCTAACCAATCACAGGGTACCAACAATCATGCTTCCCAAATATTTCCCAAATCTGTAACTTTTTCACCACTCTGAAGATCACCTCTCTCTTCCATGACGGTAACATTGGATCCATAGATTCCAGTTCAGTTCCAGCTTGGCTTCCCATCTAACTTCTATCTTTTTAATCTATAGGGATTTTTCTAAAATTCAAATGAGAGCCTGACATTTTTCTACTCTTTCATTGCCTCCCAATGATTTCATCTGAAAGCAAAACTCAAATTTGTTAAGAATGGTTTACCATAGCCTAGATAGTCTTCCTCATCTTACATCTTCAGACTCATCTCTCTCCTCACCCCACGTCCTAACCCAATCTGTATTCCAGACATACCTGTGGACTTTTAATTTTTCACATACACTGTATTTTATTTTGCTTCTGTTGCTTTGCATTTGTTCTTCCATCTACCACTGTGTAATTCCTTCATACTCACCCCTCAGGCCACTCCTGAGTTGAGGAGGTCAAAGAGGTATAATACCTCTTCAAGGGAAAAAAATCACAAAGACAAAACCCAAAACATTTATAGACCAATAATGGAACAGTAATCAAATATGCAGTTTGATTATAATTTTGTGAAAATAAATTTAGAACATAACCCTAACATCTTCAACCTTCAAATTTCTTCTTCCTTTAAGTTCACATGTCATCCCAAGATGTCCTTTTTAAGATATGCTATTGTTTTAGCAAAATTCTTTCCATTTAAAATTAAAGAAAAAAATTGCTTAAATATAAACATCTGTTGTATGTACCATTCCAATTTCAGAAATGGCAAAAAAGTTTTAAAATGCCCTAGACATCTATAAGAATTCTTTTGTATAGTGCTGACTTATAAAACCATGCAATGTTTCACTTCACTAAAAATGAATAATTAAAATCAACCTGGATGCAGGATGTTGGGGGAACCCAAAATATAATGCAAAGAGTAACACATAAACCTCACTGCATTACAAGTGAATACTACAAGTGAAGAGACAGGAAAGAAGAGGTAAAACAAAACAAAAAACCCCAAGCTCATTGCCATCAACTTGATTCGGACTCACAGTGACCCTACAGGACAGAGTAGAACTGCCCCCTAGGGTTTCCACTTTTACCTTTTTGATATATGCCCAGTGAAAGTTTCTTTTTGCTTTACTAAACCTTGTGGTGTTTTTCACCCTACAACACCCTATACTACAGAGCAGAACTACCCCTGAGGGTTTCCAAGGAGCAGCTGGTGAATTTGAACTGCCTATCTTTTGGTTAGCAGCCAAGCTATCACCAGGGTTCCAAACTTAAGTAATTTTGGAAAACACAATTTTGGTGGTATACTGTAAGGTTAAAGACAAAATGAATTGTACACTGATGCTGTATTCTACTTAATAAATTTGTTCCTCAAATGGTTATGGCTTACTAATTCTGACAATATATCAGATGTATACGGGGATTTGCAAGTAAGTAAATATGTTGAGGATAATGAGAAATGGGTTTCTCATTGTCAGAGAAAGGAGCTATAAATAAGGAAAGGGGGAATGCCAGAAATAACCCGTGGGTTTGGATTAGAATTGGAAGTATCAGTATGAGCTCACGGTTTTAATATGTATGGATATATACAGAAATAAACACATGTGTATGAGTGTGTTAGTACACGTACATATGTTTCTTAGCTCTGACTGATGACAGAACCTAGAAGGAATGACACCAGAACACATGAGTGCACTCAATGCCCAGTATTTTGGTTGTATGCTGTAATATTGAAGACAAAACTAACTGCACACTGATATGGCATTTTAATTAATTGATTTATAGCTAATAAATTTCTACATGCTGTTCTAGACTCTTTAGATAAATATCTAACCACACTGAGGGCCAGGGCAATGAAAATACAAGATGAGGCTGGAATATCTTGTGGTTAGTAAGTAATGCTAAAAAATGATACTAAAGAAATAATGGCAGATCTCCAAAGGACCTAGAGGCCAGCTTGAAGGAGCTCACATTGCCAAATACAGAACAATTTGAGCAAAAAATAAATAAAAACAACATTAAATTAAAACCTACAGAATAAAACAAAGGTCTGTAAGTCACAGTAATATAAAAAAGTAGATTGATAAACAAACTGGGAGAAAATACAGCTCCTCCTTCTAATAGAAGCAATTAATAAATGTAGTAGGAAGAAAAGAGATATAAAATCACCATTATGTAAACACCGTAGTAATAATTATAATAACTGATGGATGCTCAGAATGGTAAGAGACAGGATATCTGCACAACCTATAAGTATCTCCTCATAAGATGCTTACTCATTGCAAATGACGTTACCATGAAGAAATAAGGCAGATGCCACCATAACCAAGTAATCCAACATCACTTCATCAATAATGAGACCTGTAAACCTGTACCACCAATGTGATGCAATAAGAAGGGTGCACAGCATCATTTCTGTGTTATTCTTGTCAAAAATCAACATCAACCTAGCCTAAGAAGATATCAGAAATCAAAAACAAAAACCTATTGCCGTCTAGTTAATTCTGACTCATAGCAACCCTATAGGACAGAGAACTGTCCCATAGGGTTTCCAAGGAGCACCTGGTGAATTTGAACTGCTGACCTTTTGGTTAGCAGCCTTAGCTCTTAACCACTATGCCAGCAGGGCAAACCCAAATCAAGGTACATTCTGTAAAATAATTAGCCATTTTTCTTCAGAAGTATCAAGGTCATAAAAGACAAGGACTAAGGGACTGTCATAGATGGGAAAGGCTAAGGTGAAAGCTAAATATAAAATGGGCTTATAGACTGTATCCTAGACCTGAAAAAAAAGGACATCAGAGGAAAAACCGGTGAAATAAAGTAAATAAATAATATTATAGCAACATTGATTTTCTTGTCTTAAAAATTATATTATGTTTATGTAAAATATTAACTTTGGAGAAGCTGGGTAAAGAGTTTACAGGAACTCTGTGTATTGTTTTTGAAAGTTTTCTATAAAATTGTTATTAGATGCCATCAAGTCAGTTCTGACTCATAGTGACCCCTTGTATAGCAGAACAAAACACTGCCCAGTCCTGCACCATCCTCACAACCCTTGCTATGTTTGAGTCCATTGTTGACCACTGGCTCAATCCATATCCTTAAGGGTCTTCCTTATAGTGGTTAAGAGCTTGGCTGCTAACCAAAAGGTTGGCAGTTTGAATCTATAGCCACTCCTTGGAAACACTATGTGGTAGTTCTACTCTGTCCTATATGGTCATTATGAGTTGAAATCAACTTGAAAGCATCAGCTTTGGTTTTGGGTCTACTTTACCAAGCGTGATGTCCTTCTCTGGGGACTGGTTCATCGTGATAACATGTGCAAGGCACCTGAGACAAAGTCTCTCCATCTTCCCTTCTAAAGAGCATTCTGGCTGTACTTCTTCCAAGACAGATTCATTTGTTCTGGCAGTCCATTGTATATTCAATATTCTTCACCAACACCATAATTCAAAGGTATCAATTCTCCTTCAGTCTTCCTTATTCATTGTCTAGCTTGTGCACGCATATACCAAAAAATCAAACCCACTGACGTCAAGTCGATTCTGACTCATAGCGACCCTATAGGACAGAGTAGAACTGCCACACAGAGTTTCCAAGGAGTGCCTCGCGGATTTGAACTGCCAACCTCTTGGTTTGCAGCCATAGCACTTAACCACTACGCCACCAGGGTTTTCTGCATGCATATAAAGTGAATGAAAATACCATGGACAGGGTCGGGTGTATCTTAGCCCTCAAAGTGACATTTTGCTTTTTAACACTTTAAAGAGGTCTTTTGCATCAGATTTGCTCAATGCAATGTGTCAATGCAATGCAATGTGAATGTTGAATGTGGATCCAAGCAAGATGAAATCATTGATTAGAATGGAGAAAATACCTTATTTCTGAATTTCCCTAAGAAATACTTTCATTCCATACATATATATGGAAACCCTGGTGGCATAGTGGTTAAGAGCTACGGCTGCTAACCAAAAGGTTAACAGTTTGAATCCACCAGACATTCCTTGGAAACCTTATGGGGCAGTTCTACTCTGTCCTACAGGGTTGCTATAAGTCACAATCAATTCAATGGCAATAGATATGTATCTATATATAGTTTCATATAATTTATTAGGTTTTTTTTTTTCTTCTTTGTTTTTTCTGTTATAAAAATGGGAAGGGTAAAGATCAACAAAAGAGCCAACAGAATGGGCTTTGAATAATCAGGTGTCTCTCATCTGTAGTAACCACCTCTCCCATTAGCTCTGCTCATTCAGCAGTAGATTGAGTCTCATAAGGATCAGAGTATTTAAAGGAAAGGAAAGACCTATTCATGGTGATTCTCTTGTAGTAGTTTATGTCTGTGGTACAATGAATCACTTTTATATGGCCATTCTCATCATGGTCTTGTAACTCTCATCCAAGTGATTGGCTTGGAATATGCAGATAAGGTAATTGTGGCCCACCAAGGGGATTGAATAGCAGGTAAATAAAATGCATGGCACCTGTGTGAAGATGGGGTCATGCAGATAAGGAAATATATGGAACTCTAACAAGGGATTGGTCAGTTCTGACCTCCAGCTAGTCTTAAAATGAACCATCCCAGAGGCAGAGGGGAGGATTTCACCACCACCAAGAAAGAAGAGCCAGAAGCCTAGTGTGTCCTTTGGACCCAGATTCATGCACTTAAAAACTCCTGGAACCAGGAGACTGAGAGAGGGACAGGGAGAGAGAGAGTACTCTAACACTGAAAACAAAGAGAAGAGGTGGCAGAGAAACGGTGGCAGGAGACTGACAGGAGACAGCGCAGTAGGCTTCCCAGCTTGTGGAGTGAGAAAGTTAAGTGCCTTTGGGTAGAGGCTTGCTGGCAGAGTGGGCTGCCTTTGGGCACTTATCAGCAGAGGTAAAAGAGCTTTGTAACATTTGCCCAAGCAGGGCAGAGGCCGGGCCAAAGGGCTGATGGCCAGAGAGAGAACTACCTGCAGGCACAGCTGAGAATATGCTGTCCTGTTCAAAGAACAGTATCTTGGGTATTCCTGAACCAGAACCTGTAACATTTTACTTCGCTAATAAACCCCATAACTGTGAATATGGTCTCTGAGTTCTGTGTTTTTCATCAGAAAAAAGAAAAAAAAATCTAATATAACTCAATCTTGTATATATAAAAGGGAGAAGTAGGAAGAAAATAGTATTCGAAAAACGTACTCAAGAATATCTAGCAATGCCAATCATGCTGTATGTCTGAAAAAAGGAAAATTTCATTTATTTGGATTTAAAGCTGAACCAAACTCAGAAATGAAAGAATACTCTCTGACCCAGTGCAGGTTTATAGCTCTATAAGAAGATACCACTCTAGCTATTTTAAAGCAATACTTTCCTGAATTAAAAATAGAGAATGCCCTTGATATACAGCGCTCTCCAGAGTTTTTCCTATATAGCTCTTAAGAATAAGCTATTCGTGCTTTTTAGGGCATGAATGGGAAAAGGAAGAGTCTCTTCATTTCTAAAATATTTTACCTAATCCTCCTCCTCATAAAAAATTAGTCTAAGCTTGTCAAAAGAAAGAAAAGTGGTCAAACTACTATTTTTTAAAGTTATCTTACAAATTCATGAATTTTCTGTTAATAATATCTAAAAAAAAATGTTTTACCACTAACAAAAGCTGTGACTTAAGCCGTGATATTCTAGGTGTATTGAAGAAAAAGAGAAGCCAGCTTTACTCAGATATCAACTCCTGGCCTCTTGTGGTCTTTTGGACATGATTATTTTCCATCCAATGCTCTAACACTCTGTGGTAAATTATTTGCAAAGATGGCTGCCATGGCTTCTCCCATCTTTGAAATGTGATTTTCCTGTTCTCATCAGAAGATGAAATCTATTTTATTTCCCTTCCCTTTGAGCTTGGATTGGTTTTGTTAGTTGTTTTTCCCAGCAGAAAATGGCAAAAGTAATGCTGTACAATTTGCAGAGTCTAAGCTGCAAGTGGCTTTGCAGCTTCTGTTTTGACAGCATTAGAAAGCTTAGACTGCCATGAAAGCCTTTCCAAGCCTGTCAGACAATGAAAAACCATTGAGCCCAAGCAAGGTGCCCAAGCAAACAGCCAACAACTAACTACCAGAGATGCAAGTGAAGGATCTTGGGCCATTCGGCAACAATCAAGCAGCCAAATGGCTACAGTTGCATCAGTGACTCCAGGCAAGGCCAACAGAAGAATCTCCCAGCTGATCCTAGCCCGTTTTGGTGATCCACAGAATTGTAAGAAAATAAAATTGTTGTTGTTTTATGCCACTAAGTTTTGGGTGGCTTGCTGTGCAGTAACAGATAATTGTTTTAATATTTGACCTCTGAATACAATTATCTTCACTAATTTTATATGTAGGGTAGAGGCCAGATGTACCTATGAATTCCACTTGGGTCTATGGGCGTTTGGGTATATAACTCATTGCTGTCAAGTAGATTCCATCTCATAGTGACCCTATATGATATGATGGCCTTGCTACTATATCCCAGTTTATTTTAACCACATAATCAATCCTCCAAATAGGGATAATTTTAGATTAAAGGGAAGAACTAAAATAACAAAATTTTTAAATATATATAAAGAAATCTCAAAACTTAAAATACATGAACAAGTAAATAAATAAAACTTTATTTTGGGCAAAAGATTCAGGTCAATGAGCACTCAAAAAAACTGCTCAACCTAGTTACCCGTTAGCAAAACACAAAACCACAAAGAGTTTTTACTATGTACTTATTACAAAAGCTTTTGTGTAAAAAATATGCTGCTTTGCTGCTAAGTAGCTTTTTCATACCACTTTCTGCCCGCAAAATATTGGGAAATTTGTGAGTCCTTTGAATTATCAGCCCATTTTCATTTTTAATAGAAATTAATGGTGTTTCTCCTGGTCTAATTTTCTTAACATTTTTATGTACTTCCTATGAACTTTTTAGAGGTTCACTCTGCACACACAGAGCTCTTCAAGACTGGCCTTCTCCACACTGGCTGAACGTAAAGTTTCTGTGGACAATGACCTTAAGATTCTTAGATGCCTTTTAACCAAGTTGAAAAAATTCATGAAGCAGATCTTCAATCTTTCGGAAATATTAATAAGGGTTTCAAGTAACTCCCTTGAGAAGATATTTACCTTAAGCCCATAAAAAAATACATAAATAAAATGGTATTTTCAATATTTTTCCTGGAAATCTCTTTAGCCAAATGCAACAGTTTTTTACAAAGTGGGACTTCTCTTTTAAATTTTCAACCTCTACCAGATCATTAGCTATATTTTTTATTTTCCACGTTACTGAGTTGTCACACGTTCTGCCACCATAAAACAAAGGTGCATTTTTTTCCCATCCTCTAATAACAACTTCCTACTGATCCTTTTAGCTTTCACAACAGTCTCTTCAAATTCCTTCAAGCTTGTACCCACTGTCTGGTTCCAAACTCAATGCCATATGCTTTAAGGGTTTTTTGTTTGTTTTTCTTAAAATGGCACCCACTTTCAGTTACCTAATTTCATTCCAGTTATTATTTCTGAGTAGCCAACTGCCCCAAAACTTAGTGGCTTATAAAAACTACCATTTTATTATATTTCATGATTTTGTGGATGATAGATTTGGGCAATGCTCTGCTAGGCAATTTTTCCTTTTTGCACGGCATCAGCACTGGTCACTCAATGGTATTCTACTGGCGGATGGGAGAAAATGATATACTAGCCTAAAAGAGACTTTGCCTTTGAGATAAGATAACTTGTAGTAAGCAGTATATTGTATATCATCCTGAATTACTTAATTCCCTCAAGGCCCAAATGAAAATTAGAGATATCTGTTTCTGGCCTTGTCCTATAATATGGCATTGGCAAAGACATTTCATTTACTCCATCTGTTCTTATCAGTTAATGTGTTTTCCTGTCCTGAAAATATTCAAGTATAAATAGCAAACTAATTTCATGAGAAAAAGAATATCTCAATAGATTCAGAAGTGGGCCAGGACAAAGTACAATGTGGAAATGAAATAACCATATTTAAGTATTTCTAAAATTTCAGCTCACACATTGTGTTAAACTTTCCATAAGATTTGCATTTAATAAAATATGCATGTCCCCAAGTTTATATACTCAAAAGATCACACCCAGAGGTTACTAAATGTTTGAATGAAAAGTGAAAAATACACCTAGGTATGGCTATTTATCTTTGGTCTAGAAGATACTATACACCTGAATACTTTTAAATATGTATGCATAATTACAAATATCTGTAAATATAACCACTCAGAATCTGTAAATAAAGAAATGTTAAAATGTATTGTCTACTCAAGAATTAAAATATATAATAATTGATTGCATTTGATTTTAATTCTGATTCGATGGGTGGCATATGTATTATTTAGGTAATTATGCTATGAGTAAATTATAAATTTTTAAAGTGGTTATTTGTTTTGATGCTGAAGAAGCAAAAGTTTCATCTGTTGCTCTCAATAATTATCCCAAATGAGGCTGCAATATTTAATAAGAGTTCCCCCCAAAAGTTAATTCCTCTATGGTTTTCAGTGCAACTAATTGGTTTCACACAGCTTCTTGACCAGGTTCCAAATCAATAAACAGCTAAATCAAGAATTATCTAGATTGCTCAGAAGAAAACAGCTTTCCAAGTATAATTTAATTTTGTCTTGGACAGGGAATACTTTACTCCCTAACACTTTTCCATAGTGGGACTTTTCTTTTTAAATTTTCTGCCTCTAGAATTTGATAGTTGATGATACACAATATAAGCCCCAATGAATTAAGATTATTCCCAAGAGACATATCAAAAAGAAAAAAGAAAGACCTTGCCTTCAAGTCAATTCTGATTCATAGCGACACTGTAGGACATAGTAGAACTGCCTCAATAGGGTTTTGAAGAAGTGGCTGGTGGATTTCTATATTAAAATATACATTAAGTTTTAAAATGTAATAGCGTGCCTCAGTGTAGAGAAAATTTTGAAAATACTAAAAAGAACTATTAGAGTAATTTATATGAGGACAAATATAACAACAAACAAAACAAAGATCCTTTGCTAGTAATATATATTCCTTTGTTATTCTTTACTAAACAATATCTTTCCCCCAAACACCAAGCTGCTAAGTATTAGTTACTAAAATTGTGAAGAAAACTGTGAATACACCTAAGTAATAAGTTATATTTAAAAAAAAGTAGGTATATAATTAAAAATCTAGATATCTTTAATTAAAACACTCGAGGCAGAGATTGCTGCCAGATCTTTTGTTTACTTTGGTGATGTTTGAATTATGTAGGCTCCAAATAATTCCTCTTTCCTTTGTTAATCCTATAACATTACTCCTAAATTACATACAATATTAAAATAAGACCTGATTACAAGGAAGTAATAGATATACTCTGACAGTGTCAGAAATCAAAATCGTGAAAAGTATATTTAATGTTAAGTAAAGCTGTTAGACCTACAAAAGAATATGTTCTTGAAAAGTAACATGCAAGATAAATTTTAATTAATAAATTTTAATTTTTTTTTAACATTGCAAATTCAAAGTATCTACTTTTATGCTTGAAAGAAAAGAATAATTACTCTTCAATTAAGAGTAGCATTTTCAACAATTCCACTCCTAGGTATATACCCAAAACGCTAGAAAGCAGAGACACAGAGACTTGTATACCTATGTTTGTTGTAATACTATTCACAATAGCCAAAATGTGGAAACACCCAAAATTCCCATCAACAGATGAATGGATAAACAAAATGTGATACATACTGTCAGAGATTGAATTGTGTCCCCCAAACATACATGTCAACTTGGTTAGGCCATGATTCCCAGTATTGCTCAGTTGTCCTCCATTTTGTGATTTTCTTATGTGTTATAAATCATAATCTCTGCCTGTGGTTAAAGAGGATTAGGGTAGGATGGAACACCCTTGCTCGGGTCACATCCCCAATCCAATGTAAAGGGAGTTTCCTTGGGGTGTGGCCTGCACTTCGTTTCATCTTACAAGAGATGAAAGGGAAGCAAGCAGAGCATGGGGGACCTCATACCACTAAGAAAGCACTTCTGGGAGGAGAGCACGTCCTTTGGACCTGGGATTCCTGCACAGAGAAGCTCCTAGTTCAGGGGAAGATTGATGAAAAGGACCTTCCTATAGCCCACAAAGAGAGGAAATTCTACCCCTGGAGCTGATGCCCTGAATTTGTACTTCTAGCCTACCAGACTGTGAGAAAATAAATTTCTCTTTGTTAAAGTAGTCCTTTTCTGGCATTTCTGTTATAGCAGTGCTAGATGACTAAGACACATATGTACAATAGAATACTACACAGCAATAGGAGAAATGAAGTCTTGATACATGGTACAATGTGGATGAAGCTGGAAGACATTACGCTGAATGAAATAAGTCAATCACAAAAGGACAAATATTGTATGACCTCAAGTATATAAAAAGACAAATGTATACAGAAAAACTTTATTAGTGGTTACTAGTGGTGGGAGGGAGGAGAAATGGGGGTGGGGGGGTTAGCAGAGAGGGAAATATCACTTTGATTAGGGCTGGGGTTGCACAACTGATTATTGTAATTTCTGTCAGTAAGTTGTACACCTGTACAACTTGAACTGGCAAAAGTTGTGTGATAGATATGTTTATGACAACAACAACGAAAACAATAACTGTTGAGTGTGCTTATGTACAACCAAACACCTCATAGAATATGATTTTTTTGTTTGTAGGTTTAGGGTCATGGTTGCATGGGACTTTCCAGTTAAGTGGGCTAACAACATGTTTAGTGCCTCTGTTCTACCTCCTAATTCGATGCATAGTTGTCTGGGATCTTAAACAATTGCAATTAACAGTCCAATTCAAAACAATTGGTCTTTATTCATCTGGAACAACACAGGAAGAAGGACAATCAGGAACAAAGGAGGATATGGAGCTAATAGCCTCCACAAACAACTGCTTCCTTTACCATGAGACCAGAACTGGATGGTGCCCAGCTACCATTACTGAACATTTTGATCAAAGATTCCACAGAAGAATTCTGATCAAAAGGGGGAAAATGTAGGACAAAATTTCAAATTCCCATGGACTCCAGACATCCTAAACCCTTGAAGGTAGGATGAACCCCTGAAGCTATTGCCCTGAGATAGTACTTAAACCTTAAACCATAAATATTCCCTGAATTCTTCTTAAAATCAAACAATAATTTTGGCTAACTAGTTAAAAACGTCTGCCTTGAGCATTATGCTCTTTTAGTAAATATATGGAATCAAATTGACAACAGCAGCTCTAAAGATTAGATAGGAACCTTGTGGGGCAGTGAATTTATGTTAATGGGGAGGAACAATTCAGAAAAGAAGGATAAGAATGATTACACAACTTGAAGAATGTAATTAATGTCACTAAGCAGCTAATGTAGAAACTATTAAATTGGTGTGTTTTGCTACGTATATTCCCAACAACAAAATAATAGATAAAATTATACTAACAAAGAGTATAACTTTTTGTTACTAATGATGACTGTGGATTGTGATGGGAGTATATTATACGTATATATTATATATAAAATCAAAACCAAACTAAACCTACTGCCATTGAGTCGATTCTGACTCATAGCGACCCTATAGGACAGAGTAGAACTGCCCCATAGAGTTTCCAAGGAGTGCCTGGCAGATTCGAACTGCCGACCGTTTGGTTAGCAGCTGTAGCACTAAACCACAACGCCATGAGGGTAGTGTCAGTTATATGTGTGTGTGTGTGTGTGCGTAGGGCCCTGGGGGCACGGTGGTTAAGTGTTTGGCCCCTAAAAAAAGGTTGGCAGTTTGAATGTGCCAACTGCTCCTTTGTAACTCTATGGGACAGTTCTATTGTGTCCTATAAGGTCACTATGAGTGGAAATCAACTCAAAGGTGAAAGGATTGGTTTTATTTCAAATATGTTATTGTCAGGTGCTATCAATTCAATTTCAACTCATAGTGGCCCCCGTGTGACAGAGTAGAGCTGCCCAGTAGGGTTTTCTTGGCTGTAATCTAGTAATCTTTATGGAAACAGACCATCAGGTCTTCCACACACAGAGTGGCTGGCTGGATTTGAACAGCCAACCTTTCAGTTAGCAGGCAATCATTTAATCGTTACGCCACCATGGCTCTCTCACTCTCTCTGTCTCTTACTATATATATAATTTCCTTTGATATTTTATATATATATAAATCCATTGCCATTCAATCGATTCTGACTCAAAATGACCCTGTAGGGCAGAGTAGAACTGATTCATGGTGTTTCCAAGGAGTGTGTGGTGGATTCAAACTGCCAGCCTTTGTGGTCAGCAGCCAAACTCTTAAATGCTGTGCCATCAGGGCTCCAAAAATATCCAGAGCCAAGAGAGGAGAGCGAACTGAAGATGAGGCTTGAATCCAGGCTGTCTGATTCCAGAGCCTATTAGCTTAACCACCAAAAACATCACCTTGCCTATATAATTTGCTCCATGGGACCCTTCAAGTTTCTGTAAATTAAACAGATGGTTTCTACATTTTAAATACATTTCAAAACACACGTATAATGAACCTTGAAAATCTTTCCGAACTAGCAAAATTGAGTGTGTAAATAAATGCTAAGTGAAAGAAGCCAGGCACAAAAGGTCGTGTATCGTAAGATTCTACTTATATGAAATTTCCAGAGTAAGTAAGTCCAGAGACAGAAAGCACCATTTATCTGTCAGTTTCTCCTACTGTGATCGCTTGCATGTTGTTTTGATGCTGGAAGCTATGCAGTTGGTATTTCAAATACCAGCAGTGTTATTCATAGAGGACAGGTTTCAATGAAGCTTCCAAACTAAGACAGACTAGGAAGAAGGACCTGGTGATCTACTTCTAAAAAAATTGGCCAGTGAAACTTTTGAATAGCAGTACAACATTGTCTGATATAGTGCTGGAAGATGAGGCACTCAAAATACAACTGGGGAAGTGCTGCCTTCTCAAAGAGTGGACCTTAATCATGTGGATGGAGTAAAGCTTTTGGGACCTTCATTTTCTAATGTGCTGTGACTCAAAATAAGAAGAAATAGCTACAAACATCCATTTGTAATCAGAACGTGGAATGTAAGAAGTATGAATCTAGGAAAATTAGAAGTTGTCAAAATGAAATGGAACACTTTAAGATAAATATCCCGGGTGTTAGCTAAAATGGACTGGTATTGACCGTTTTGAATCAGACAATCATATGGTCTACGATGATGGCAATGACATAATATTGAAGAGGAACAGTGTTGCATTCATTGTTGAAAAGAACATGTCAAGATCTACCCTGAAGAACAACGCTGCCAACGATAGAACAATATCCATACACCTAAAAGGAAGATCAGTTAATACGACTGTTATCCAAATTCACGCACCAGCCAGTAATGCCAAAGATGAAGAAACTGAAGATTTCTATCAATTTCTGCGGTCTAAAATTGATCAAACGTGTAATTTTATATGCATTGATAATCACCAGTGACTAGAATGTGAAAACTGGAAATAAAGATAAACAATCTGTAGTTGGAAAATATGGTCTTGGTGATAAAAAGGACACTGGAGATTGCATGATAGAATTTTACAAGAGAAACTATTACCTATTCATTGGAAATAGATTTTTTTCAACAACTAAAGTGGCAACTATACATGTGGACCTCACCAGATGGAATACACAGGAATCAAACTAACTGTATCTGAAGAAAGAGGCAATGGAGAAGCTCAATATCATCTGTCAGAACAAGGCCAAGGGCTAACTGCAGAAAAGACCACCAACTGCTGATGTGTAAGTTTAAGCTGAAGCTGCAGAAGATTAAAACTAGTCCAGGAGAATAAAACATGAGCTTTAGGATACACCAACTCAATTAGAGACCATCTCAGGAATAGATTTGACTCATTGAACACTAAAGACTGAATATCAGATGTGTTATGAGACGAAATCAAGGATATCATAAATGAAGAAAGCTAAAGGTCATTAAAAAGATAGGAAAGAAAGAAAGGACCAAAATGGATGTCAGAAGAGGCTCTGAAACTTGTTGAAATATCTCAGTTGAAAAAGGTGTTTACCTGTATTTTATCAGCTAGCCAAAGGCAGTACACTGTGTGGATTATAACAAATTATGGATAGTATTGGGAGGAATGGGAATTCCAGGACACTTAATTGTGCTCATGTGGAACCTATACATAGATCAAGAGGCAGTTGTTCCAACAGAACAGGGGGATACTGAATGGTTTAAAGTCAGGAAAGTCGTGCGTCAGGGTTGTATCCCTTGACCACACTTAATCTGTATGCTGAGCAAATAATCCAAAAAGCTGGACTGTATGAAGAAAAACAGGGCATCCGAATTGGAGGAAGACTCATTAACAACCTGCGTTATGCGGGTGACACAACCTTGCTTGCAGAAGATGAAGAGGACTTAAGGTACTTACTGATGAAGATCAGAGACTACAGCGTTCAGTATGGATAACAACATAAAGAAAATACGAATTCTCACAACTGGCCCAATAAGCAACATCATGATAAATGAAGATTGAAGCTGTCAAGGATTTTGTTTTACTTGGATCCACGATCAACGAGTATGGAAGCAAAACCAAAAAACCAAACCCGTTGCCATCGAGTGGATTCCGAGTCATAGCAACCATATAGGACAGAGAAGAACTGCCCCATAGAGTTTCTAAGGAGCACCTGACAGTTTCCAACTACCAACGTTTTGGTTAGAAGCCATAGCTCTTAACCACTATGCCACCAGAGTTTCCAAAGCAGTATTAAGAAAATCAAATGACATATTGCAGTGGGCGAATCTGCTGCTGCAAAAAAAAAAAAAAAACACCTCTTTAAATGATTAAAAATCAAAGATGTCACTTTGATGACTAACATGGGTCTGACCAAAGCCACGTTATTTTCAATATCCTCACATGCATGCGAAAGCTGGACAATGAATAAGGAAGATCAAAGAACTGATTCTTTTGACTTACTGTGTTGGCAAAGAATACTGAATGTACCATGGACTGCCACAAAAACAAATATGTCTTGGAGGAAGTACAGCCCGAATGCACCTTAGAAGCGAGGATGGAGAGACTTTGTCTTGTGTACTAAGGACATATTATCAGGTGGGACCAGTCTCTGGACATTATGCTTGGTAAAGTAAAGGATCAGTGAAAAAGGGGAAGACCCTCAATGAGATGGATTGATACAGTGGCTACAACAACGGGTTCAAACACAGCAAAGGTGTGAGGATGGCACAGGACCAGGCAGTGTTCTGTTGTGAGGTACGTAGGGTTGCTATGAGTCAGGATCTACTCAATGGCACCTAACAACAACAAGGGGCTGGAGAAGGGGAGAATGGGACTTTCTTTTTGGGTGATCTGGAGATAGTGAAAATTTTTGCACAATATTGTGCATGTACAAAGTGTCACTAATGGTAAATTTTATGTTATATGTGTTGTTCCACTTTTAAGGAATTAAAATACACACATACACAGACACCTAATAAAATATAATACCGTTTACACCAGACATTCAAGGAAACACACTAGCTGGAGAATCTTCAAAAACTGTTATTTTATGAAGCTATTACTCATTCTCTAAGCATGAAATGCTTGCTTGATTGAAGAGCATCTGTAGTGTTGATTGACAACAGGGTGTTCTAAAGTCTATTTCATACCTAATTTCCTTCAAGATTCAGTTTCTTGTGATCCAAGTCGTATATTCCAGTAGTGATACAACAATTGCTTAATGAAAGACAAAAAAAAAAAGAAAAAAAATCATTGTACCAGTACCAGTACAAGGCTGATTTGATTACAATAATCATGTAATAGGTTCTGAGATCAGGTAGTAGGAGGCCTTCCACTTTGTTCCTTTTCTTTAGTAATGCTTTACTTCTCCTGGGGCTCTTTACTTTCCGTATAAAGTTAATTCTAGTTTTTCCATTTCGTGACATGAGAGACCTGCTTCACAGTTAAATCATGTATGTAAGACTAATGGGCACGCCAACCCAAAAGCAAAGATGAGAACCAGGAAGGGACTCAAAAACTGGATGAATGGAAACAGGGAACCTGGGGTAGAGAAGGGAAGAGTGTTGACACATTGCAGTGTTGGCTACCAATGTTGCTAAACAATTTGTGTATTAACTGCTTAATTTGGAACTATTTGCTAAGCAAAGTTTCACCTAAATGATAATAATAAAAAAAAATTATGCTGCAGGCCACATATCGTTAAATATATAAATTGTAACTTAATGCCTGTGAGTAACTGGTCATGACTATTTAATTTCGAGATACAAATTATGTGACTAGCATTTAAATAGAAATAAAAGCAAACTTCTAAGCATATTCAATGTTGGAGTAACTGGGTTTTTGATGTACATTTTTGGTCATGAATGAAGTAGTAGTGATAGGATTTCCATGTCTATGTTGCATAAGCCAGGAGGAACATGTAAACTTCCTCTTCTACTCAGTGTAGTACAAAAGGGAATGAATAAAGGTTTAGAACTAACAAGTGGGCAGAAAAATGAGGAAGGGGAGAGTGTGCCTTTTTTTTCTTTTTTCCCTATCTGCCTGTTGGCTGGGGAGTTCCTGGGCCGTGCAAATGGTTAACAAGTTTGAATGCTCATCAAAAGGTTGAAAGTTCGAGTCCACCCAAAGATGCCTCAGAAGAAATGCCTGGTGACCTACTTCCAAAAGTTCTGTGATTGAAAACCATATGGAGCACAATTTTACTCATTCAGACATAGGGAAGCTGTGAGTCAGAGTCATTCAACAGCAACTGGTAACTAGTTTACATGTTTGTTGGCTCAACTTGCAGTGAAGGAGAGATAGCATCTACCCGGCTGTCTATCCCAAATTGTGAGAAGGGTCACAATTAAGTATATACTGTTTACAGAAAAAAATAGTGGGAGGGAGGCAGGTCGACTCCACTAGCCACTGCTCGGAAACCCTATGAGACAGTTCTATTCTGTCCTATAGGGTTGCTATGAGTTGAAATCTACTGGACGGCAAGGGGTTTGGTTTTGGATTTTGCTAGAAGTGAGCGGAGAAGACAGAAGAGAATGGCTACATAAATGGGGTCCTGTGGAGCACTGCTATGAAGTACATTGAGGCAGATAATAGCTTGTTACCTTACAACCAAAGAACAACATAAATCACTATTTATGCAGCTACTGGAAATATTACCTCTGTACAGGTGCTTACCCTTAAAGTCATGCATACGCGAACTGAATGAGCTGATTAGTGGAAATAAATTTTTCGGTTTAAGGGAGAAGGTTCCCAAGGACTAATTTTATGTCTCCAGGAATTCTTACATCGGAGCGTAACCGTTGGGTAGTGTTTGGTTAGAATATACGGCTTTTTTTTTTTCCCCAGTATTTTATCTTTCAAGCTTATGTTTAAATAGGAATTACTGAATGAGACCTGAACAATGTTGTTTTATTGATTTAACACACGTTATGTTCTAATCAATAGTGACAAATCTCATGAATTGTTATAATTCACATGAATTATAATAACTAATATGTCCTTCAAATAATACTGTTATAGCAAAATATTAATAATAATAATTCAATTCCTGAAAAACAGGATGGATTTTGTTTATGAGATCATTTTCTACTTATTCTTAAAAGTCTACTTTAATCCTTGGGAATGTTTAATTTTGTGTTTTGAGAATTGGAATACACAATTTTTTTAACCTTTTTTAAATTTTAAAATAATTCTGTACCTTTCTGGGACAATAATTAAAGATGTGGATAATGCAGACTTCAGGAAGAGATTAGAAATAATCTTTCTGAGTCTCTCAACAGTTCTTACAAAATGGCTTTCTTCCCTGTTGGTTTAGTAACTGAAAATTGTAAGACACTTTCCCAAAGGGCCATTATTACTAAAACAGTGGCCCCAGATGGCCACCCACCTTATGGCAGGGCTGGTTCATAGAGCAGATGGTGCAGGCGGCATGGGATGTTATGGAGATGACATTAGGGGCAGTTATTCCACCACTGAGCATTAGTGTTCTGTGCTTGGTGATACATGGACACCTCTGTTGTGCAGAACTTCAGGATTAGAAAGTGTTATAAAATTAAACCAGTGAGACAGCTGTAAGGGAGTTTAGACTTTGTCCTTTCTTTGAGAAAAATAAACTACTTTCTGACCATTTTGAAATGTACCAGCATCTCTAATTATGACTCCCTAAGCAGAAACGGATTCCCAGAGTGGTTCAAATAGTTAAGCCTTGGACTTCTGGCTGAAAAGTTGGAGGTTCAAACACACCCAGAGGCACCTTGGAACACAGACTTGGAAATCTACTTTTAATAGGTCACAGTACACACTTTGAAAACTCTATTCAGACATATATGGGGCTGTCTCAAGTCAGAATTGACTCTATTGCAACTAACCACAACAACAAAGCGGAAGGATTCGGAGTCATTCACATTTGGTATGAATCCAGCGATTTTGCCTTAAATGTTCTGCCTTCTCCAGTGACTGGCAAAAAATCTATTGTTCTAGAAACTTCTTCAAAAACCTAAATTTAGAAAATATGTATTAGTTGGCACTACTGCTATAACAACAGATTTAGTGACTTAATACATCACAAATTTATTATCTTATCATTCTGGAGGTAAGGAGCTCAAAATAGGCCTCATCTGCTAAAATAAAGGTTTCAGCAGAGCTGGAGGCTTTTAGGGAAAAATCCATTCCACTGCCTTTTCCAGACTCCAGGGTCTGCCCACTTCCCTTGGCTCATCCTCCATCTTCACAGCCAGCAATGGCTGACCAAGTCTTCCTCACATCACAAAACCCTAACACTGACTCTTCTACCCCCTACCTGCATTTAAAAGGACCTTTGTGATTACATTTGACCACCTGGGTAATTTCAGCTCAAGATACTCAACTTACTCACATCTATAAAGCCTCTTTGCCATGGAAGATAATATATTCACAGTTCTGGGGATTAGAATGTGATATCTTTGGGGGCTGTTATTTAACCTACCACAGCATCATATAGGATCTGCTAATGATAACGTGTTGAAAATTACAAAATATATTACAAAAGGTATATGCATGACGAAACACTACAGTGTATAGGGTATTTTCAGTAACCATTATTCATTTCATATTTGGTATTAATATTTTGGCATGTTGTTGTTGTTATGTGCCATCAAGTTGGTTCTGACTCATAGTGACCTTATGCACTACAGGATGAAACACTGCCTAGTCCTGTGCCACTCTTACAGTGGTTGTTATGCTTGAGTCCACTGTTGCAGGCACTGTGTCAATCCACCTCGTGGAGGGTCTTCCTCTTTTCTGCTGACCCTGTACTTTGCCAAGCATGATGTCCTTCTCCAGGGACTGATCCCTCCAGACAACTTGTCCAAAATATGTAAGACGTCCTCTCGCCATCCTTACTTCTAAGGAGCATTCTGATTGTACTTCTTCCAAGACAGATTTGCTCATTCTTTTGGCAGTCGATGGTATGTTCAATATTCTTTGCCAACATTACAGTTCAAAGGTGTCAATTCTTCTTCTGTCTTCTGTATTTATTGTCCAGTTCTCACATGCATATGATGCAATTGAAAATACCATGGCTTGGGTCAGGCACACCTTAGTGTTCAAAGTGTCATATTTGCTCTTCAACACTTTGAAATGGTCCTTTGCAGCCGGTTTGCCTAATGCAATACGTCTTTTGATTTCTTGACTGTGGCTTCCATGGGTGTTGATTATGGATCCAAGTAAAATAAAATCCTTGACAACTTCAATCTTTTCTCCATTTATCATGACATTGCTTATTGGTCCAGTTGTGAGGATTTTTGTTTTCTTTATGTTGAGGTGTAATCCATACTGAAGGCTGTGGTCTTTGATCTTCAATAGTAAGTGCTTCAAGGCCTCTTTGCTTTCAGTAAGCAAGGTTGTGTCATCTGCATAACACAGGTTGTTAAAGAGTCTTCCTCCAATCCTTATGCCCCATTCTTCTTCATATAGTCCAGCTTCTCAGATTATTTTCCAAGCCTACAGATTTAATAGATATAGTGAGAGGATACAACCCTACTATGCTCGTTCCCTCAGTTTAAACCACACAGTACCCCCTTGTCCTGTTCAAAGGTCTATGTACAGGTTCTGCATGAGCACAATTAAGTCTTCAGGAGTTTCCATTCTTCTCAATGTTATTCATAATTTGCTATGATTCACACAGTTGAATTAATTTGCATAGTCAACAAAACACAGGTAAGCTTCTTTCTAGTATTCTCTGCTTTCATCCAAGATACATCTGACATCAGTAATGGTATCTCTTGTCCTCATCTGAATTCACCTTGAATTTTTGGTAGTTTCCTGTTGATGTACTGCTGCAACTGCTTTTGAATAATCTTCACCAAATTTTACTTGAGTGTGATATTAATGATATTGTTTGATAATTCCTGCATTTGGTTGGATCATCTTTCTTTGGAATGAGGACAACTATGGATCTCTTCCAGTCAGTTGGCTAGTAAACTGTCTTCCAATTTTCTTGACATAAAAAAGTGAGCACCTCCAGAGCTGCATCCGTTTGTAGAAACGTCTCAATTGTATTTTGTCAATTCCTGAAACCTAGTGTTTTTATCATTCCTTTCAGTGTAGCTTGGACTTATTCCTTCAGTACCATCAGTCCTTGATCATATGCTGCCTCCTGAAATGAATGAACATCAATCAATTCTTTTTGGTACAGTGACTCTGTATGTTCCTTCCTTCACTTCTGATGCTTCCTGTGTTGTTCAATATTTTTGCCATTAAACCCTTCAATACTGCGACTCGAGGCTTGAATTTTTTCTTTAGTCCTTTCAGCTTGAGAAATGCCAATTCTCTTCTTCCCTTTTGGTATTCTAACTCAGGTCTTTGTACACTTCATTATAATACTTTACTTTATCTTCTTGAGTAGCCCTTTGAAATCTTATGTTTGGCTGTTTTACTTCATCATTTCTTATATTTGCTTTAGCTACTGTACTTTCAAGAGCAAGTTTCGGAGTCTCTTCTTTGTGCTTTCTTCATGTATGATGTCTTTGATGTCTTCCCACAACTCTGTCTGGTCTGTGGTCATTAGTGTTCAATGTGTCAAATCTATTCTTTAGATAGTCTCTAAATTCGGGTGGAATATACTCAAGGTTGTATTTTGGCTTGCATGGAGTTGCTCTAATTTTCTCTTGGCTCAACTTGTACTTACATATGAGCAATTACTGTCTGTCTCACGGTTGGCCCCTGGCCTTTGTTCTGACTGATGATATCGAGCTTCTCCATCATCTCTTTCCACAAATGTCAATTTGATTCCTGTTTTCCAGCTAGTGAGGTCCATGTGTATGGTCACTGTTTATGTTGTTGAAAAAGGTATTTGCAATGAAGAAGTAATTGATCTTGCAAAACTCTATCATGTGATCTCTGGAATCATTCTTATCACCAAGACCATATTTTCCAACTACCAATCCTTCTTCTCTGTTTCCAACTTTCACATTCCAATCACCAGAAATTATCAATGTGTCTTGATTGCATGTTTGATCAACTTTAGACTGCAGAAGTTAGAAAAATCATCAGTTTTCTCATCTTTGGCATTAGTGGTTGGTACATAAACTTCTATAAGAGTTGTATTAACTGGTCTTCCTTGTAGGTGTATGAATATTATCTTGTCACTGTCAGAATTGTACTTCAACATAGATCTTGAAATGTCCTTTTTAATGATAAATGTGTCACCATTCCTCTTCAATTTGTCATTCCCAGCATGGTAGACCACATGATTGCCTGATTCAAAATGACCGACACCAGCCGATTTAATCTCAATAATTCCTAGAATATTGATCTTTATGTGATCCATTTCATTTCTGATGACTTCGAATTTTCCTAGATTCATAATTCGTACATTCCAGGTTCTCTGATTATTAATGGATGTTTGCAACAGTTTTCATTTTGAGTTGTTCCACATCAGCAAATGATGGTCCCTAAAGCTTTATTCCTTCTGCCTCATTAAGATCAACTCTACTTTGAGGAGGCAGCTCTTCCCCTGTTGTATTTTGAGTGCCTTCTGAGCTGAGGGCCTCATCTTCTAGCACTATATCAAACAATGTTTCACTGCCATTCATAAGATTTTTACTGTCCAATTTTTTCAGGAGTAGACTGCCAGGCCCTTCTTCCTAGTCTGTCTTAGTCTGGAAGCTCAGCTGAAACCTGTCCACCATGGGTAACCCTGCTGGTATTTGAAATACCAATGGCATAGATTTCAACATCACAGCAACTCACAAACCAACACAGTATGACAATCTCAGGTACGTGGGGGATCAAACATGCAACATTTTAAATTTTCTAATTTGGCTTTAGAAAAATTAAGTAACTTTCCCAAGGTCACACAGCTAAGAAGTAAACTGAACAAATTCCCATTAATTAATACTTAATATTTTACCTTTGTCTCAGTTAAATGTCATCTTGTTAGGTTTAATCCATAATTCTACCATTGTAATCCTTCTCCCTCCTAGTTCATCATCCAGAAAATTGAATTATGCTATTAGGTTCTCCCCAAAAGGCAGGCCCAAGAAAATTCTTCAACAATGCACTAAAGTTATTCTTCCTGATAAAGTATTACTGAAGAAAATCAACAATTGCTCTTTCAATAAGTTATAAATCACTTAAACGTATTATCATCAATACTCATTTTGAAATAGTCTTGTTCATAAAGATAATGTTGTTGTTGTTGTGTGCCATCAAATCCATTCCAACTCATAGCACCCTTATAGGACAAAGTGGAATTACCCCATAGGGTTTTCTAGGCTGTAATCTTTATGGGATAAAATCTCTCGTGGAGTGGTTGGTGAGTTAAAATTGCTATTCTTTCAGTTAGCAGCCAAGTTAATCAACCATTGTTCCGCAAGGGCATTAGAATTTGTTGAATATCTTGCTAAAAACAAAACTACCTCTAGCAACTCTCAGAGCTCTGGTGGCTCAGTGGTTAAGAGTTATGGCTGCTAACCAAAAAGATTGGCAGTTCAAATCCATCAGCCACTTCTTAGGAACCCTATAGGGCAGTTCTACTCTGTCCTATACGGTCTCTATGAGTTGAAATCAACTCAATGGCAACAGGTTTTTTAGTATCCCTTAGAGTAAACTTGAATATATTCTCAGCTTCAGTCTCTTAACAGCTTTTCAAGAACTTTCTCTTCTATCTGAGATTTTATACAGCCTCAGCAATATAATCTGACAAGTCTTTCTGTGCCCTAATATGGATAAAATTGTAGGTATGTTCTCAATGCATCGAGCATTGTTTTTGATATTTATATTTGATTTGTAATTTATCTCCTTTACTTCATTGCATTTTACTGCATTTTTTCAAAGAAGCTTAAGAAAGATGTTTGCTATCAAATGATATGTCTCTTACAATGACATTGTAACCACAAAGCCTAGTTCCTTCTACCTAAAATGTGTTTCCTGCAGATCTACACATAGATTGACCCTTTGCATCATTCCAGGAAGATATTCCTGACCACTCCTTCTCAAGTAGCTCTCTACTCCCCAATTGTTTCCTGCCCTATTACATTATAACATTTCCATGAAATAGTTTTTTTTTTTTAATTTCTTTGTTTACTTTCTATTGCGTCCTCCCCATTGCATGCGCGTTATTTATAGCAAAGCTAACACGGCTTAAATATGGGTTAAATAATCATGCTTATCCCAAGGACTCATTAAAAAGAACATCAAATCTCCTGCTGGAAACAGCTTCCGTCTTTACTACCAGTACGTGGGAAGACTCCTTGAGGCTTATGGGCATCGTATTTCCCCAGGCCCTAGTTTCATCTCCTGCCATGATACCACCAAGAGCTTCCTTTATTCAGTCCCTCCTCCTGACTTTCAGTAGTCCATTTACTGAACACCCCAAATCACCCGTCATTTAAAGCATTACAATCCTTTCTCTGTGATGCTGCCATTTGCTATTCTTTACTGCTCAGAGCAGCCCCATTTTCTTTCTTCTTTAATTAAGGCCCCAAATTAACCCAGTTCCCTAAACCCTCATATTTTCTACTTAAACCAAATGGCCTTTCCATACACTTTCGTAAGTAGGATAGCACCTTTCCGAGAGATAGTCCCAGTGTGCATTCTCAATAATTCTTTAAGCTATGCAATTCATTAACAGCTCCATATATAAGAGAAGGAATTCAGGAAAATGGGTGCTTACTTTTAATCTTTCATTAAGAAGCTATATAAATCCATCAACTTTTTACAGGCTCACTTTTCTCTTCTGTAAGATAACTAACTGGGCTACATTAGATGACAGCAAAAGTTCCCTCAACTCTAGAATTCTATAAACTCTTTAAAAATACAAAATCATAAATCTGACATGAAAAATGAAAAACATAGCATCCAGAAACCAAAGGGTATCAGTAAGAATGATCAAGAGGAAAACAAAAACCTGACAAGTAAACAAAAGCAGCGAGGATCAAGAGGAAAACTAGCCAAACTAGAAAACAAGAAAATGAACATTTATAAAAAAGAAAAAATACATAATGAAAGTTAGTAGACTATATCTATTTTTTAAAAGGCACACGAGAATGTCATCAAGAAGTTTACATTAATGAATTGGTGTGGAGGGTTTAGAAGAGTTTTAATACAGTACTGAGATCAAAACCTGAGAACCGTGAGTGATGGCAATGGCAACAGCTACCAAGTTTATACGTTTTCCACTGGGCTAGGCATGTTCACAGATTCCTACCTATGGACTCTATTGCTTATGTAATATATATCTTTTCCAGATTCCAGACTTTGAAGTCTCTGAGGCCCTCCTTGGAAACTGTGTGGGGTAATTCTACTCTGCTCTAAAGGGCCGCTGTGAGTCGGAATAGACTCGACGGCAATGGGTTTGGGTATGGGAGATATTTAGAGAAGATCTAGACAAGTATCCTGGGTCTCAGAAGTTCCAAATGACCTGAACCTTCACAGCCCACCCCACTTGTAGTCGCTAGTTTCTAACAATGCATTGACTTTTCTGAGTTCTGAGAAAAGAAAGGAAAAGAAAATTCAGGTGCAAATCTTTAAAATATCCTGCCAGATAGTTAGTATGTTGCAGGAATGAGGATTCAGGCCATTTCCCATCTCTGGCCCTGCTAAAGAACTGTTGATTAAACTTGATAATCATAAATTATGACTCAGCAAATATGAGGGTTTTTTTTAATAATATGCCCTTTATGTATTAATATGATACAAATACACCATCAGTAAGATTTCTAGGATAGTGATTTTTATCGCATGTCACAAATAGTGCCACTACATTTTCTTTACTTAAGCTGTTAGATTACATTAATATTTTTGCTATTCTACAATGACATTCTCCAAATGTGTCTAAAAATATGAATCTGAAGTGGGGCTTAGGTTCTTGATAATACCATGTAAGGCTCCTCTCTCTGGATTAACCTAGTTTTTTGTCCTTGTAAATATGTAATGTGACTAAAATATTAGGCACCAAAAACCAGTCAAAAGAGTATTATAGTGCCTTCCTCTGCTCCACTCAAAGCTTTGTTACAGAACTTTTCAAAAAAAAACCCAAACCCACTGACACCCAGTTTATTCCGACCCGTAGCAGCCCTATGGAAAAGAGTAGAGCTGCCCCATAAGGTTTCCAATGAGTGGCTGGTGGATTCAAACTGCTGACCTTTTGGTTAGCAAGCTGAGCTCTTAACTACTGTGCCACCAGGGCTCCACACGAGTTTTAGACAATGCCAAGTTGATTTTAGCTCCCAGTGTCTGTTTTTTTTAGTTCTGGGCCTGTGGAATGAATAGATTATTTCATAGATTTGGGCAGATCTGAACCTTCAGCCTTTTAGTAGGCAGGTACAGAATGTTCTCCCACACCCGTGCAAAGAGGCAGGCAGGCAGGTTGAGCCTCTTATAACATTTCCTGGGGCAGAAATCCATCCAATGAGAATCCCTTTTCCTCATTTAAGATGGGTTTAGGGTTAAGACCTTTTCTTATTTTAGTTCAGATTTCTCACAAAAACTTTATAATGTTATATGTTCATCATGTGGTCATTTTGTGAATTTTTGAAAAATGTGAACAGTTATTGGTGTGATCGTTACTTAAGAACACCATTTAGGAGCCCCAAATGCTATCTCCAACTTTACCTTAAAAGAAGGAAGGGAAAAGGATTAAACTCGTGGTAAATACGAAGGTGCTCAGGTCCCCAAAAAGAAATTTAACCACAGTAAGCGTGGGATAATTGTTATGGTTTAGTTATACCAGAGAATTTCAGAGAAAGAGTCATCATGAAAAAGATTTGATTTAATTACTAAAAATATATAAGGCTTATAATTTAAACAAAACCACATGTGACAACACATGGTAAGAGTTTTATATATTCAAATTAAATGCACAAGATACAAATAAAAATGTTTTAGTTAAATACATTTGACAAAGCAGTTGTTCCTTGTCAGGTCGATGAAATTTGCTTGAGTAATGTTTCTCTTGGCAATAGCCTGTATGCTCCAGGGGTGAGTGTTTTTCTGTCTTTTGTTTTTACACTCCAACTGCCAGTTAAGAACACAAGCATGTACAAAATGGGTCAAACCAAGAAGTCCCAATCTCTCACAGATATACATACACATATATATATATATGTGTATGTGTGTGCGTGTGTGTGTATACATATATGTTTATCCACCAGGCACTCCTTGGAAACTCAATAGGCCAGTTCTCCTCCTTCCTGTACAGTCACTATGAGCAGGAATCGACTCAATGGCCATGGGTTTTTTTATATATATGTTTATGTACATATTATAAAGTCATAAGATAGCCAACATAAAAATACAGGAAATAAAAATAATTTTGTATCGAACTTATGTTAACATTGCCGTTTTCCTTTACATCAAGCTTTTCTTCTATTCTGATGGATGTGGAAATATATATCATTGTATTTTCTTCTCCCTGACTGAAAACTTTTTTTCATACATACTTACTGTTTTAATCATGGCTTTCCACACAGAGAGAGAGATTTTAAGGAACTGGTTGGCTCATGTCATTGTGGGGGCTGACAAGTCCGAATTCCATAGTTAAACTAAAATAAATAAATAAAACCCTTTGCCGTCAAGTCAATTACAACTCAGAGCAACAATATAGGTCATAGAAGAACTGTTCCAAGGGGTTTCTGAGTCTGTAATCTTCATGGAAGCAGACTGCCACATCTTTCTCCTTCAGAGCTGCTGGTGGGTTTGAACCTTCGACCTTTCAGTTTGCAACTGAACACCACTTAACCACTGCACCACCAACAAAAATCCAAACCAAAGCCATTGCCATCAAGTGGATTCTGACTCAAAGTGACCCTACAGGACAGAGTAGAGCTGTACCATAGGGTTTCCTTGGAGAGGCTGGATTCAAACTGAGAACCTTTGGCTAGGAGTTGAGCTCTTAACCACTGAACCACCAGGGCTTCCATTGTGCCACCAGAAAAAACCAAACCCATTGCTGTCAAATGAATTCTAACTCATAACAACCCCCAAACTGCCTCATAGAGTTTCTAAGGAGAGGCTGGTGGATTTGAACTGCCGACCTTTTGGTTAGCAGTGAAACGCTTAATCAGTGTACCACCAGGGCTTCTTATTTCTGTGGTACAGGCAGAATTCCTTCTCTCTGTGAAACCTCACTGTTTGCCCTTAAATCCTTCAGCCGACTGGGTGAAGCCTACCGACATTAATGAGAGTAACCTCCTTTAGTTACAGTCAACTGACAGTAGATATTAATCACATATATAAAATACCTTCACAGCAACTGTTAGACTAGTGTTGGACCAAACAACTTGGCACCATAGCCTAGCCAAGTTAACACACAGAATTAATCATCATACGTACTAATCAGTACTGTTTCTTCTGTAAATTGCCTGTTTACCTTTGTGCGTTACTATATTGGATTATATTTTTATTTATATTGTTGTTCATATATGTTACTTGACATTTTGGCTTGCTTTCATAGTACAGAAATTTTATATATATATATATATAATTAAATTTGTTTGTTTTTATTTGTATACTTTGTCCTCTGTTAGGCAGGACCATTTCTTTTTTTGTTGTTTTTAATTTTTCAAAGCTGTCTTTGCTAGATACACACATTTAAAATTCAGATTAATTTCTATTTGGAAATCTCATAAAAATTATCATTTCAAATGCATTGAAATTATAAATCCATTCTGAAAGACTGACACTTCACAGTAACGAGTCCTCCCATCCAAGATCAGGAGCCCCTGGATGCCACAAACAGTTAAGTGCTCGACTACTAGCCGAAAGGTTGTCAGTTTGAACTCACTCAGAAGTGCCTTGGAATATAGATCTGCTTCCGAAAGGCCACAGCCTTGAAAACCCTATGGAACAGTTCTATTCCGCACACATGGGGTCACTGTGAGTCGGAATCAACTCGACTGCAACTAACAACAATATCTAAGGTCAGAAGTTCCTGGATAGCTATAACAGTTAAGTGTTCAGCTGCTAACTGTAAGGTTGGAGGTTCTAATTCACTCAGAGGCACCTTGGAAGAAGGGCCTGGCAATCTACTTCAGAAAGATCACAGCCATTGAAAACCCTATGGAGCACAGTTCTACTTTGACGCATGGAGTCACCATGAGTCAGAATCGATTCAATGGCAATTGGTTTGGTTTTTTTAATCCAAGATCATAACGTGGCTCTGTTTACCCAGTCTTCTTTTCTGTCTTAAAATACTGATTAGTTACTTAATTTTTATGTTTTCTATAAGTCATTCCTATACATATTATAATTTTTACTGCTACTGAGAATTTAATTTTATTTATATTAATCTTCAATGGTACAATAATATTTAAAATATGTTTTCTAATAGACATTATATTGAAAAAGATTTTACCTTGTGCCTCAGAGATGCGAAAAGCTGGAACAGCCTAAAGCAGAGAAAGTTACAGGGCAGCAAAGACAGCAAATAGATTATATGAGAGAATTCCCAGTGACAATATTAGGAAATAAATGTTCTTCTAATGCAAGATATTTACAGGAGGCAGAGGAGGAAAAAGAGTCCGAGGGCCTTGGGACCCATTATACCCACCTCTTTGAGATTTAATGAAGTGGGAGGACTTCAGAGAAGTTAGAAAGTTTTGGAAAATGGAGGTGACTTGGGCCTCATTTCCCTTCAGGAGTTCTGAGAGGGAGCCACCTTGCAGTATGGCCCCAGCCAACATAAACTCATTGCCACCATGTCAATTCTGACTCATATCAACTCTATAGGACAGAGTAAAACTGCGCCATAGGGTTTCCAAAACCGTAATGTTATGGAAGCAGACTGACACGTCTTTCTTCCACAGAGCAGCTGGTAGGTTCAGTCCGCTGACCTGTTAGTTAGCACTTGAGCATGTTCAGGACTTGGACACCAGGGATTCTCCCAGCCAGCAAGGCAATCACAAAAAAACAAAATAATATTAATGTAGTACATTTAGATAGATAGGTAGATAGATGACATGTAATAGATTAGATAGATGAGAGAGAAAGAGAAAGAGGAAGGGAGGAAGAGAGGGAAGGAAGATAGAAAGATGTAGAGACAGATAATAGGCTAAACCAACACTGTTTTCATGGCTGTTATATGACTCGCAAGAGGCCTAGAGGTTCCCATATACTGGCATGAGCATCAATCCCAATTTCCAGCTGACTCACCATGGGGCTGACAATAAAAGAGCTTCCATATCCTACCAGTTGAGGAGGACAAAAAGATCTCAGAGCAAAGGCTGAAGGCTACTTAAGTGGGCTAGTTAGGGAGTATGGCTGGAATTCAGAGGAGGGTCTGCTTTATTACTGATATGCCTTCACTGGCACAAAAGAAAACATCAAAGCCCGAAGAGGCTGAGGCAACCGATAGAGAATTTTACCAGCCTCAGACTTCACTACTGCCCTTAGACCCAAGGCAAATATCCCACAGCACAAAGGAGCCAAACACCATGCATCTGAGTGGCTTTCACTCATATCTCCTCATTTTTATGAGGGCACTTAAGCGGCTTTTTATAATCAGGGTGACCATATAATTTATTGTCAAAATGATGACATTTTTTGAAAGAAAAAGGAAGGTACTGCAGACACTTAAATTAATATATATTTGAAATATTTATTTATTAACAGAGTTTTTTTAGTAGATGTATAAAAATAGTACTAAACTATATTTTTAAAACAATCCTTTTGAAAGAAATATTCAAGTGCATAAATGCAAAACAAAATAAAGCTTTTTAAATTGATTATGTAAAATAAAATAATCATTTTTAATTCGTAACCACATACTCTAATACTATATCAAGGGAAACTTTACAGAAAAAAGGGTTTTATACCAACAGTCTTATATTTTTTCATAAATATAAAACTCCCTGAAAGCATCTTTTAAGTTGTAATTTTTGCTTCTAAATTTGAAATTGTTGACACCTTCAATGTCCTTGCTCTGTAGACCACACTATTTTAATGATTAGAATATTTTCTATGTTATTATTCCATACTCTATATTCTGTAGACTATATTATTCTATGTAGTTGCTAAGATTCTTGGTGATTTCAGAGGATGATTTTACTTTCTTGTATGTCAACAGGTAGCTATTTCAGCCCCCATGTCTTTACAGCTATTGTCTTTTTGTCTTGATTTAGAGTGAATTTTACCAACAAATACGTTTATCAAGCAAAACTCGGTCAAATTAACTGGTTGCTGCTGAGTTGATTTCGACTCATAGAGACACTATAGGACAGAATAGAACTGCTTGCGTAGAGTTGCAAGGACTGGCTGGTGGCTTCGAAGTGCTAACCTTTTGGTTAACAGCCAATCTCTTAGCCACTGCACTAGCAGAGCTCCAGCTGTCCATAAAGTTTCCAAGGAGTAGCTGGTAGATTCGAACTGCCGACCCTTTGGTTAACAGCCAATCTCTTAGCTACTGTACAACAAGGGCTCCAGCTGCCCCTATTTATAAATCCTTTGAAATCTTTGCCCAATTTAACTGCTGCAAAATATGCCTTATAAATTCCATTTGATTTTAATACAAATATTTTATCCAATTAAAAACAAGCACTCCATCAATATAATTTTCCCTTAAACTGAGATATTCCCAAGCACACTTATCAAATTTCAAAATAAATAAGCAAATAAATATTGTGATCCTTTGAACTGTCATTGTTTCTCCATTCTATTATAGGGGCTAATTTCAATGTGTTCCTGTTTATAGGTTTGCTATGAGCTGGAATTGACTCGACAGCAATGGGTGAATACCTGTTTAGAACTGTTTTCATAATTACTATTTGCTAAAAAACCTCAAAAACTAAAATTTTAGCACTTCCTTCATAAAATAAGATGATTAAATAGTCCCAAATGATTTTGAACAAAAGAACTAAGATTTAGTGAACCCACTGAAGAACATGTAAGTTGATTTACAAAAAACTTTGAAGTAGGAGCCCTAATACAAGGTATAAACAGAATACAAAACATTACCAAAAATGATGAAGAGAAACCCGATAACTGGGAGCTCCTAAAAATCAAACACCTATGCTCATCTAAAGACTTCACCAAAAGAGTAAAAAGACCACCTACAGATTGGGAAAGAATTTTCAGCTATGACATCTCCGACCAGCGCCTGATCTCTAAAATCTACATGATTCTGTCAAAACTCAACCACAAAAAGACAAACAACCCAATCAAGAAGTGGGCAAAGGATATGAACACACATTTCTCTAAAGAAGATATTCAGGCAGCCAACAGATACATGAGAAAATGCTCTCGATCATTAGCCATTAGAGAAATGCAAATTAAAACTACGATGAGATTCCATCTCACACCAGCAAGGCTGGCATTAATCCAAAAAACACAAAATAATAAATGTTGGAGAGGCTGCGGAGAGATTGGAACTCTCATACACTGCTGGTGGGAATGTAAAATGGTACAACCACTTTGGAAATCTATCTGGCGTTATCTTAAACAGTTAGAAATAGAACTACCATACAACCCAGAAATCCCACTCCTCGGAATATACCCTAGAGATACAAGAGCCTTCATACAAACAGATATATGCACACCCATGTTTATTGCAGCTCTGTTTACAATAGCAAAAAGTTGGAAGCAACCAAGGTGTCCATCAACGGATGAATGGTTAAATAAATTGTGGTATATTCACACAATGGAATACTACGCATCGATAAAGAACAGTGACGAATCTCTGAAACATTTCATAACATGGAGGAACCTGGAAGGCATTATGCTGAGCAAAATGAGTCAGAGGCAAAAGGACAAATACTGTATAAGACCACTATTATAAGATCTTGAGAAATAGTAAACCTGAGAAGAACACATACTTTTGTGGTTACGAGGGGGGGAGGGAGGGAGGGTGGGAGAGGGTTTTTTTATTGATTAATCAGTAGATAAGAACTGCTTTAGGTGAAGGGAAAGACAACACTCAATACATGGAAGGTCAGCTCAATTGGACTGGACCAAAAGCAAAGAAGTTTCCGGGATAAAATGAATGCTTCAAAGCTCAGCGGAGCAAGCGCGGGGGTCTGGGGAACATGGTTTGCGGGGACTTCTAAGTCAATTGGCAAAATAATTCTATTATGAAATCATTCTGCATCCCACTTTGAAATGTGGCGTCTGGGGTCTTAAATGCTAACAAGCAGCCATCTAAGATGCAGCAATTGGTCTCAACCCACCTGGAGCAAAGGAAAATGAAGAACACCAAGCCCACATGACAACTAAGAGCCCAAGAGACAGAAAGGGCCACATGAACAAGAGACCTACATCATCCTGAGACCAGAAGAACTAGTTGGTGCCCGGCCACAATCGATGACTGCCCTGACAGGGAGCTCAGCAGAGGACCCCTGAGGGAGCAGGAGAGCAGTGGGATGCAGACCCCAAATTCTCATAAGAAGACCAAACTTAATGGTCTGACTGAGACTGGAGGAATCCCGGCGGCCATGCTCTCCAGACCTTCTGTTGACACAGGACAGGAACCATCCCTGAAGACAACTCATCAGACATGAAAGGGACTGGTCAGCGGGTGGGAGAGAGACGCTGATGAAGAGTGAGCTAATTATATCAGGTGTACACTTGAGATTGTGTTGGCAACTCTTGTCTGGAGGGGGGATGGGAGGATAGAGAGAGAGGGAAGCCGGCAAAATTGTCAAGAAAGGAGAGACTGAAAGGGCTGACTCAAGACGGGGAGAGTAAGTGGGAGTAGGGAGTGAGATGTATGTAAACTTATATGTGACAGACTGATTGGATTTGTAAACGTTCACTTGAAGCTTAATAAAAGTTATTATAAAAAAAAAAAAAAAAACTTTGAAGAAAGTTTCAAACGTATTAAAAACTTAACTGATTACAAGCAGAAAATAAAGCATATTTTGCTGTGATGAAATTACTACTTTTAATTCAACATCAGCTTTGTCACACTCACACACACACACACAAAATTGTTGTTTAGTTACTTTAACTGTATACATACTTAAAAAGTCACAAAATCTGGCAACTACAGCTTCCCTTCAGTTCATAGAGTTTAACAGATTTTATGCATGTAAAATAAATTATATATGCACCACAACTAATTCTAAAAAATTGAAGCTCCACAACTTTTTTAAATTTAGTAAAGACATTGTTTTTTATCACAATAATGAGTTACACCAAAATTTATATTCAGATGTGTCATAAACAAGTGTGGTTTATTTTCAATGTTGAACTTTTTAAACAAATTTAAGACAAAATTTAAAATTATATCAGATAGTACACCTTCACTAAAATGTTATTCCAAAAGCTTTACCATATTTACAGAATTAGATTTGAACATTAAACTATTTTAGGATTAATTTAACCAGTTTTCTCCTTGAAGTGGAACATGACAGTGAAAAAAGCCTGATATCAGGAAATTAGTGTTTCCTGATTTCCGGTTACACACTCTTCTAAGAAACCTTGGAATTAAAAGAAAAAAAAGAGATATATCCAAATGGAGCCCTGGTGGTGCAGTGGTTATGATCTCAACTGCTAACCAAAAGGTGGGTAGTTTGAATCCACCAGTTGCTCCTTGGAAAACCTAGGGAGCAGTTCTGCTCTGGCCTGTAGGGTCACTATGATTCTGAATCAACTTGAGGGCAATAAGGTTTATATCCAAAAAAACCCCATCTGATCTAAATGAAAACTCTTTTTCTCATAGAGTGATATGCACATGTTTTCCCTACAACTGCATATGTTAAGTGATCATTTTTGATAGACTTCTTAAAAGGACTTTAGTTTTGAAATACATGCTAATTCATTTCAGTTGATTTTTGTCTTGTGGGTTTTATGTGGACAGCAATATCCCCGTGGCCCTCTTGTTGTACAGTAAACATCGACAAACGTTTTGTGCAAGTTTCACATGCATCATCAACCTTGTTGTGGAATGGAAATACGATGCTTCATTTTTTGTTAAATATTGACCTTTCTTTTAGCCCATCGCTACTAGAAGAGTTTATTGCAAAATATGAAGGCATTGTCATTAAATAAAATTAATAAACAGTTGCAGATTTAAAAACATTCAGATTGGTTGTAAGAGGTGGAGCCAAGATGGCGGAATAGACAGATGTTCGATGACCCCTCTTCACAACAAAGATCTGAAAAAAAAACAAGTCAAATATTTATGACAAGCTAGGAGCCCTGAGCATCAAAGACAACCTTAGAAAATGAACCGAGGGGCAGGAGGAGAAAGAGACGGTTCAGAAGCAGAGAGTAGTTACCAGACCTGAATCACGGGGAGCCCTCCGGCACCATTCCCAGAGTGGCGATTCGGCCGCAGTTTCCTCACAGAGAAGCAGCCAGCCACACTGCCTACTTGCACCTCTGGAACCAGAGAAGAGCGGTCCTCTGGGCAAAAGCTAATTACTTGCGTATATTTTAACGTGCCCCCCCCACCCCCAAGCCAGCTTCAGTGGCTGCATTCCCTGGGCCTGAGATGGGCACTGCTGACTGCCTACAGCCATCCTCCCAGCCTTGAAGAAGGAAAAAATTTGCAGATGGGGGGAAATATAATTTGCCAGCTGCACTAGCCAGGGGAGCTCAGGACAGAAGCGGCTCCTATCCGGGCATAAACGGCCTGTGGACTTTGCACACCTTTCCCCTTTGCATGGACCTGTGTGGGCCTATTTCAGGAGAATAGGCCCTTGTTGGCAGACTCAAACGTTTCACCTGTGCAGTGGAGAGGTGGGTGTTTGATCTTTGACATTGCTTTGCCTATTAAATAGAGGCCTCACCTACCCACATCAGGGGCCTAAGGACTGGTAGATCCACTCAGGCCACCCAGCCACCCATGACAGGGGTCCAAAGATAACTGGTACCTCCCAGACCTTACAACCAAGAACATTGGGTGCCCATGGCCCCTTCTGCAGAACCCACCCACCTGCACGTTCTAGGGAACAGGGACATACTTGCCTCAGAGACACTCAGGGGTCAGTTCTCAACCCCCTGCCTTGTTCAGAGTGTAAACCCCTGCTACAACCAGATACCAGTACCTACACCAATCACCCCTGCCCCTCTAAGACTGTAGGATAGAGCCTGTACCACATACTTTATGATCAGCTACTTAGACACCTGAGCTGAATTCATACAAGAAAACTGAATGGACTCCTAGACTGATATACCTGATAACAGTTCTAGCCTTCTGGGGACAGGATGTCAGAGCTCCAAAGGTAAAAATAATCAAGCTAGTTCACTCAAGCAACCCATAGGGGTATATCAAAACAAAACAAAGCAAGACACTACGACATAGTAAGCAAACATAAACTAACACAATAACTTATAGATGGCTCGGAGACAATAGTCAATATCAAGTCATATAAAGAAACAGACCATGATCACCTCAACAAGCTCTCAAACCAAAGAATCCAGGGATCTTGTATATAAAAGTGTTTTCCTGGAATTACCAGAGGCAGAATACAAAAGTTTAACACACAGAAACCTTCAAGACATCAGGAAGGAAATGAGGCAATATGCTGAAAAAGCCAAGGAACACACAGATAAAGCAATTGAAGAAATTAGAAAGATTTTTCAGGAACATAATGAAAAATTGAAAAAGCTGCAAAAATCCACAGACGGACAGCAATCAGAAATTCAGAAGATTAACAATAAAATTACAAAAGTAAACAACTCAATAGAAAGTCAGAGGAGCAGAACTGAGCAAGTAGAAGCCAGAATTTCTGAACTTGAAGATAAATCACTTGGCACTAATACATTTGAATAAAAATAAAATAAAATAATTAAAAAAAAATGAAGGAACCTTAAGTATCGTGTGGGATTCTATCAAGAGAAATAACCTACGAGTGATTGGAGTACCAGAACAGGGAGGGATAAGAGAAAATAGAGAGAATTGTTGAAGATTTGTTGGCAGAAAACTTCTCTGATATCATGAAAGGTGAAAAGTTATCTATCCAAGATGCTCATTGAACTCCAGAAAGGCAGACGTTAAAAGAAAGCCACTGAGACATATTACAATCAAACTTGCCAAAACTGAAGATAAAGAGAGAATTTTAAAAGCAGCTAGGGATAAACAAAAAGTCACTTACAAAAGAGAACCAATAAGCATAAGCTCGGACTATATGGCAGAAACCATGCAGGCAAGAAGGCAATGGGATGACCTATTTAAAAAATTGAAGCAAAAAAAAATTGCCAGCCAAGAATCATATATCCATCAAAACGGTCTCTTAAATATGAAGGTGAAATTAGGACATTTCCAGATAAACAGAACTTAAGGGAATATGTAAAAACCAAACCAAAACTACAGGAAATACTAAAGGGAGTTACTTGGTTAGAAAATCAATAATATCAGGTATCAACCCAAGACTAGAAGACTGGGCAGAGCAATCGGAAGTCAATCCAGACAGAGAAAAAAAAAAAAAAAAGCAAGATTTAAAAAAAATGCTCAAAACAGGGTAAGAACAATGTTATTATGTAAAAGAAGACAACATTAAAACAATAAAGACGGGCTAAGAAATGTAGTCATAGGTCTTCACATGTATGCTGATACAAAGAAATAAAAGATAGGTTTAAATTTAGAAAAATAGGGGTAAATAATAAGGTAATAACAAAGGAGACAAACTAACCTACTCATCAAAATACAATACAAGGGAAAAATACAGACTCAGCAGAAACAAGATCAACAACATCGAACGTGAGGAAAGGACAATATATAAAGATAATCTACTCCACACATAAAATTAAGTGGGAAAAAGAAACTGTCAACAACACACACAAAAAAAGACATCAAAATGATAACACTAAATTCATACCTATCCATGATTATGCTGAATATAAATATACTAAATGCACCAATACAGAGACAGAGAGTCACAGAATGGATTAAAAAACACGATCTGTCTATATGCTGCCTACGAGAGACACACCTTAGAGTTAGAGACACAAACTAAAACTCAAAGGATGGAGAAAAATATATCAAGCAAACAATAATCAAAAAAGGGCAGAAGTGGCAATATTAATTTCTGACAAAATAGACTTTAAAGTTAAATCCATTATAAAGGATAAGGAAGGACACTATATAATGATTAAAGGGACAAAATACCAAGAAGATATAACCATATTAAATATTTATGCTCCCAATGACAGGGCTGGAAGATACATAAAACAAACTCTATCAGCATTGAAAAGTGAGATAGACAGCTCCACAATAATAGTAGGCGACTTCAACACACCACTTTCGGTGAAGGACAAGTCATCCAGAAAGGAGCTCAATAAAGACGTGGAAGATCTAAATGCCACAATCAACCAAATTGACCTCATAGACAAATACAGAACACTCCACCCAACAGCAACCAAGTAGACTTTCTTTTCTAGTGCACATGGTACATTCTCTAGAATAGACCACGTATTAGGTCATAAAGCAAGCCTTAGCAGAATCCAAAACATTGAAATATTACAAATCATCTTCTCTGACCATAAGGCCATAAAGTGGAAATCAATAACAGGAAAATAAATCAAACACTTGGGAACTGAACAATACCCTGCTCAAAAAAGACTGGATTATAGAAGACATTAAGGATGAAATAAAATAATTCATAGAATCCATAGAATGAAAACACTTCCTATCAGAACCTTTGAGACACAGCGAAAGCAGTGGTCAGAGATCAATTTATATCAATAAATGCACACATCCAAATAGAAGAAAGGGCCAAAATCAAAGAACTATCCCTACAACTTGAACAAATAGAAAGAGAGCAACAAAAGAAACACTCAGGTACCAGAAGAAAACAAATAATAAAAATCAGAGCAGAACTAAAGGAAATAGAAAACAGAAAAACAATTGAAAGAATTAACAAGACCAAAAGCTGATTCTTTGAAAAAATCAACAAGATTGATAAACCACTGGCCAAACTGACAAAAGAAAAACAGGAGAGGAAGCAAATAACCCAAATAAGAAATGAGAGGAGCAATATTACAACAGACCCAACTGAATGAAAGAATCACATCAGATTACTATGAAAAACTATACTCAAACAAATTTGAAAACCTAGAATTCCTAGAAACACACTACCTACCTAAACTAACACAGAGGTAGAAAAACTAAATAGACCCATAACAAAAAAAGAGATTGGAAAGGTAATCAAAAAACTCCCAACAACAACAAAAAAATGCCCCAACATAGATGGCTTCACTGCAGAGTTCTACCAAACTTTCAGAGAAGAGTTAATGCCACTACTACTAAAGGTATTTCAGAGCATAGAAAATGATAGAATACTACCAAACTCATTCTATGAAGCCAGCATATCCCTGATACCAAAACCAGGTAAAGACACCACAAAAAAAGAAAATTACAGACCTATATCCTTCATGATACAGTGTTGCTATGAGTCGGAAAGGACTCAACGGCCCTGGGTTTGGTTTTTTTTTTTTTTTTTTTGTTTATCCCTCATGTATTTAGATGCAAAAATCCTCAACAAAATTCTAGCCAAAAGAATTCAACAACATATCAAAAAAATAATTCATCATGACCAAGTGGGATTCATACCAGGTATGCAGGAATGGTTCAACATTAGAAAAACAGTTAATGTAATCCATCACACAAATAAAACAAAACACAAGAGTCACATAATTTTATCTATTGATGCAGAAAAGGCATTTGAGAAAGTTCAACACCAATTCATGATAAAAAATCTCAGCAAAATAGGAAAATTCCCCAACATAATAAAGGGTATTTATACAAAGCAAACAGCCAACATCATCCTAAATGGAGAGAGCCTAAAAGCATTCCTCTTGAGATTGGGAACCAGACAAGGACGCCCTTTATCACCACTCCTATTCAACATTGTGTTGGAGGTCCTAGCCAGAGAAATTAGGCCAGATAAAGAAATAAAGGGCATCCAGATTGGCAAAGAAGAAGTAAAATTATCTCTATTTCCAGATGACATGATATTACACACAGAAAACCCTAAGGAGTCTTCAGGGAAACTACTGAAGCTAATAGAAGAGTTCAGCAGGGTATCGGGATATAAGACAAACATACAAAAATCAGTTGGATTCCTCTACACCAAGAAAAAGAACATCGAAGAGGAAATCACCAAATCGATGCCATTTACAGTAGCCATCAAGAAGATAGAATACTTAGGAGTAAATTTTACCAGAGATGTAAAAGACTTATACCAAAAAAACTACAGTACACTTCTGCGAGAAACCAAAAGAGACTTACATAAGGGAAGAACATACCTTGCTCATGGATAGGAAGACTTAACATTATAAAAATGTCTATTCTACCAAAAACGATCTATACATTTAACACAATTCTGATCCAAATCCCAAGGACATTCTTTAGTGAGATGGAGAAACAAATCACCAGTTTCATATGGAAGGGAAAGAGGATGTGTGCATTTATTGATATAAATTGATCTCTGAAATCTACATGATACATGATACTTCAAAAACTCAACTACAAAAAGACAAATAAGCTGTTTAAAAAATGGGCAAAAGATATGAATAGGCACTTCACTAAAGAAGACATTCAGGTAGCTAACAGATACATGAGGAAATGCTCACGATCATTAGCCATTAGAGAAGTGCAAATCGAAACTACAATGAGATTTTGTCTCACTCCAACAAGGCTGGCATTAAACCAAAAAACACAAAATAATAAATGTCAGGGAGGCTGTGGAGATATTGGAACACTTACACACTGCTGGTGGGAACGTCAAATGGTACAACCACTTTGGAAATCGATTTGGTGCTTCCTTAAAAAGCTAAAAGTAGAACTACCATACAATCCAGCAAGCCCACTCCTTGGAATATATCCTAGAGAAATAGAGCCTTAACACGAACGGATATATGCACACCCATGTTCATTGCAGCACTGTTTACAACAGCAAAAAGATGGAAGCAAACAAGGTGCCCATCAACCGACGAATGGTTAAATAAATTATAGTATATTCACACAATGGAATACTACACATCAATAAAGAACAAAGATGAATCTGTGAAACATTTCATAACATGGAGTAATCTGGGAGGCATTTTGCTGAGTGAAATTAGTTAGTTGGAAGAGGACAAATATTGTATAAGACCACTAGTATAAGAACCTAAGAAATAGCTTAAACTGAGAAGAAAACATTCTTTTGTGGTTACGAGAGAGGGGAGGGAGGGAAGGTGGGATTGGGTATTCACTAATTAGATAGTAGATAAGAACTACTTTAGGTGAAGGGAAAGACACCACACAATACAGGAGAGTTCAGCACAATCGGACTAAACCAAAAGCAAAGAAGTTTCCTGAATAAACTGAATGCTTTGAAGGCCAGCGTAGCAGGGGCAGGGGTCTGGGGACCATGGTTTGAGGGGACATCTAAGTCAATTGGCATAATAAAATCTATTAAGAAAACATTCTGCATCCCACTTTGAAGAGTGGCATCTGGGGTCTTAAAGGCTAGCAAGCAGCCATCTAAGATGCATCAATTGGTCTCAACCCACCTGGATCAAAGGAGAATGAAGAACACCAAGAACACAAGGTAATTACGAGCCCAAGAGACAGAAAGGGCCACATAAACCAGAAACTACATCCGCCTGAGACCAGAAGAGCTAGATGGTGCCCGGCTACAAGCAATGACTGCCCTGACAAAGAACGCAACAGAGAACCCCTGAGGGAACTGGAGAGCAGTGGGATGCAGACCCCAAATTCTCATAAAAAGACTAGACTCAATGATCTAAGACTAGCAAGACCCCGGTGGTCATGGCCCCCAGGCCTTCTGTTGGCCCAGGACAGGAACCATTCCCAAAGCCAACTCTTCAGACAGGGATTGGACTGGACAATGTGTTGGAGAGGGTTGCTGGTGCGGAGTGAGCTTCTTGGATCAGGTGGACACTCGAGACTATGTTGACATCTCCTCCCTGGAGGGGAGATGAGAGGGTAGAAGGGGTTAGAAGCTGGTGAAATGGACACGAAAAGAGAGAGTGGAGGGAGAGACCAGACTGTCTCATTAGGGAGTGAGTAATTGGGAGTGTGTATCAGGTGTATATGGGTTTTTGTGTGAGAGACTGACTTGATTTGTAAACTTTCACTTAAAGTACAATAAATATTTTTAAAAATAAAAGCATTTAGATTAATTTCCGTATGGACATAGAAGCATTTCTCAGCTTATAATTCTCCATGACACTTGGACAATTTGGCTGACGTATCATGGAGCTCACAGGTTTTATACCAAGTAGAGAGCAGGGAGAGTAAAACTGAATATCTCTCCTGCCGCTACCTAGGTCAGGAGGGAGCTATCCTTGACAGGGGGATGTTGGTTTGCGGTGATTGAAAGGATCTGGTAGTTGTTGATGTTGGCTAGTTTACAGGTTTAGCCTGATGTTAAAATAGTCTCATACACTATTTTTCAACATCATGGGAAAATCAGAAGTAAAATTGGAGGTCTACCAAACCAACAGCATATTTTAATGCAAAAATTGTAATAGTATCTAATTTAAAAATGTAGACCAAATGCTAGCCAGAGAAGACATGATGGAAAAAGGAGTAATCCAGGACTGTCTTGACTAATGAAGACATATGGTTAACCCTTACCATGACAAAGAGATTTCTTGGTTATCAGAAAGGAAGAAGATAAATTTCAAGACTGGACATTTTCCCATAAGAAGCTAAGCTCCCTGAAAGACACTGAGTTATCTTTAAGTAATAAATATAAGTTATTCACCCTCAAATACAATCCAATCAGTCAGAATGGAGGTTCATATTAAGATAAGAACAGTTATAAATAGTTGAAAACAAATGCTACTTTGTTTTTCAGATCTGAAAGTAGTATGTATTTGTTTTAACCCTGCTGCACCTGGGTACCTTTACTCATTCTTATAGTCATCTCCTCTGGAAGACTTCTCTGATTTATCCTTCTGCCCCATCCTCCAGCCTAGTCTAGGCCCCCTCCCCTAAAATCCCAAAGCACACTCTGCTTACTCCTCTCTAAGGCTCCTCACAATCTGGTAGTTTGTCTGTTTAATTGTCTGCTTCCATTGTACTGTCATCACCTTGAGGACTGGAGCCAGCTTATTTTGCAGTTCCAGCACCTCACATGGTTCTTCACATAATATAGACATTAAGTAATGATTTATTAAATTATTTCCAGGTCAAAATTTTAGTAATAAGTTCTTTCCCCCCCTGGTTATACAGTGGTTAAGAGCTACAGCTGCTAACTGAAAAGTTGGCCGTTTGAATCCACCAGCCACTCCTTGGAAACCCTATGGGGTAGTTCTACTCTGTCCTATAAGGTTACTATGAGTCAGAATCGACTCTACGGCAACGGGTTTAGTTTGGTTTTGTTTAGGTCTTCTAATATCTATAAAACCAGGTGCTGTTGAGTTGATTCTGACTCCCAACAACTGCATGTGTGTCAGAGTAGAACTGTGCTACATAGGGTTTTCAATGTCTGATTTTTCAGAAGTAGATAACCAGGCCTTTCTTCTGAGCTCCTAATGTTTCTGTTAACAGTTGAGTGCACTGATCATGTGTACGACCCAGGGACTCCCCCCGATAACTCTAACCTTCTCAATTTCTTGTGTTTACTTAAAGGAAAAATTAAACAAACTTGAGTTTCTCAAGATAAGCTTTTTTTTTTTTTTTTTTTAAATCTACTAACATGAAGGAGAAATGGGATACGAAATACCGGACATTTGCATGCTTTCTTCCAGTGAGCTTCCAAAGAACCTGAGAAAAAATTGCAATTCTTTTCTTTGAATGTTACAAACTCCTCAATGTAGTCATTGTGCGTTTATTTAACACGTTTTTTAAATTTTTTCTGCTTCAAATTATGATTTATTGTTTAAGCATGTAGCAGTACTGCATTTTTCTCAGGTCTTTGCACTCAATAAATTGTACATATTTTTTAAAATTCTAAATAAATTCATCTTCAGCCCCCACTCACCAAGCCCAGTGAAAAGCCCAATATGATAAACTCTCTAGGACTCTCTCCCTCGTGGAGTTATGCAACAGTCTGAGGCACTGGAGGGTCTTGAACAAAAGGCTCTCAGGCTGTAGCTGCTTCTTCTTAGAGGAAACAGTGCCTTTACCAGGTAAAGGCTGTCGACAGTTTTTTGGGCATTGTCCACTATAGGTTAGCCTAGAGGTGTTCATCAGGAAGTTCAGGTTCCAGGAGTCCCAGAACAGGGAGGGATAACAGAAAACACAGAAAGAATAGTTCAAGATCTGCTGACAGAAAACTTCCCTGACATCATGAAAGATGAAAGGATATCTATCCAAGATGCTCATCGAACCCCATTTAAGATTGATCCAAAAAGAAAAACACCAAGACATATTATCACCAAACTTGCCAAAACCAAAGATAAAGAGAAAATCTTAAAAGCAGCCAGGGATAAAAGAAAGGTCTTCTACAAGGGAGAATCAATAAGTTCAGACTACTCAGCAGAAACCATGCAGGCAAGAAGGCAATGGGACGACGTATACAGAGCACTGAAGGAGAAAAACTGCCAACCAAGGATCATATATCCAGCAAAACTCTCTCTGAAATATGAAGGTGAAATTAAGATATTTACAGATAAACACAAGCTTAGAGAATTTGCAAAAACCAAACCAAAGCTACAAGAAATACTATAGGAAATTGTTTGGTCAGAAAACCAATAATATCAGATACCAGCACAACACAAGGTCACAGAACAGAACATCCTGATATCAACTCAAATAGGGAAATCACAAAAGCAAATTAAGATTAATTAAAAAAAAAATGCTCAATACAGGGAATCATTGAAGTCAATATGCAAAAGATCACAATAATCAAAAAGAGGGACTAAATACAGGTGGCATAGAACTGCCATATGGAGAGGGTTACAAGGTGATATAGGACAATACAAGTTAGGTTTTTACTTAGGAAAATAGGGGTAAATATTAAGGTAACCACAAAGAGGTATAACAACTCCATAACTCAAAATAAAAACCAAGAAAAACGTAACGACTCAGCAAACATAAAGTCAAATATTATGAAAATGAGGAACATACAATTTACAAAGAAAAAAATCTCAGCACAAAAAAGTATGTGGACAAATGAAACTGTCAACAACACACATAAAAAGGCATCAAAATGACAACACTAAACACATACTTATCTATAATTACGCTGAATGTAAATGGACTAAATGCACCAGTAAAGAGGCAGAGAGTCTCAGGCGGGATAAAGAAACATGATCCGTCTATATGCTGAGTACAAGGACACACTTTAGACTTAGAAACACAAACAAACTAAAACTCAAAGGATGGAAAAAAATATGTCAAGCAAACAATAAGCAAAAAAGAAGAGGAGTAGCAATATTAATCTCTGACAAAATAGACTTTAAACTTAAATCCACCACAAAGGATAAAGAAGAACACTACATAATGATAAAAGGGACAATTGACCAGGAAGATATAACCATATTAAATATTTATGCACCCAATGACAGGGCTGCAAGATACATAAAACAAACTTGAACAGAACTGAAAAGTGAGATAGACACCTCCACAATTACAGTAGGAGACTTCAACACACCACTTTCGGAGAAGGACAGGACATCCAGGAAGAAGCTCAATAGAGACACGGAAGACCTAATTATAACAATCAACCAACTTGACCTCGTTGACTTATACAGAACTCTCCACCCAACTGCTGCAAAGTATACTTTTTTTTCTAGTGCACATGGAACATTCTCTGGAATAGACCACATATTAGGTCAGAAAACAAACCTTTGCAGAATCCAAAACATTGAAATATTAAAAGAATTTTTTCAGACCACAAGGCCATAAAAGTGGAAATCAATAACAGAAAAATTAGGGAAAAGAAATCAAATACTTGGAAACTGAACAATACCCTCCTGAAAAAAGACTGGGTTATAGAAGACATTAAGGAGGGAATAAGGAAATTCATAGAATGCAACGAGAATGAAAATACTTCCTATCAAAACCTCTGGGACACAGCAAAAGCGGTGCTCAGACGCCAATTTATATCGATAAATGCACACATACAAAAAGAAGAAAGAGCCCAAAGCAGAGAACTGTCCCTACAACTTGAACAAATAGAAAGTGAGCAACAAAAGAATCCATCAGGCACCAGAAGAAAACAAATAATAAAAATGAGAGCTGAACTAAATGAATTAGAGAACAGAAAAACAATTGAAAGAATTAACAAAGCCAAAAGCTGGTTCTTTGAAAAAATTAACAAAATTGATAAACCATTGGCCAGACTGACTAAAGAAATACAGGAAAGGAAACAAATAACCCAAATAAGAAATGAGATGGGCCACATCACAACAGACCCAAATGAAATGAAAAGAATCATATCAGATTATTATGAAAAATTGTACTCTAACAAATTTGCAAACCTAGAAAAAAATGGATGAATTCCTAGAAAAACACTACCTACCTAAACTAACACAATCAGAAGTAGAACAACTAAATAGACACATAACAAAAAAAGAGATTGAAACAGTAATCAAAAAACTCCCAACAAAAAAAAGCCCTGGCCCGGATGGCTTTACTGCAGAGTTCTACCAAACTTTCAGAGAAGAGTTAACACCACTACTACTAAAGGTATTTCAAAGCATAGAAAATGACGGAATACTGCCTAACTCATTCTATGAAGCCACCATTTCCCTGATACCAAAACCAGGTAAAGACATCAAAAAAAAAGAAAATTACAGACCTATACCTCTCATGAACATAGATGCAAAAATCCTCAACAAAATTCTAGCCAATAGAATTCAACAACATATCAAAAAATTAATCCACCATGACCAAGTGGGATATATACCAGGTATGCAAGGCTGGTTTAATATTAGAAAGACCATTAATATAATCCACCATATAAATGAAACAAAAGACAAAAACCACATGATCTTATCAATTGATGCAGAAAAGGCATTTGACGAAGTCCAACACCGATTTAATGATAAAAACTCTCAGCAAAATAGGAATTGAAGGAAAATCCTCAACATACTAAAGGGCATCTATACAAAGCCAGCAGCCAAAATCACCCTAAATGGAGAGAGACTGAAAGCATTTCCCTTGAGAACGGGAACCAGACAAGGATGCCCTTTATCACTGCTCTTATTCAACATTGTGCTAGAGGTCCTAGCCAGAGCAATTAGGCTAGACAAAGAAATAAAGGGCATCTGGATTGGCAAGGAGGAAGTAAAATTATCTCTGTTTGCAGATGACATGATCTTATACACAGAAAACCCTAAGGAATCCTCCAGAAAACTACTGAAACTAATAGAAGAGTTTGGCAGAGTCTCAGGTTATAAGATAAACATACAAAAATCACTTGGATTCCTCTGCATCAACAAAAAGAACACCAAAGAGGAAATAACCAAATCAATACCATTCACAGTAGCCCCCAAGAAGATAAAACACTTAGGAATAAATCTTACCAAGGATGTAAAAGACCTATACAAAGAAAACTACAAAGCTCTACTACAAGAAATTAAAAAGGACCTACTTAAGTGGAAAAACATACCTTGCTCATGGATAGGAAGACTTAACATAGTAAAAATGTCTATTGTACCAAAAGCCATCTATACATACAATGCACTTCTGATCCAAATTCCAATGTCATTTTTTAAGGTGATAGAGAAACAAATCACCAACTTCATATGGAAGGGAAAGAAGCCTCGGATAAGCAAAGCATTACTGAAAAAGAAGAAGAAAGTGGGAGGCCTCACTCTACCAGATTTCAGAACCTATTATACAGCCACAGTAGTCAAAACAGCGTGGTATTGGTACAACAACAGGCACATAGACCAATGGAACAGAATTGAGAACCCAGATGTAAATCCATCCACGTATGAGCAGCTGATATTTGACAAAAGCCCAGTGTCAGTTCATTGGGGAAAAGATAGTCTTTTTAACAAATGGTGCTGGCATAATTGGTTATCCATTTGCAAAAAAATGAAACAGGACCATACCTCACACCAAGCACAAAAACTAACTCCAAGTGGATCAAAGACCTAAACATAAAGACTAAAACGATAAAGATCATGGAAGAAAAAATAGGGACAACCCTAGGAGCCCTAATACAAGGCATAAACAGAATACAAAACATTACCAAAAACGACGAAGAGAAACCAGATAACTGGGAGCTCCTAAAAATCAAACACCTATGCTCATCTAAAGACTTCACCAAAAGAGTAAAAAGACCACCTACAGACTGGGAAAGAATTTTCAGCTATGACATCTCCAACCAGTGCCTGATCTCTAAAATCTACATGATTCTGTCAAAACTCAACCACAAAAAGACAAACAACCCAGTCAAGAAGTGGGCAAAGGATATGAACACACACTTCACTAAAGAAGATATTCAGGCAGCTAAAAGATACATGAGAAAATGCTCTCAATCATTAGCCATGAGAGAAATGCAAATTAAAACTACGATGAGATTCCATCTCACTCCGACAAGGCTGGCATTAATCCAAAAAACACAAAATAATAAATGTTGGAGAGGCTGCGGAGAGATTGGAACTCTTATACACTGCTGGTGGGAATGTAAAATGGTACAACCACTTTGGAAATCTATCTGGCATTATCTTAAACAGTTAGAAATAGAACTACCATACAACCCAGAAATCCCACTCCTCAGAATATACCCTACAGAAACAAGAGCCTTCACACAAACAGATATATGCACACCCATGTTTATTGCAGCTCTGTTGACAATAGCAAAAAGCTGGAAGCAACCAAGGTGTCCATCAACGGATGAATGGGTAAATAAATTGTGGTATATTCACAAAATGGAATACTACGCATCGATAAAGAAGAGTGACAAATCTCTGAAACATTTCATAACATGGAGGAACCTGGAAGGCATTATGCTGAGCGAAATCAGTCAGAGGCAAAAGGACAAATATTGCATAAGACCACTATTATAAGATCTTGAGAAATAGTATAAACTGAGAAGAACACATACTTTTGTGGTTACAACAGAGGGAGGGAGGGAGAGAGAGAGGGAGGGAGAGGGTTTTTTACTGATTAATGAGTAGATAAGAACTGCTTTAGGTGAAGGGAAGGACAACACTCAATACATGGAAGGTCAGCTCAGTTGGACTGGACCAAAAGCAAAGAAGTTTCCGGGATAAAATGAATGCTTCAAAGGTCAGTGGAGCAAGGGCAGGGGTTTGGGAACCATGGTTTAAGGGGACTTCTAAGTCAATTGGCAAAATAATTCTATTATGAAAACATTCTGCATCCCACTTTGAAATGTGGCGTCTGGGGTCCTAAATGCTAACAAGCGGCCATCTAAGATGCATCAATTGGTCTCAACCCACCTGGAGCAAAGGAGAATGAAGAACACCAAGGTCACACGACAACTAAGAGCCCAAGAGACAGAAAGGGTCACACGAACCAGAGACCTACATTATTCTGAGACCAGAAGAACTAGTTAGTGCCCGGCCACAATTGATGACTGCCTTGACAGGGAGCACAATAGAGAAACCCTGAGGGAGCAGGAGATCAGTGGGATGCAGACCCCAAATTCTCATAAAAAGACCACACTTAATGGTCTGACTGTGACTAAAGGAATCCCAGCGGTCATGGTCCCCAACCATTCTGTTAGCACAGGATGGAAACCATCCCCGAGGACAGCTGGTCGGACGTGAGGTAGACTGGACGGTGGGTGGGAGGGAGATGCTGATGAAGAGAGAGCGAATTGTATCAAGTGGACACTTGAGACTGTGTTGGCATCTCCTGTCTGGAGGGGGGATGGGAGGATAGAGAGAGTTGGAAGCTGGCAAAATTGTCACGAAAGGAGAGACTGGAAGGGCTGACTCATTGGGGGAGAGCAATTGGGAGTAAGGAGTAAGATGTATATAAACTTATATGTGACAGATTGACTTGATTTGTAAATGTTCACTTGAAGCTCAATAAAAGTTAATAAAAAAAAAAAAGGAAAGGAAAGAAAGCAGGTGCTGGGGACCTCATACCACCAAGAAAGCAGGGAACAGAGCAGGTTCTGGACCTGGGGTTCCTGCACGGAGAAGCTCTTAGTCCAGGAGAAGATTGCTGACAAGGATCTTCCTCCGGAGCTGACACCTTGAATTTGGATTTGTAGCCTACTAGATTGTGAGAGAATAAATTTCTGTTTGTTAAAGCCAAAAAAAAAAAAAAAATCATTATGAAGCAATGATGTTGGTTTTATGTTTATTTTAAAAATAGCTTTGTGTCCGTGGCAACTCTATGCCTGCTCTTAGACTGGATTTTCAATGTTGATTTATGTGGAAGAGAAAATCATATTATGTTTATTTTTTCATACCACTTCGATTCATTGAATATTTTTAACTAGTCACCACGTAATATACGATCAACCTCCGACAGCCTCACTGTTGGCTCATAGGCAAATAATTCTAATACGAGTATTAAAAATCTGTATAATGCTAACAGTGTAGAATATCAATAATTTGTACATTTCTAGTTGTGTAATTGTGGGAAAAAAGAGTTTTGTTATGCAAAGTCAATGCATTTCCATCAACTAGACACTTTGCTGAGTTAATCTCTAGACAACTACAATTTGTTTTCATTTCTTAACTGTTCTTAGAAGTTGTGTGTGTGAATAAAAACTAGACACAACAAATATTTTTCGAAAACCCATAAAGTTTTCTAGATAAGGATGTATTTACCTATAAACAGTCTCCTTGAAAACTGAAAAATACAGAGGTCATATTCTGGATGGCATTTTGGAATCAGATTGCCTTGAAAATTAACTAATTAATAACTAACGAATTAAAACTAAACTTCCACTTTTGAAGTAAAGCTGTTCCCTAAGGAATCCCTTTGAAATTTCAAAAATATCCCAAATTTTAGTGTGCAAAAATTTTTTGAAGCAGAGAAATGGGAGAAAAAATACTTAAAAAAATTTACTAACAGCAAAAAAAATTAGAACCACTGTCATGGGTTGAATTGTGCCTCCCAAAATATCTGTCAGCTTGGCTAGGTCATGATTCCCAGTATTGTGTGATTGTCTATCATTTTGTCATCTGATGTGATTTCCCTATGTGATGTAAATCCTACCACTGTGATGTAATGAAGTGGATTAGTGGCAGTTATATTGAGGAGATCTACAAGATTAGACAGTGTCTTCAGTCAATCTCTTCTTAGGTACAAAAGAAAGAAGTGAGCAGAGAGACAGGAGGACCTCACAACACTGAGAGAGAAGCACCAGGAGCAGAGCGCATCCTTTGGATCCAGGGTCCCTACCCTGAGCAGATCCTTGACCAGGGGAAGATTAATGACAAGGACCGTCCTCCAGAGTTGACAGAGAGAGAAAGACTTCCCCTGGAGCTGACGCCCCGAATTTGGACTTCTGGCCCACTAGACTGTAAAAGAATAAATTTTTGTTTATTAAAGCCATCCACATGTGGTATTTCTGTTATAGCAACACTAGATAACCAAGACAACTACAATCTAGTATTGTTACCCAATAATAAAGGGAACAAATATTTTTAGTCTTAATAGCAAGAGAACTGGGTCAATGTGTCACCTAAATATACATCCCTTGGTACGTCAATGAAGCCATGCACTTGTTCAGTAGCGTTAAAAGTGGTGTTCAGAGAAACAGATTCCATACAAGGAGGACAGAAGAATTTGTGCATTTGAATTGTGGTGTTGGTGAAGAATATTGAATATACCATGGACTGCCAGAAGAACCAACAAATCTGTCTAAGGAAATATACAACCAGAAAGTTCCTTAGAAGTGAGGATGATGAGACTTCGGTTCACTTAGTTCGGACATGACATCCAAAAAAACCAATTGCTAGAAAAGGACATCATGGTTGATAGAGGGTCAGTGAAATTGAGAGAGATTCTAAGGGAGATGGATTGGCATAAGACTTGTAACAATGGACTCAAGCATACCAAAGATTATGAAGACAGCCCAGAACCGGGAAACATTTTGTTGTGTTACACACGAGGTCACCAAGAATCAGAGCCAAGCTGATAACAACAAACAACAATGACAACACAATGAAACAAGCAAAATGGCTGGTAGAGATTTTTATGGCTGAAGGGCTGAAATAGGCATTGCCAGAGGAAGTTTCTACTTAAGAGCTCAAGTGTTCTGTTCCTCTAAATTACTGTATTTCTGCTCCTCTTCCCAAGCATGGTTGTGTTCTTATATAACATCTAACCCAGCTCCTGGAGAAAGACATCCTGCTTGGTAAAGTAGAGGGTCGCTCAAAACAGAGGAAGACCCTCAATGAGATGGACTGACACAGTGGCTGCAACAATGGGCTCAAGCCTAATGACAATTGTGAGGATGGTGCAGGACCAGGCAGTGTTTCATTCTGTTGTACCTAGGGTCGCTATGAGTCGGAGCCAACTCAACAGCACCTAACAACAACAACAACAGAGACGGAGTCACATCATGGGGAGAACATGTGATTGAAGGTCAGCATATCCCACTCTAATTCCTCGGCTGCTTCTTCACATCCACACATGACATTGGCCAGTGTGAAACCCCCCAAACACTGAAGCCTCCGAAACACTGCAAAGTGCACAAAAGAATATCTGTCCCATCTGCCTCCTCACAGATCTGTTGTGAAGATCGTGGGACAAGGGGCATTTGGAAAAAATATTTTTTGTGAACTGTGAAATACTTAACAATTTACAGATACATTATCTAAGCCAACAGAGAGATGAGAAGGGAGAAACATTCCTGACAGAAACGCAACTCCAGGCCACCATTTCCCCCCACCACCATGTTGAGAATAGCCTACGAGTGTTGGTTTCAATGACGCAGCTTTTTTACGATGCAATGTGAAGTAAAATCTACAGAGGGAGGGTCAGCTTATGTCTGAACTAGAATGTCTTGGCCACATGGCCAAGTTCAAGTCCAAACTTACTTTTTGGGAAACAAAGCTAAAACCACAAACATTTTCCAGAAAGCCTCCCCTATACCTACATTGACAGCGATCGGGATTATGACACTAGTGCCTCCAGTTCTCCAGCTCATGGGGTGTTCAGCTGCTGCCATTGGCACTTCTCCTCAGTGCATTGCAAGGAATGCTCAGATGTAAACCTGCCCTGAGAAGAAAGGAGTTGTATTGCCACCAATCTTATGAACAATTCCCTCAGAAAGCAAAAATAGTCTTATCTTACAGTGCGTACATAACTGAGTCTATACACAGGATTTAAATTACAGCCAAGGTTCTGGCAAACCAAGAAAGAGGTGTTTGGGGTTACACAGTTGTCAAGTATTGAATTGTATCCCCTCAAAATGCATGTCAACCTTGCTAAGCCGTGATTCCCAGTATTGTGTGATTGTCCACCATTTTGTCGTCTGATATGATTTTCCTATTAGTTGTAAATCCTAATAATCTCTATGACGTTAATGAGGCAGGATTAGAGGCAGCTATGCTAATTAGGTAGGACTCAATCGACAACATTAAGTTGTGTCTTAAATCAGCCTCTTTTGAGGCACAAAAGAGAGAAGTCATCAGAGAGACAGGGAGACGTTATACCACCAAGAAACAAGAGCTGGGAGCAGAGTGTGTCCTTTGGACGCAGGGTCCCTGTGCTGAGAAGTTCCTGGACCAGGGGAAGATTGATGACAAGGACCTTCCCCCAGAGCTGACAGAGAAAGAAAGCCTTCCCCTGGAGCTGGCACCCCAAGGTCAGACTTCTATCCTCCTAATCTGTAAAAAAAAATTTCTCTTTCTTAAAGCCACCCACTTGTGGTATTTCTGTAATAGCAGCACTAGATAACTAAGATAATAGTGAAAATGCTGCTTCACCAAAACCAAGGCTTGTAGGCTGTTTTGAATATAACGTGAGGAAAAAATATGGCAGCCTGGAGTTGGGGTTCTATCAGACAGAGGCATTCTGAGACATTTGCTGATAAAGTAAATTTGCTTTCAAAAGAATAAGAGAAAGGCCTAAAGTCAATTCCTATCAACCATACGTTTATCAAAATCATAAAGTTTGTCAAAATCTTGTATTTCCTGGCCAGAGACACCTGTTAAGGTGAGGGATTGAACAGTTGATAAACGTAAAAATAGGGTTTATTACCTTTTTTTTTTTTTAACCAGTTGCCATTGAGTTGACTCTGACTCATGGCGACCCCACGTGTGGCAGAGTAGAGCTGTGCTCCACACGGTTTTCAATGGCTGATGTTTTAGTAGCAGACAGCCAGGTCTTTCTTTCAAGGTGCCTCTGGGTGGACTCCAATCTCCAACCCTTCAGTTAGCAGCTGATTACCTTAATTGCTTATACCACCCAGGGACTCCACCTGTCTATTACTACATAATAAATTATCCCCAAATACAGTGGCTTCAAACAACTTATATTTATTATCTCACAGTTTCTGTGTCAGGAATATGGTCATGGCTTGTGCAGTTGGGTATCCTCAGACTGTAAGCATTTCAAGATTCAACAAGGAAGATCCCATTTGTCAGCTCATGTGCTTGCTGTCAGGGTTCGGTCCCCTGTGTCCTGTGGGCCTGAGGCCTTCAGTTCCTGGCTGATTTGATCAGAGGCCTCCCTCAGTTTCCTGCCACGTGGGCCCCTCCATCTGGCAGTTTGTATGATTCATGTGTACGTGATGGCTACCAAGACGAAGTCATTGTCTCTGATGAACTAGTCATGCATGTGGCATCTCATCACTTTTCCCATAGTCCAGTCAAGGCATTTGTAGCCCTGGTGGCATAGTGGTTAAGAGCTCAGATGCTAACACAAAGGTCAGCAGTTCAAATCCACCAGCTGCTCCTTGGAAACCCATCAGGGTAGTTCTACTCTGTCCTACAGGGTCACTATGAGTTGGAATCGACTCACGACGGGGTTTTTTTATGGCTGAAAACGTGATGTTGAGGGACGTGAGATGAGCCCCAATGAGGACAAACTCATTACAGCAACACAAGGGATGGTGAATGGGGAACACCAAGAGATGGGTCTAAGGGCATAAACTTTGACTCTGGACAGGAAATACAGCTGTCCAGAGGTAGTCACTGCATGCTCTCTGGGCAAGAGAGGTGGGGGTGTCTCAGGGCCCCCGAGATCCTACTGAGATTGTGATATCACTAACTGAGCTGAGTGAGTAAACTGTCTTGTCGCTCTCCGTGTATCTAGCTGAACACTAAGTGAAAGTTTCATTAGGTGGCAATAACGTGATTCTGTTGTTTTTGTTGTTAGTTGCTGCTGAGCTGGCTCCGACTCACGGTGACCCCACGTATGACAGAATGAAACACTGCCCATTCCCGTGACACCTTCATCATCACTGGTATGTTGGAGTCCAATGTGAAGGCTACTGTGTTAATCCATCTCATGGAGGAGCTCCCTCTTTTTGGCTGACCCTGCACTTTACCAACCAGGATGTTCTTTTCCAGTAACTGGACTTTCCTGATGACGTGTCCAAAGTAAGTGAGCCGAAGTCTCTCCATCTCACTTCCAAGGAGCAGGCTGGTTGTATTTCTTTCCAACACTGATTTGTTCATTCATCTGGCAGTCCACGGTATGCTCACTATTCTTCATGAACACGACATACAAATGCACCGGTTCTTCTTTTGTCTTCCTTTTTCATTGTCCAGTGTTTGCACCCATATGAGGCCATTGAAAAGACCATGGCTACGGTCAGGCACACCTTGGTCATCAAAGTGACATCTTTGCTTTTTTAAAACTTTAAGACTGGGCAAAACAAAGGCATTTGCCCAAATCAGCAACTCTTACCATGCACAAGTTTTAGGCTACACTGAACCTCATTTCTACAGTAAAGAGGCCAGGAGACAAACTAAAAAATCTGTTGCTGTCAAGAGGGTTTTCATATCAACTCTACAGGACAGAGTAGAACTGCCCCATAGAGGTTGCAAGACTGTAGTAGTTACAGAAGTGGACTGCCACATCTTTCTCCTGCTCAGTGGCTGGTGGTTTCAAATAGCCGAACTTCCCGTTAGCAGCCAAATATTTAACCACTGTGCCACCAGGGCTCCCCCCAAGCCAGGAGCAGCAAGTTATAATTGTTAACAATGAGAAAGCAGTTACCATGTGCCAGGAGTGGTTGGTGTTAGTCAGGTTAGGACAGGAGGTGCTGCAGTAACAAGCCTTCACATCTCAGAGGTGTAGCATGTTGTCATGGATTGAATATGTGTCAACTCGGCTAGGCTGTGATTCCCCAGCATTGTGTGGTTGTCCACCATTTTCTCATCTAATGTGACTTTCCTATGTGTTGTCAATCCTGCCTCTATAATGTTAATGAGGTGGGATAGGTGGCAGTTATGTTAATAAGGCAGGACTCAATCTACAAGATTGGATGGTGTCTTGAGCCAATCTCTCTTGAGTTATAAAAGAGAGAAGCTACAGAGAGACATGAGGACCACATACCACAAAGAAACAAGAGCTAGGACAACAGCACGTCTTTAGAGCCCAGGGTTCCTGTGCTAAGAAGCTCCTAGACCTGGGGAAGATTGATGACAAAGACATTTGCCCAGAGCCAACAGAGAGAGAAAGCCTTTCCTTGAAGCTGTTGTCCTGAATTTGGACTTGTAGCCTACTAGACTGTGAGAGAATAAACTTCTGTTTTTCAAAGCCATGTGCTTGTGGTATTTCTGTTACAACAGCACTGGGTGACTAAGACACATGGTTAGTCTCTTCACTTGAACCATTCTCATACTGTAGCGTACAACATGGTGGAGCCCCATTTCCTAGTAAATCTTTCCAAGTTGCGATAGCCACCCAAGCTAAACTGCGTTTCAAGATCTGCATCATTCACTTGAATTTAATGTGCAATGCATGTTGTTATCTTTGGGTACCATACATTCCGACTCCTAGTGGCCCTGTGTGACAGAATAAGAACTACCCCCACAGTGTTTGCCCGGCTATAATCTTTTACAGAAACAGACCCACAAGGTCTTTTCTCCCACGGAGCTGCTAGGGAAGGTCACACTACTAACCTTTTAGTTAGCAGTCGAGTGCTTAACCTTTGCACCACCAGGTTCCTGCAGAGTGCATAGCACGTCGTTAAAATAAAATTTTTACTCAGAGGGCATTATTTGAACCTGCTCTGCTGAAGTGGATCCTAGATAACTACGTAAAGGACAGACCCAAATGTTCAAAAGGCAAGACATTCCCTGGTCACACAGTTTTGTAGCCATACGTTTACTTTAGCTGTTAGTGCAATTCCTTTGTCGTGGAAATTAATTTATGTGCATTTATTTTTAAATGAGCATTTCATCCATCTCTGTGGCTAAGAGTCTGTAGATACTCAAAGTACCAGACCAGCCCTGGTGTAACAGCTTGATTTATTCAGGGAGGCTGGTCAACCTGTCCAGTTGTAGATGCAAAATACAGGATATCAGCCTGGAGGAGGCTCGATAACTAATTTAACCTCAAACCTAATTCTTTTGATGATGTATCGGTCACAGACCCTTAAAGCACCCACGTCAAATGAAAATAGACAGCTTTAGCTCGGCTTTAATTAATTTACGTAACATTCATTTTACCTTAATGGACACCTATGGAGGTGGAGTGAGTACTGATGAATATACATTAATTGCAAGTCCAATTTTCTCTACCAGTAAAAAATAAGGCCAGGGGAATGAAAAAAGAAATGACGCATTCATTAAATATATGTGGTGTTTTCTTCCTACAATGCAGCGGGGCTTGGGAAGGTGACTGTGGAAAGCAAGAAAAAGGGAGAAGAAAAGAATGTAATGTTGCTAAACATCTATGTTTTGGAATTTGTGACTGATTTTCAAGCATTGTACCAAAGTTTCTCTTTGTGATACATCTATAAAGTTGGAAATTGGAGTTTGGAAAGAAAGGTGGTGTCTACATATTTCTGACTGTTTTTGAATACTTTGTTATGGATTGGATTATTTTCCCCAAAAAATGTGTGTTGAAGCCTGGCTCCTGGGCATGTGGATATGATTCTGTTTGGGGATAGCATATTCCTTTCTTATGTTAATGAGGTCATACGAGAGCAGGGTGGGTCCTAAACCTAATCACTTCTAAGGTATAAAGACAAAGGCAGAACAAAGAGAGACATACACACAGGGGGAAAACAGACACCATGTGAGGATCAGCTACAAGCCGAAGAATCCCAAAGAACACCAAGGCGCCAGAAAAATGCCGGGGCTGTCAACAACAAAGGAATCAACATGGCCAAGACCCTGATTTGGGCTTTTAGCCTCCCGAACTGTGAGAAAATAAACTTCTGTTCTTTAAAGCCACCCCTTGTGGTATTTCTGTTATGGCAGCACTAACAAACCAAGGCTCCCTCCCCACTTTTCTTTCCATTTTATCACAATGCCATCCTCCAGGGATGGATACTCTAGATGGGTATAGAATTCCACTGAGTGCTCAATGGTGGGTCGGTAAAATGATGGGTTGGATTGTGTCCCCAGCTGTATTGATTGAGTAGCTCTGGCAAGAATCCAAACATTATGAACCCCAGGTTTTTCATGTACTGAATTTTATGCAAAAATTATGCAAAATTTTATGCAAAAATGTGCACCTCATATGTTTGTTTGCCAGCCGTGCCCTCCCACTCTGAGGTATTTTCATAAGCACCACTATGCCAATTTTTTTTTTTTTACAAGTTGTTGTAAAAAAAAATAAGCATAGCACCCTTAATAAAATACCTCTCAGGGGGAGGGTGCAGTTGGAAAACAAATGTAGAAGGTGTGTATTATTTGCATAAAATACGGTAATGAACTAGATCTTTGACAGACTGTCCTCAGAGGTAAAATTCAAGGCCTATTAGCCAGATGATCTCAAAAGCTGTTTGTTATTATTGTTGTTGTAGTTGCTATTCCTTTCTAGGCATTCAGTCATAGCTGTCCATATTCAGTAACAACATCTAACATCGTCTGCTTCAGTTTTAACTTGATAAAGACAGACATTATCGAAATGGGGAAACCCTGGTGGCGTAGTGGTTAAGAGCTACGTCTGCTCACCAAAAGGCTGGCAGTTTGAATCCACCAGGTGCTCCTTGGAAACTCTATGGGGCAGTTCTACTCTGTCCTATAGAGTTGCTACGAGTCGGAATCGACTTGACGGCAGTGGATTATCAAAGTGGTGGTATTGCTCCCCCAAAGAGATGTACAAGAGTCGATGAATCTCAGCAAGATGAAGCACAAGACCCGTGCTCTCTACAGGAAGCATGGCATAACTTAGACATTTCCCAAAACCAAAGTATCTCTCTTGAATGAAGAGATGCTATTTGGAGCTTGGAACCAGGAGACGTTTAGAGAATCTTAGTTTATGTACGTAGTTTAATTAATACCAAGGTGCCCGGGTGGCACAATGATTAAGTGCTGTGCTGCTAACTAAAAGGTTGGCATTTCAAACCCACTCAGTGGCTCCACTGGAGAAAAGACCTGGTGTTCTCCTTCTGTAAGGATTACAGCCTAAAAAACCCTACAGGGTGGTTTCCTCTGTCACAAGGAGCTATGAGTCAAAATTCACTTGATGGCAACCTACAAGAGCAACAATTGGCACCAGTTTATTTTAAGATGAAGAAAAGGGAAAACCAATGAGGAATTTAGTTTCTCATCCTAGATTGAGAATACAACCTTACTGTGTCTCATTCCATGTGAAAAGGAAGAGACGAAGAGATCCAATAGCTTCTCTCCCACTCCGAGTGAACCAAGTGAGAGTCTGGAAATACCTGCATAGGTTGGGTAAGAGCCAGGGTAGGTTATATCTCATCCTTCGAAATTCTGTCAGGAAGATATTTGGGCACAGATCTCCCAAATTTTGAAGCAATGGATGGTTTTGGTCGTCATGAATTGAATTAGTCTTTTAGTTTTTCTTCACAAGTATATAATCTGGGTTTTTAAAAGTAGGTATATTTTTACTGAAATAATAAATTCAAGTAGTATAACAAAAATTCCAAAAACTCTATTGAAATAAGCGCAGTCAACATCAGGTCAACATCATTCTTGGCATCTCTGCACACACATACACAAATAAATGTAAATAAATAGATTAAATTATAGAGTTCACTTTTTTGAAAAAAAAAAAGAGATTGTGTCATATATGCTTAAAGTAAAATATGTACTCAATTTTATGTTAAGAGAAGAAAATAAAAATTTAATGGAATTGAGAATGTTACTGATATTCAGAAGGACATTTCTTCCATAAAGATTTCTCAAAAAGGTGTTTTTGAAATGTTGGCGACATTACGCTTTTTTAGTAACATGCTTTAGCTTTATCTGGCTTCAGTTGCATCTCTGCTGTGAATAATGTAGAACTCTCCCCGATTACATTCTTGGCACCCATCCTCTTCCAGATTTGACAACCGCAAATTTTCACAGCAATTAAATTCAGCCAGTTCCCAAAATCCTCTCCATAGTTTTGTGTTTTATAATTCGTATTAATTCTGTTATATTATTAATGGTCTCAGGACGCACCAAATCTTTTTTGGACTAAGCCTTCGCAAGTTCAGAATTAATGTTCCCATCATTTGTTTGAATGCCCCTATAACTTCTCGTTTGTTTTTTTATTTTTGCTTACTTATATATTTGTTAATTTATTTAATTTTGCACTAAGCTATGTCTCAGTGGGAGCCCTGGTGGCTCACTGGTTAAGGTCTTCACTGCTAAACAACAGGTCAGCAGTTTGAAACCACCAGCCACTCTTTGGAAGCCCTATGGGAGAGTTCTACTCTCTTCTATAGGGTTGCTACGAGTTGGAATCTACACGGTGGAAATGGGTTTGGTTTGTTTTGCATGTCTTGAAGAGACATTCATTGTGTATAATTTTAACCAGACTCAAGTATTGACTACTAGATTCAAATCTTGCTCTATCTTAAGAAATTTCTCTTCTATCCTCTCTTTGAATTGACCTCTTTTCTCATCTTCAGGGGTATCAATTATGCAAACATTTTATCTTCGTTGTCATTCATTGCTATCATCTTCCTGCATCTACACAGTTTTATCACTTTTTCATTTCATTCTGAGTTCTTCAAACCTATCCACTATGTTCTTCATAGTTTTTCCACCATTTTAATCAGGGCTTCAAACTGGTTGTTCCCAGTTCACTTATAGGAAGAGAAACGGGAACAGACTCAAATTTCTAAAGTTTGGGTGAACCGGAAAGATAACTACAATGGGATGCAAGCCACAGAACAGGTATTCCAAATACCAGCACGGTCACCCATGGTAGACAGGTTTCAGCAGGGTTTCCAGACTAAGACAGACTAGGAAGAAAGGCCTGGTGAGCTACTTCTGAAAATCAGCCAATGGAAAGCAGATGGATCACAACAGAACATTGGCCAACTAGCTTGCTTTAGGCACATCATCAGGAGAGATCAATGGCTGAAGGACAACATTGTGTTTGGTGAAGCAGAGGGCCAGCAAGGGTGAGGGAGACCCTTGGTGAGATGGATTTTCACACCAGCTGCAAGGATGGACTTGGAAATGCCAGTGTTCATGAGAATGACTCAGGACCAGGTAGCATGTTGTTCTGATGTACAAAAGATCTCATTGAGTTGGAGTCAACTCAAGGGCAGCTATCTGTAGCTCCTACCTACCTACCTACCTACCTCTCTGTCCGTCCATCTATCCATGCATCCGTCCATCCCTTCATCCATCCATACATATATATATTCATCCATCCATCCATCCATCTGTCCGTCTGTCATCCATCCAATCATCCATCCAACCAGCCATCCATCTACTGTCTGTCTACCTATCACCCATCCATCATCCACCCATCCATCCTTCCATCTGTCCATCTGTCTGTTTGTCCATCCATCTACCCATCCACATATCTGTCTAACATCTATCTATATACCAAGCAATATAGCCTTGATAGACAGGCTTTAGCAAGAGACAGGATTCAGGATTTACGTATATCCACTGGCAGTTTAATTATGGGGTGCCTTTTCAGATCTATGACACTTTTTTCTCTAGGAAACATTTGTTCTACTGAAGGACAATAATGACATGTTATCTGACAGTGCCTCCTTCTTGGGTAGGCTTCATGCTTAGACAGGAAGGGGCTTGGTACAGTGGTCTGGAGCTGGCTTCATTTCTTATTCACCTTGAAGATGAAGTTTTCTTTCCCTTACTTTTGAGAGAGGAGTTGAAGTAAAACGTGTCTTTACCGTATTTAACAAGAATTATGTTATCGTTGTTAGTTGCCCTGGAGTCGATTCCGAGTAGAACTGCTCCATAGCATTTCCAACGGCTGTGACCTTTCAGAAGCAGATTACCAGGCTTGTCATCCGATGCACCTTGCGTGAGTTTAAATCACCAAACTTCCCGTTAGTAGTGGGGCTTACATTTTGTGCCAACAAGGGACTCCTAAATAAGAATACTGGACACGTTCAATCTAAAATATTCATCTTAAAAGAAATCCTGTAAAACCTTGACCTTTAGCTCCCAGGGGTCAATTTCAAGTGGTTCAAAAATTTATACTAGAGATATTCCCAAGAGTCAACTACGAGGCTGTGATTTTGCTAAGCTCTGCATATGCATCCAGGAGTAAAAGAGCACGGACCTTGCCGTTTCAGTTCGAATGACATCTTCCTCACAAATTCTAATACCCCTTGTTTCTAACGGAGTTAGCTCTGTAAACCAGTTTGTCACTCTGGACACAAAATACCTCCCTTCATTTGAAATAGGATTCTTCCTTTAGGGGGCAGTGGGGATTTGGTGGTAGAATTTCCACCTTCCATGCAGGAGACCTGGGTTTGATTCCCAGACAGTGAGCCTCAGGGTAGCCATCACAGGATTTCAAATACCATTAGGGTCACTCGTGATGGACAGGTTTCAGTGAAGCTTTCAGACTAAGACAGACTAGGAACAAAGGCCTGGTGATCTACTGAAAGCCAGCCAATGAAAATCCTGTGGATCACAATGGTCTGATCCCAGTGTACATAAAGTGGCCGTGAGTCAAGGGCCAACCCAAAGGGAGATAATAACAACAACAATATTTGAGGAGTCCCAGCTACTTTTATGGAGCCCTGGTGGCACACTTGTTAAGAGCTACGGCTGCTAACCAAAAGGTTGGCAGTTCGAATCCACCAGCTGCTCCTTGGAAACCCTATGGGGCAGTTCTACTTTGTTCTACAGGATCGCTATGAGTCGGAATCCACTCAACGGCACCTCACAACAACAAGAAGCTGCTTTTAAAAGATCCTTCTCTCTTCTTGAGTCCTTTTCAGATTCATTTCCAACTTCCTGTCCTTCCTCATTTTAGATCTGATAGAAAATGTGCCTACCTCAGCATTTTCAGATCACTTCTGCACAGTTGTTTTTACTAAGCGGTGTTCTTTGTATATATTTTTATACGTATTTCATAAATATTTAGGCTATATGTTAACATTAAGCATTCTTGGCATATCACCACCAAACTTGAAGCCGTCGGATATTCAGTAAATGTTGACGGACATTATATCCTTTGAGTGCACTCTTGATGCTCGCTTTGGGAGAAAGTAAACGTCACCTCCCAAATGCATTCTTTTTCTTCAATTTAAGGTCTTAGCAACTGACATGATTAGTGTAGAATAAGTAATTAAGATTAACTGAGTTACTTAATAGTCACGAAAGCATCAATGTTTTCTGTTGGAAAATTAAGCAATGTAATTTGCTTTTGATCATCACTGATGACTGTAGAAGTGCATATCTCCAAGGCGAAGGGTCCTAAATAGTTCATCAATGTGCTGAATCATTTAAGCTGGAGTCTGGTTTACTGATACCTGATGCTTTAAAGAACACAGAAATAAACACGTTGCATTATTAGGAAAATTGAAAGAATGTTTCCAGTGGAGTTATTACATCAAAAGAAAACGTTTTAACTAAAGAAAATGACCGGTCACTCTCTGAATTCCTGAGGCATGTCTAAAAATCCTGCAACAATGAAAACAGCCAGTGGTTATTAGGTTTGAGCTGCAGTGGAGTCTGGCAGAGAGTCAGGGAAAGAAAACAATACAATTTGAACACTATCGCAAAGCCCTTGCTTGGAATCTATCCTAAGGAAATCATCAGATTTAGAGAAAGATTTATATATGAGCATCTTCATTATAGTTTTATTTATAATAGTGATACTCTGAAACAAGTCCAAGTTCTCAACAGCATAAAACAAGTTGAATGAGTTCTAGAGTCATATCCAGCCACTGAAATTCATATTAAAAATATATATACACCACATCTGAAATTTTTTAAAACTGAACATTTTTTGAAGCAAAATGAAAAATTGCAGGTACAGGATGATGCTAAACGTGTAAACATTTCATGGATGCATATATTGCATATAAATGAGTATGTACATAAATGATTAGAGTCCTGGGTGATACTAATGGTTAAGCGCTGAACTACCAGCTGAAAAGGCTGCCGATTTGGACACATCCAGAGGCTCCTAGGAAGGCAGGCCTGGCAATCTGCTTCTGAAAGGTCACGGCCTTGGAGACCCTATGGAGCAGTTCTGCTCTGCACACATGGGGTCGCCATGCTTTGGAATCAACTCCATGGCAACTAACAATATATAAATAATTTACATGTGCAGCAAATGGTTAACCATGTTCATGTTTGAGAAGCAGATATTATCAACGTAAATTATTTTTTAACTTTTCCACACTTTTTCAAAATTTTTGTAATAAAAGAACATGACACTTCAACATAATTTATGATGTCACTAATTTTTTTTAAAAAGTGTGACTTTTACAAATGGAAAACACAACAAAGGCGTGCTATAAAATGTATATGATGTTATTTTCTCATGTTTGAGAGAGCAGTTTACAGAATCCACTGTCGAGGAGGAAACTAGAACTGAATTCTTATCAGTGACCAGCCCCTTCATTTATGACAGATCCCTGCTCATCTCCTGGCATTTTAAATCACCTCCTATTCATGGGAAACCTGGACAATGAATAAGGAAGACTGAAGAAGAGTCAATGCCTTTGAATTACGGTGTTGGTGAAGAGTACTGAATACACCATGGATTGTCAGCAGAATGAATTAATCTGTCTTGGAAGAAGTACAGCCAGAACGCTGCTCAGAAGGAAGCATAGCAAGACTTCATCTCACATACTTTGGACACTCTATCGGGAGAGGCCAGTCCCTGGAGAAAGACATCACACTTGGTAAAGTAGAGGGTCAGTGAAAGACTGGAAAACCCTCAATGAGATGGATTGACACAGTGGCTGCAACAATGGGCTCAAGCATAACAATGATTGTGAGGATGGTGCAGGACCTGGCAGTGTTTCGTTCTGTAGTACATTGGGCCGTTGTGAGTCGAAACTGACTCCATGGCATCTAACAAGACCAACAGCAACATCTTGTCTGCCCTAATGAGGAAGACAGACCAAAAAGAAAGAAAAAAAAGGAGGGGGCACGCAGTATAGAGCATGTTAGAAAGGAAAAAGTTCTAAAGAGAAACAAAAAGAAAGCAGGGAAGGTGGGTACGATACACTTGTTGGGGCGGGAGAGATGGCTTGGGAAGCTTTATCCATTCCTTCTTTCAGTCTCTCTTGACAGCTGGTGGTGCTAATGGGTTATGAAACTCCTTCTAGAGCCCACACTGGGGGTCATAGGGCCGTGTTCTCCATTGATTACTAGGTGGCTGGGGGAAAACAGAACATTTTAGAGAAACGTGGAAATGTTCACTTTCCAATCTCACTCTTTTTTGTTCATTGTGGTGAATACATCCACAAAACTTACGCCAATTCAACCATTTCTACAAGTAAAATTCAGGGGCATGGATTACATTCTTCAAGTTGTACAACCATTCTCACCCTCCTTGTGCAAACCACTGCATCACCATGAACAAGCTAAAACTACCCCTCTACACCCCTGGTAATCACTAATCATCTCTGGTTTCTATATATTTGCATATTTCAAATAATGAGATCCTATGCTATTGGTCTCTCTGAGACCAACTTCTTTGGTTCAGCGTGATGTTGTCAAGGTTCACCCATGCCAAGACATATATCAGTACTTCATTTCCCTTGATGACTGAGTAGTATTCCATTGTATGGCTATTCCACATTGTGTTTATCCGTTCACCTGCTGATGGGTATTTCAGTTGTTTCCACCTTTTGGCTGCTGTGAAAAGTGCTGCAGCGAACATTGCTGTATAATTTCTGTTTGGTTTTCTGCTTGCAATCTCTCTGGATCCCTGGGAAAGGATATGAATGGACACAATATCCCCATTTCAAAATCTTACTCAAGTTTCAAAGATGTTCTCCACACCCACCGTGTGTGATACATAAAACCTGTTGCGTTTAATGCTGATGATAGGCATGACCCAAGTCCAAAAAAAAAAAAAAAAAACGTGCAAAATTAAATGATCTCTATTATGATGACAGGATTGCAACCAGAGCAAGAAGTTTGTTAATCTGGTTAGGCCAAAAAAGTCACATTCAGATGGGTTATATTCCCTTTTGTTCACCTGGATGTCATATATGATATTTGCATACATGTAATACAGGAGTTCCTGGTTGGTGCAAACAGTGAATGAGCCCAGGTGCTAACTGAAAAATTGGAGGTTCCAGTGTACCCACCGATACCTGCTAAGAAAGGCCTGGAAATCTACTTCTAGAAATCAGCCATTGAAGCCCTATGGCTTCCTAAAAAGAAAAGAAAAAAGATCTTCTGGACTGCTTGAGACTGGAAGAATTCCAGACTACTGCCCTGAGATATTCTTCAAACCTTGAACTGACGTAATCCCCCAGGTCACCTTGTAGCTAAATAACTGATTGGTTCCAAAAATAATGAATATCACCCATAAGTACTGTGTTCCTTTAAAATATCACCTATATGAGACCACACCGTCAACAATTATTTTAAAACAAAGATGAGAAAGTAAGGGGGCAGGGAAACTAGATTAATGGCAACAGAACAACCAGAATGGAAACAATGACAGTGTTCATGCATTGTGAGGCATGCAACCAACATTACTGGACAACTTGTAGAAATTGTTGAGTGGGAACTTAAGCTGCTGTGTAAATCTCACCAAAAGCACAATAAAACAGTATTTAATAACACAAAAACGTATGGCGCACAGTTCCTCTCTGACACACATGGGGTCACCGTGAGTCGGAATCAACATGACAGAAAATGGTTACTGGTTATTTAGGAAGTGCTTAGTCACAAGAAGAACCCTGATGGTGCAGTGGTTAGGAGCTGGGGCTGCTAACCCAAAGGCTGGCAGTTCAAATCCACCACCCGCTCCTTGGAAACCGTATAGGGAAGTTCTACTCTGTTCTGTAGGGTCTCTGTGAGTCAGAATCAACTCAACAGCAACAGGTTTGGTGGTTTGGGTAGACACAAGGTAATCATATCACAGCAGGTAAATGGAAGATAAGCTTACTTCATGAGAGTATAGGAGTGAAGTGAAAATGCATATGGAACTGTTAGAGCCATTCAAAAACCAACAAACATGGTAGGGCTGGACCATCTCCCCGCTCCCACGCCTGGCTGTGTGTTATTTTGCTTTTGCTTTCTGCGGATTCAGTCCAATTGTTCATTCTCCCTTGTTTAGACAGCACAGCTTTAGCTGATTTGACCCAGGGTCTTCCTGATTCTTGTCTCCAACTGGGCAGCTCCAACTTCCAGACTAAAGTGGAACATTCTGCTCATACTCCTTTGCATCTGACTTGGCTCTGTTCAGGAGCTGAGCTTCGCCACTTCCAAAATGAGCCTGATTGGGTCGGACTGCATTTTCTCATCTTCCTTGTCATCCGATAGCCTAAACTAATCATTTAAAAGCCAAGTTTGCAAACTTGATGCAAGAATAAAGGTGACTGCTCATAGAAAGATGGGATTCTAACAAAACTTTTTGCTTCCAACTGTTCTGAAGGCTCTCAGAAGTTTTTTAACTGCTTAGAATTTTTTTTTTTTTTGGTCTGATATTATCAGATGTATTGTTCCCTATATTTAAAAAAAATCCAATAAAACACCTTAATATGTCTATTACCTGTTCACATAAATTTGTAATGTTTAATGTGTTTGCTATAAAGTGTCTCCACTAATTCACAATTCACCTGAAAAGTACCAAGATGGTGGTTGTACTTTTGAAACAGCTTTTAATCCACTCACTAACTCAGAACTTAACTAAAATTTTGAAATGTTATTAGGAAAATTTGTATTAATTCCAATTTATATTTAAAAGTACACATTGGATAGGTGCATTACATTTTATCTTAGAAGAACTTATACAAACCCTTTCAATTTTAACTATTGCAATTGATATAAACATATTTACATATGTAAATATAGAAAATACATAAAGGAGTGTAAAATTTTGATATACAACTGTTTCCACAAATGACGCACCTTCTGCATTTGTTTTCTAGCTGTGTCCTCCCCGTTGAAGGCACCCTCATAAATGCTGCCATGTTGATCTTCTTCCATATGTTGCTATAAAAAATTAGCACAGCGTGCTTATGAAAAAGATCACAGGGGAAGGGCTCATACGGACAACAAGAGCAAGAGGCATGCATTATTTACATAAAAATATGGTACGCATGGATATACATATTATGTAGATTTTCATATATATAGGGTGTGGAGGTGTGTGAGTGTATGATTTCTGATTTGGGGGATGATCATATGGTTTATGAAGCCACATGTCATGCATTGAATTGTATGCCCCGAAAACAGTGTATCAGTTTGGCTAGGCCATGATTCCCAGTATCGGGTGACTGTCCACTGTTTTGTCATCTGTCGTGATTTTCCAGCAAATCCTGTCACTATGGTGTTAACGAGATGGATCAGCGGCAGTTACGTTGATGAGATCTACAAGATTAGACTGTGTCTTAAGCCAATCTCCTTTGAGAGATAAAACAGAGAAGCGAGTAGAGAGACATAGGGTCCCCAGACCACCAAAAAACAAGAGCTAGGAGAAGAGCAAGCATCCTTTGGACCCGAGGTCCCTGCACCGAGAAGCCGCTGTATCAGGGGAAGATTGAAGACAAAGACCTTCATCCAGAGCTGACAGAGAGAAAGCCTTCCCCTGGAACTGGTGCCCTGAGGTTGGACTTCTAGCCTACCAAACTCTGAGACAATAAATTTCTGTTTGATAAATCCATCCACTGTGGTATTTCTGTTATAGCAGCACTAGATAACGAAGATATCACACTATGTTCCTTCTTTATTCTTCTAGTTAATAACCCATTCATAAGGGCTCAGGAAGTCCCCAGTTGGCAAAAACAATTACTGTGCTTGACTTTTAACCTGAAGGTTTGTGATTGGAACTCACCCAGAAGCATCTCAGGAGAAAGGCCGGGAGATACGCTTCTATGAAGACTACAGCATACAAAACCCTGTGGATGAATTCTACTCTATAACACATGGCGTTGCCATGAGTCAGGATTAACTCCATGGCAATGGGCTTGTTTTTTTGCTTTAAAGTCTCAGATGGGGAAAAAAAAATTCCTGAAGAAGTATAGCCAGAATTTTTTAAAATCATTTTATAAATTTAAGAGACATTTTTCACATGGAGAAAAACTGGAGGATTTAAAATTGTTAAGGATTTCACACTCCAGTGATTTATCTTTCACTGGCACAAATGACATAAGTTTTTCTGTATAAGAATATTAAAAGGATGTATATTGACTGTGATGGTTAAGGTTGTGTATCATCTTGGCCGAGCCATGATTCTATGACGTAGTTTGGCAGTAGTGTGATGATGTAATCACCTCCATGATGAGAGCAGATATAATGTGATCACCTCCATGTTGGGATCTGCTGTGAGTGGCCAACAGTTGAAAGAGAGTTTCCTTGGGCACGTGGCCTGCATCCAATATAGACAGACTTTCTGGCAAGGCTCCCTGGCATTTGCTCACTCTGGATCCTGCCGCTGGCTCCTCTTCATCTGGCATGTGATTATGGGGACTTAAACTAGCATCTTACCTGCCCACCTTGGGATTCGTTGACCTTCACAGCTTGTGAGCCAGAGGCCTGCTGTCTGACCTGCTGATCTTAGCTTCACCAGCATCTGCAGCTATGTGAGTCAGGAGAATCCTCCAGCTTGACCCACACACTTGAGACTTTCCAGCCTCTACAGCCACATGAGCCATCTCCTTGAAATAAATCTCTTTCTGCATGTATATGGACAGTGACTGCTTTCGCTTCTCCAGAGAACCCAGCCTAAGACAATGACCTTTGATTTTATCCCTCAAATCTATCAAAATTCTTAACTATACTAACCTAGTCCCCTAGTGCAGATAGAGACAAAACTCTTGAATTTCTCCGTTTTTTCCTGTTGCCAAATTAATATTAATGAGATTACCCAATTTGCTCTGAGCAGGTAATTAATCACAAACTACCAAGTCAAGATTACAGCCTAGGAAACCCGGTGGGGCAGTTTCACTCTGTTATGTCGGGTCAACATGAAATGGAATCAACTCAATGGCAACAGTAACAGCAACAACCAAGCTGAGAGTGGGAAACTTATCAGTTGGAGATTCTTATAAAACAGATTTTGTTACTGCCTATTAGTGACATGGAGCCCTGGTAGCGTAGTGGTTAAGAGCTATGGCTACTAACCAAATGGTGGGCAGTTCAAATCCAGCAACCGCTCCTTTGAAACCCTACAGGGCAGCTCTACTCTGTCCTACAGATTCACTATGAGTTGGAATCGACTGGATGGCAACAGGTCTTTTTTTTTTTTTTTTTTTGTTTTATTAGTAATACCTTCCTTGGGCAGGCAAAGCAAAAGTCAGAATTTGATTTTTGTTAAGTTCTCGTTTTCATTGACAAGGGCAATTGGTGGGACTGGGGAGGGGAATAGTGTTTAATAACACAGTGGCCCCCTGTGGGGGTCTTTCACAAATAAATGGATGTGACTGTGATACGGCTCCAAATATCATGTGGCTAGAAATCCTGATGGCGTTGTGGTTAATTGCTAGGGCTCCTAATCAAAGTGTCGGCAGTTCGAATCCACCAACCGCTCCTTGGAAACTCTGCGGGGCAGTTCTACTCTGTTCCATAGGGTCGCTAGGATTCAGAATGGACTCGATGGCAGTGGGTTTTGGGTATCATGTGGCTGTTTTTTTCACTTCCCTCCCACTACCCTCTCTTCGCTCTGGGTCCTCAGTCTCCCCTTGCCTCATTTTCCCTGTGATTTTCTCCCAGCCCTGTACTGCCTCGGCTCCTACAAGACACACACTCACATTTATTTATTCGGCGGGACTGCAAATGGTTTACTCTGAGTGAGCAGGGAAAACAATTATATTCTTAAGCAAATAAAGATGAATGAACTCAGGAAATAGACTAGATAATTTCTTGTTAAGAACAGGCATCTCTTTGAGAAAGGACATGACACATCTCCCACTCTATGCCAAATGGGTCTTTGAAAAAGTCAAACTCATTTAGCGATTTTCTCAAACTCACAGACAGGGCCTTTTCAAGTAACTCAATTTATTGGGGAGAAAAGAAAATCTTAACTTTCTGACATGGATGTCCAGTATATTCCTTGAGAGCGGGGGGAATATTAAATTCCTCAGTATCTTCTTGTTTTCTTGGCAAGAAGCTCAGAGATTTAAGTTAATCATTCAGCTGATTTCAGCTTTATTCAGTTGCCATGTGAAAATCATTTATTGTTTATTTCTTATGTAGTTAGGACCAAATATCTCCTTCCAAATAGCAAATGTTTTTCAAAGAGTTTTTTTCAGGGAAATGTAAATTCCATTCTCTAGAAGACCCTGGGGATTTGCCTCCTCTTCAATTTAAGATTTATGGGCTATCTCTAGTAGAAATGAGTTAGTCTAAATTGGACCCAAGTAGTTAATCAGTTATCATTAAGCTGGAGTAAATTGTGCTGTGCTGTGTTTTAATAGCTCCGATTTTTATATGGAAAAATAAATGCCACTAAGCTACTTTGTAGATGGTTCATGCAGGGCTGTCAAACAGAGCACAGGGCCAATTGTTAAATTTTCAATACCATATGCATATGCCAAGGTAAAAGGCTTCCATTCATAGTGCACTGGAACAGCTGAGTCTGAATGCCACAGAGCAAGAACTAGGATATGGAGAAAAGACCCACTTCCAAAGCCACTCGTGGGCAAGAGGTAAGACTTCACTGGTTCAGTCAGTATTCAGACTGCTTCCTTTGGACTTTATGCTTTATTTACTGGCAAGGAAACTCTTCTTTAGCCCAGTTTAAACTGACGTTGCATGAATATTTAAAATGATGGGGTCCAACCATAACGCATATTTTTACAATGAGAAGAACAACAGGAGAACATTCCAGCTGACTTCCTTTATAGGATTGCAGAGCTTAAGATTATTCTTGTGAAGATTGCATCAGTACTCAGTTTCTTCCAACAAAACAAACCCACCACCATCCAGTCGATTCCAACTCATAGCAGCCCTACAGGACAGAGTAGAGCTGTCCTGTAGGGTTTCCAAGGAGCCGCTGGTGGATTCAAACTGCTGAAATGGACTGGTGTTGGCCATTTTCAATCAATCATGTGGTCAATTTTCCAAGCACTTGCCCTTGCTACTCCAGTGTGGTTCATGGACTAGCAGCTTGGGTATGTTAACCTCCCAGGGCCGCCATAACAAAATACTACAAACTGGGTGGCTTATAAGAGCAGAAATTTATTGTCTCTCAGTTCTGAAGTGGAAGTCTGAATCAGGGTATCGGCTGTGTAGATTCCTTCCGAGGGCTCTGAAACACAAACTCTCCCTTGTCTCTCCTAATGTCTGCTGGTCCCAGGCATTCCTCGGATTGCAGCTGCAGCATCACATGGTGTCCTTAAGCTATCTTCCTTGTCTTAGTGTATCTTCTGTTTTATAAGGTCACCCATCATATAGGATTGGGACCCACCCTACCCTAGTATGACCTCATGTTAACCTAACTGATAACATCTTCAAAGGTCACATTTCCAAACCAGGTCACAGGTGCCAGTGGTTAGGACCACAAAGTATCTTTTTCGGTGGACACAACTCAACCCATAACAACAGGAATCATTCGAACTTGTTAGAAACGCAGAATCTCAGCCCCCACCTGAGACCGACTGGATTAGACCTTCCATTTTAACAAGATCACTGGGAGATTCCAATGTATATTAAAGTCTAAGAAAATGTTCTCTAGACCAGTAGTTCTCAGTCTTAGCTGTACTTTGGGGTCTCGTGGGAAGCATCTGATGGAATATCTCTGGGATGTGGCCTGAACAACAAAATAACAACAAAAATTCTCCAGATGATTCTAATACACAGCTAAGGTTAAGTGCCACTACTTTAATCTCGGTCTGACATTTTAGGTGAGTTACCTTTTCATACAGGTATCGGGCCACCCATCACTCACATAACTGCAGTCCTCAGTCTAAGATATACATCTGTCTCCTTTCAAAAATCTCTTATTATTTAAAGGCATATTTCTTTTCTGAACTCTAAGAAAGGAGAGCCTAAAAGAAAATATTAACAGTCTAAAAAGAAAATCCACTCCGAAAGCATTAACTCCAATGTAGTGAGATGACAATTTGTTTTCTTTATTAAAAACCTGTATAAACCAAGGCAGAGCCAAGATGGTGGAATAGACACTTCCGGTGAGTCCTCTTACAACAAAGACCTGAAAAAACAAGTGAAGTGAGCATATTTATGACCAGCTAGGAGAACCAAACATCAAAGTCAAGGTTAGAAAGCGAACTGAGGGGCAGGGGAGAGGAATAGATGGTTCAGAAGCGGAGAGGAGATACTGGGCCTGAATTACAGGGAGCCCTCAGGCACCATTCCCTGGAACAGCTGATGTGGATGGTAGTAGCATTCTGCCACAGCTTCCTCAGGTAGAAGCAGCCACCACAGCCTACTCACACCTCTGGAACCAGAGAAGAATGGCATGCTTAGCAAAAGCTAAGTATTTGCCCAATTTTACGGTCCTCACCACCTCCCAGCCCCACTCCCAAGGCAGCTTTGGTAGCTGATTTCCCTGGGCCTGAGATAGGCCCTGCTGAGCACCTAGAGCCATCCTTGCAGTCTTGGAGAAAGAATAAATTTGCAACTGGGGGAAAAGATATTTGCCAGCTCCACTAACCAGGGGAGTTCAGGACAGAAGCAGCTCCTGTCCAGGCTTAAATGGTCCATGGACTTTTAGTACCTTTCTCCTCTGCATGGACATGTGTGGGCCTATTTTAAGAGAATAGGCCCTTGTTGGCAGACTCCAACCATTTCAGCTGTGCAACAGAGAGGTGGGCGTTTGATGTTTGACATTGCTTTGCCTATTAAACAGGGTCTTCACCTATCCACATCAGGGGGCAAAGGACTGGCGGCTCCACTCAGGTCACTGAGCCACCCATGACAGGGGTACAAGGATAAGTGGTACCTCCCAGTCCTTACATCCAAAAACACTAAGTGCCCATGGTCCATCTGTGGAACCCACCCACATGTATGCTGTAGGGAATAGGGACACACTTTCCTCAGAGACACATGGGGGATGATTCTCAGCCCCCTACCTTGTTCAGAGTGTGATCCTCTGCTGCAACCAGACACTGGTACCTACACCAATAACCCCTACCCTTCTAAGACTGTAGGATAGAGCCTGTACCACACACTTGATGATCAGCTACCTGGACATCTGAGCTGAATTCATACAAGAAAAGTGAAGGGACTCCTAGACTGATATACCTGATAACAGCTCTAGCCACCTTGGGACAGGAAGTCAGAGCTCCAAAGATGAAAGTAATCAAGCTAGCTCACTTAAGCAACCCTTTCGGGCATATCAAAACAAAACAGTCCAAGAACCTAAGACACAGCGAGCAAACATAAAATAAACTAATTAAAAAAAAACTCTATAGATGGCTCGGAGACTACAGTCAATAACAATTCACATAAAGAAACAGATCATGATTGCCTCAACAACCTCTCAAAACAAGGAATCAAGGTACCTTCCAAATGAAAGTGCCTTTGTGGAATTACTGGAGGCAGAATACAAAAGATTAATATACAAAACCTTTCAAGACATCAGGAGGGAAATAAGGCAACACAGAGAAGAAGCCAACAAACACACAGATATAGCAACTGAAGAATTTAGAAAGATTATTTAGGAACATAATGAAAAATTTAATAAGCTGGAAAAGTCCACAGACAGCAATCAGAAATTCAGAAGATTAACAATAAAATTACAGAAGTAGACAACTCGATAGAAAGTAAGAGGAGCAGAATTGAGCAAATAGAAGGCAGAATTTCTGAACTTAAAGATAAAGCACTCAGCACTAATCTATTTGAAGAAAAATCAGATAAAAGAATTTTTAAAAAATGAAGAAACTTTAAGAAGCATGTGGAACTCTCTGAAGAGAAATAATCTACGAGTGATTGGAATACCAGAACAGGAAGGGAGAACAGAAAATACAGAGAAAATTGTTGAAGATTTGTTGGCAGAAAGCTTCCCTGATATTGTGAAAGATGAGAAGATATCTATCCAAGATACTCATCAAACTCCACATAAGGTAGATTTTAAAAGACAGTCACCAAGACATATTATAATCAAACTTGCCAAAACCAAAGATAAAGAGAGAATTTTAAGACCAGGTAGTGATAAACGAAAGGTCACCTACAAAGGACAGTCAATAAGAATAAGCTCAGACTGCTCGGCTGAAACCATACAGGCAAGGAGGCAATGTGATGACTTATAAAAAAAACTGAAGGAAAAAATTTGCCAGCCAAGAATCTTATGTTCAGCAAAACTCTCTCTCAAATATGAAGGTGAAATTAGGACATTTCCAGATAAACAGAATTTAGGGAATTTGTAAAAATAAAACCAAAACTACAAGAAATACTAAAGGGAGCTCTTTGGTTAGAAAATCAATAATATCAGGTATTAACTCAAGACTAGAACACTGGGCAGAGCTGAAGTCAACCCAGACAGGGAAATCACAAAAATAAATCAGACGAAAAAACACTCAAAACAGGGAAACAGCGATGTTATTATATAAAAGAAGACAGCATTAAAACAATAAAGAGGGACTAAGATATGTAGTCATAGCTCTTCCATATGGAGGGGAAGACAAGGAGATACAAAGAAATAAAAGTTAGGCTTAAACTTAGAAAAATGTGGGTAAATAATAAGGTAACCACAAAGGAGATGAACTATCCCACACATCAAAATAAAATACAAGAAAAAAATAGAGACTCAGCTGAAACAAAATCTACAAAAACAAATATGAGGAAAGGACAATATATAATCTACTCAGCAAACAAAATTAAGTCTGAAAAAGAAACTGTTAACAGCACACAACAAAAGACATCAAAATATCAGCACTAAATTCATACCTATCCATAATTATGCTGAATATAAATGGACTGAAAACACCAATGAAGAGACAGATAGTGGCAGAATGGATTAAAAAACACAGTATGTCTATATGCTGCGTATAAGAGACATACATTAGACTTAGAAACACAAACTTAAACCCAAAGGATGGGAAACAAAAAAAAAATTCAAGCAAAAACAACCAAAAAAGAGCAGAAGAGGCAATATTAATTTCCAACAAAACAGACTTTAAAGTTAAATCCATCATAAAGGATAAGGAAGGAGACTATATAATGATTAAAGGGACAATATACCAAGAAGATATAACCATATTAAATATTTATGGACCCAATGACAGGGCTGCAAGATACATAAAACAAACTCTATCAGCATTGAAAAGCGAGATAGACAACTCCACAATAATAGTAGGAGACTTCAACACACCACTCTCAGTGAAGGACAGGACATCTAGAAAGAAGCTCAATAAAGACAAAGAGATCTAAATGCCACAATAAACCAACTTGACTCATAGACATATACAGAACACTCCACCCAACAGCTGCCAGGTATACTTTCTTTTCTAGTTCACATGGAGCATTCTCTAGAATAGACCACATATTAGGTCATAAAGCAAGCTTTAGCAAAACCCAAAACACTGAAATATTAAAAAGCACCTTCTCTGACCATAAGGCCATCAAAGTACAAATCAAAAACAGAAAAACTAGGAAAAGAAATCAAACACTTGGAAACTGAACAATACCCTGATCAAAAAAGGCTGGATTATAGAAGATGTTAAGGATGGAATAAAGACATTTATAGACTCTAATGAGAATAAATTTTGGGACACAGAGAAAGCAGTGCTGAGAGGTCAATTTATATCAAGAAATGCACATATACAAAAAGAAGAAAGGGCCAAAATCAAAGAACTATCCCTACAACTTGAACAAAGAGAAAGAGAGCAACAAAAGAAACCCTCAGGCACCAGAATAAAAGAAACAATAAAAACTAGAGAAGAACTAAACGAAATAGAAAATAGAAAAACAATTGAAAGAATTCACAAGACCGAAAGCTGGTTCTTTGGGAAAAAAATCAACAAAATGGATAAATCATTGGCCAAACTGACAAAAGAAAAACAGGAGAGGAAGGAAATAATCCATATAAGAAATGAGATGAGTGATATTACAACAAACCCAGCTGAAATTAAAAGAATCATATCAGACTACTATGAAAAGTTGTACTCTAACAAATTTGAAAACCTACAAGAAGCAGATGAATTCCTGGAAACACACTACCTACCTAAGCTAACACATACAGAGGTAGAACAATTAAATAGACCCATATTAAAAGAAGAGATTGAAAAGGTAGTCAACTTCCAACAAAAAAAAAGCCCTGGCCTGGATGGCTTCGCTGCAGGGTTCTACCAAGCTTTCAGAGAAGTGTTAACACCACTACTACTAAAGGGATTTCAGAGCATAGAAAAGGATGGAATACTCCCAAACTCATTCTATAAAGCTAGCATATCCCTGATATCAAAACCAGGTAAATACACCAAATAATAATAATAATAATAAAATTACACATCTATAACCCCCATGAACTTAGATGCAAAAATCCTCAACAAAATTCTAGCCAATAGAATTCAACAACATAGCAAAAAAATAATTCACCATGACCAAAGGGATGCATACCAGGCATGCAGGGATGGTTCAACATTAGATAAACAATGTATTCCACCACATAAATAAAACAAAAGAATCACATGATTTTATCAACTGATGCAGAAAAGGCATTTGACAAAGTTCAACACCCATTCATGATAAAAAACTCTCAACAAAATTCCTCAGCATAATAAAGGGTATTTATACAAAGCCAATAATAGCCAACATTATCCTAAATGGAGAGAACTTGAAAGGATTCCCCTTGAAATCGGGACATAGACAAGGATGCCCTTTATCATCACTCTTATTCAACATTGTGCTGGAGGTCCTAGCCAGAGCGATTACGATAGACAAAGAAATAAAGGACGTCCAGATTGGCAAGGAAGAAGTAAAAGTATCTCTATTTGCAGATGGCATGATCTTATACACAGAAAACACTAAGGAATCCTCAAGAAACTACAGAAGCTAACAGAAGAGTTCAGCAGAGTATCAGGATACAAGACAAACATATAAAAGTCAGTTGGATTCCTCTACACCAACAAGAAGAACATCGAAGAGGAAATCACCAAATCAATACCATTCACAGTAGCCCCCAAGAAGATAAAATACTTAGGAATAAATTTTACCAGAGATGTAAAAGACTTCTACAAAGAAAATTACAAAACACTTCTGCCAGAAACAGAGTACTACATAAGTGGAAAAACATACCTTACTCATGGATAGGAAGACTTAACATTGTAAAAGTACCTATTCGACCAAAAGCAGTCTATAGATACAATGCAATTCTGATCCAAATTCCAACAACATTTTTTAATGAGATGGAGAAACAAATCACCAACTTCATATGCAAGGGCAAGAGGCCCTGGATAAGTAAAGCATTACTGAAAAAGAACAAAGTGGGAGGTTTTACTCTACCTGATTTTAGAAACTATTTTATTGCCATAGTAGTCAAAACAGCCTAGTACTGCTACGACAACAGATACAAAGACCAATGGAACAGAATTGAGAAACCAGTCATAAATCCACGCACACACGAGCAGTTGATATTTCACAAAGGCCCCAAAGCCGTTAAATGGGGAAAAGACTGTCTTTTTAACAAATGCTGCTGACATATCTGGATAACCATCTGCAAAAAAATGAAACAAGACTCATACCTTACTCCATGCACAAAAATGAGCTCAAAATGGATCAAAGACCTAAATATAAAATCTAAAATGATAAAGATTGAGGATGAAAAAATAGGGACAACATTAGGAGCCCTAGCACATTGCATGAACTGTATATGAAACATTACTAACAATGCAGAAGAAAAACTAGATAACTGGGAGCTTCTAAAAATCAAACACCTATGCTCATCAAAAGGCTTCACCAAAAGAGTAAAAAGATTACCTACGCCCTGGGAATAAGTTCTTAGCTATGACATTTCCAATCAGTGCCTGATCTCTAAAATCTACATGATACTGCAAAAACTCAACTACAAAAAGACAAATGACCCAATTAAAAAATCGGCAAAAGTTATGAACAGACACTTCACTTAAGAAAACATTCAGGTAGCCAATAAATGCATGAGGAAGTGCTCACAATCATTAGCCATTACAGAAATGCAAATCAAATCTACCATGAGAGTCCATCTCACTCCAGCAAGGCCGGGGTTAATCCAAAAAACACAAAATAATAAATGTTGGAGAGGCTGTGGAGAGATTGGAACACTTGCACGCTGCTGGTCAGAATGTAAAATGGTACAACCACTTTGGAAATTGATTTGGAGCTTCCTTAAAAAGCTAGAAATAGAACTACCATACAATCCAGCAATCACACTCCTTGGAATATATCCTAGAGAAATAAGAGCCTTTACACGAACAGGTATATGCACACCTATGTTCATTACAGCACTGTTTACAATAGCAAAAAGATGGAAGTAACCAAGGTGCCCATCAATGAGTGAATGGATTAATAAATTAAGGTATAACCACACAACGGAATTCCATGGATCGATAAACAACAGTGATGAATGCTTGAAACATTTCATCACATGGAGGAATCTGGAAGGCATCATGCTGAGTGAAATTAGTCGGTGGCAAAAGGTCAAATATTGTATAAGACCAATATTGTAAGAACTCAATAAATAGTTTAAACAGAGAAGAAAATATTCTTTGACAGTTTCGAGACGGGGAAGGGAGGGAGAGTTGGAGAGGGGTATTCACTAATTAGACAGTAGACAAGAATTACTTCAGGTGACAGGAAAGACAACACACAATACAGGCGAGATCAGCACAGCTGGACTGAACCAAAGGTAAAGAAGTTTCCTGAATAAACTGAATGCTGTGAAGGCCAGCGTAGCAGGGCAGGAGTTTGGGTACCATGGTTTCAGGGACATCTAAGTCAACTGGCATGATAAAGTCTATTAAGAAAATATTCTGCACCCCACTTTGGAGAGTGGCAACTGGGGTCTTAAATGCTAGCGAGCAGCAATCTAAGATGCATCCATTGATCTCAGCCAACCTGAAGCAAAGGAAAATAAAGAACACCAAGGACACAAAGTAATTATGAGCCCAAGAGACAGAAAGGGCCACATAAACCAGAGACTACGTCATCCTGAGGCCAGGAGAACTAGAATGTGCCTGGTTACAACTGATGACTGCCCTGACAGGAAACACAACAGAGAACCCTTGAGGGAAAAGGAGAACAGTGGGATGCAGACCCCAAATTCTCATAAAAAGAACAGACTTAATGGTCTTACTGAAACTGGAACGACCCCAGTGGTCATGGCCCCCAGGCCTTCTGTTGGCCCAGGAAACATTCCCAAAGCCAACTCTCCAGACAGGGATTGGACTGGACAATGGGATGGAGAGGGATGCTGGTGAGGAGTGAGCTTCTTGGGTCAGGCAGACTTGAGACTATGTTGGCATCTCCTGTCTGGAGGGGAGATGAGAGGGTAGAGGAGGTTAGAAGCTGGGGAAATGGACACAAAAAGAGAAAGTGGAGGGAGGGAGCAAGCTGTCTCATTACAGGGAGAGCATTTGGGAGTATGTAGCGAGGTGTATGTAAGTTTTTGTGTGAAAGACTGACTTGATTTGGAAACTTTCACTTAAAGGACAATAAAAATTTTATAAAAATCTGTATAAACCTTTGTTAAGGCTGTATGTCAAAGATTAACTTATTTCAAAAGTAGGCTGTAGAATATGCAAATAAAATGAGTGTCTGGCTATTTTTATAATCTTCCAAATACTACAAATCTTTTCTTTGTCATTTAAGAGACTAAGCAGTTATCTTAAGGTTACCTGTCAAGAAAAAACGAAGTTAAATTTCCCCTGTCATCGGTATTATCAAAGAGTACGCATTTTTTTTGAGATAGTATCATTAATAAAGAATGGAATGGATACCCCTAGAATGTGGCCGTGTTAGGCATCTTTTGTGAACTGCTTCAATATCCTCTCAACTCCAGCCACCACAGCTATGGTGCTTTACCAGTTGCCTCCAATTCATGTGGACCCCACGTGTGTCAGAGCAGAACTGTGATCCATAGGGTTTGCAATGGGTGATTTTTTGCATGTGGACCTGCAGACCTTTCTTTTGAGGCACCTCTGGGTGGACTTGAACCTCTAACCTTCCAGTTAGCGGCTGAGTGCATTAAGCATTTGCTCTACCTGGTGACACACTTGGGTACAGTCGGACAGAGCTCCTTTTCTTCTGCCTGCCTTGGGGTTCCTATGACACCACAAAATGAGACATCTGCAAAGCCACTTTTGTACTCACAGATACGCAACTTCAAATCATACAGCTGTAAACACACATGAGGTCTCCCTTGGCCGATGGTCAACAAGAGTCAGGAGATCATTGTTGCTCCCTTTGGGCCGCAGGTGGACAGTTCTGAGATGCATTTAAAAACATTGCTATGAAGGTCCCCATTGGATTGAGCACCAGTCTTCTGTTGTTGTTGTTAGTTACCATCAAGTGGACATGACTCATGGCAACCTTGTGTGCAGAATACAACTGCTCCATAAGGTTTTCAGTGGCTGTCAATTTTCAGAAGCAGATCACCAGGTATGTCTTCTCAGAATCCTCTGGGTGGGTTTGAAATGCCAATGTTTCGGATAGTAGTTGAGTGCTTGACTGTTTGCGCCACCCATGAAGCATCTTTGTACTGGCTGTTCCCCCTTCTCTATCTCACTCCCTGTGTCTTAGACTCTTGCTTCCTTAGATCACATTCCTACATAAATGGCCTGCCCTCAAACCATTCCTTCTGCTTTCAAGGGAATCCTGTTGCTGTTAGTTGCTGATGAGCCAACTCAGACTCAGGGTGACCTTATATATAACAAAGAGAACAAAATGCCCAATCCCACGTCATTTTCATGACTGTATGTTTGAACCCATCGTTGTTGGGGCTCGTTTTTGTTGATATTGTGTCAGTTCATCTCACAAAGGGCTTCCCTTGTTTCTGCTGACCCTCTACCAACATATCTTTTCTAGTGATTGCTCTTTTCTGCCAACATGTCTAAAAGAAGCCAAAATGCATTTTACTGTGTCACTTCTTTGAGAAGTTTGTGCCTAACATCTTTCATTTTTCTTCAGTGCTAAGGCAATTTCTCTTATAAACTCTTGTGTGTTTATACATGGTAATTACGCAAGCACTTAATTCTTGTTCACTGTTAATCAGTCTCAAGTTTCCCACCCATTTTACCTGCTGTTCTTGAGGACAGAAATCAGCCATGCCATTTACGTCTAACAAGAAATCATATACAAATGCTTTCTGAACAGTAAAGATCGGATGAATGATGGTGGAGGTGTTGATGACAATGATGTTGGTGATGATGGTATTGATGGTGATGATGATGGTGATGATGATGGTGGAGATGATGGTGATGGCTGTGATAATGGTGATGGTGATGAAGATCATGATGATGACAGTGATGATGGTAACGATGATGATAGTGATGGTGATAATGGTGATAATCATGAAGATGATGATGGTGATGATAGTGATAGTGACGGTGATGGTAATGGTAATGGTGATGAAGGTGATGATGATGATGATAATGATGGTGATGGTGGTGATGATGATGATTGTGATGATAATGGTGATGGTTGTGATAACGGCAATGGTGATGAAGGTCATGATGATGGCAGTGATAATGGTAATGATGATGATAGTGATGGTGATGGTGGTGATAATGGTGATTGATAATCATGAAGATGATGGTGATGGTGAAGACAGTCATAGTGATGGTGGTGATAACGGTGATGGTGATGAAGGTGATGATGATGGTAATGATTGTTATGGTAGTGATGATGATTGTGATGATGATGATGATGGTAGTGAGGATGATACTGGTGGTAACGATGATGATGGTGGTGATGATGACTAGGAAGCAGTCACCCTGTAGTCAAAATAAAACCTGAGTTTACGTCTTGGATGACTTCCAAGGTTAATTACTTACCAGAAGTTGAGCTGAGTATCAGGATTCACTTCTGTGCAAGGTGGAGGCCAACTGTCTTTCTCTAAATTTCTGGAGCAACACCAGATTTATTCTTTGATCACTACAGATATCCTCCTGGTTGGAGCTCAGGTGTCATATATGAAAGGCAGCCTAAGAACTTCTGCAAGATGTTATTGTCCCTCTGTAGCCTTATATGTTTATAAACAGTAACTTTAATAATCCTGTTCTTTTCATCCTCTGTTAGGGACTGGGTTATATAGAGTTAGGTGGCCTTGCAATGGTTATTTTATGATATGGTTATTATAATTTAAACCCTCTTCTTGCTCCTAATGCATAGCTACATCTCGCAGCTACATATTTAACCACTAATACACAGAGGTGCAAAGATTGTACAATGGCAAACTCCCACCTTCTTTGCTCCTGATTTTTTTTTTTAATTTAACATAGAATTGCAGAGAGAAATCCTTAGGGCTGATACCCATTGAAAGATGTAATATTAGGTCAAAGAGAAGTTAGTTTGGATGTCTTTAGGAGCAAGTGTTGTTAAATAGAAAATCTTTAACAATGAAGGATAATTTAAGGAAAACAAGGACAGTATTATTTTCTCATTATGAGATTAACTTAAAGATATGAATTGACATAAGTAGGAATATATGTCCAAGGCAGATTTACAGGAGTTAACACAATTTATAGAGAAAAAAAATTTCAAGGTAAGGTGTGAATTATGGGAACAATATAATTTATAAGTGTTCTGATACGCATATTTTGTTTCAAATGAGATATGTTATTTGTGTTCTACTTTTAGCACTTACCTACCTCTTCTTGCTATCAGATATTCTTTATTGCTTATTTCTCCATCACTGAGGACTTGTTTGAGGGTTCTTTTGTTTTTTTCTGTTTTTCCTCATTTCCTGCTGGGCTATCTTTTTCTCTTCCTTTCTTTTCCTTCCTGCCTTGATACATCTGAAACATCACTTTCTTGGGTTAAAATATTGGAGGCTGTAGTGTTCATCATATGAAAAAGGGTGGAACTTTTGCAAAAAAAAAAAAAAAAACAGTTGCCATCAAGTTGATTCCAACTCATGGCAACTTTTGTGTGTCAGAGTTGAAGGGTATCGTGTAGGGTTCTCAATGGCTATGAACTTTCAGAAGTAAATCCTCAGACCTTTCTTCCTAGTCTCTTAGTCTGGAAGCTCAGCTGAAACTTGTCCACCATGGGAGACCCTGCTGGTATCTGAAATACCAGTGGCATAGCTTCTAGCATCACAGCAACATGCAAGCTACCTCATCACGACACACTAACAAATGGATGGTGAGCTTTATGGATTCCCCAGTGTATATCATGTTTATTTTTTATCATTACAATACTCACCAGTCCTCATGTAACAAATTATTTAGTCTGTGGCCAGTGTTTTGGCAATTATTTCTTGTAACACATATCCCCACTGTGTCCTTATGTCCATCAACATTTGGAGAAAATCAACTACGATTACACCAGCTGTTTAGCTCCTAATTTTTTTTTTTTTTAACTATGTTTCTGGCAGTCCTAAAGGTATCACCCATTCAGAACTGACGGCTTATTTTATTAAGCTATTTCCTACACGAGGAAAGCAGGGTAGTGACTATGGAGTGCGTTCACTACGTCATTTCCCACACTCAAATGGTATAAAAAGCCATTAAGCGGTTTAAATATCCACTGAAAAATAAAAAAGAAGGGAAGAATCTCAGCTGAGAGCCACTGCAGTGTCTGTAGATGGCAGTCACTTAGAACTTAGGTAGCATTTTTAGCTTCCAATTCAATAATGTGTCACCAGGTGGTAATATTCCTCCCTTTGGAACTATGTCCTTTAGACCTCCAGAGCACAAGGTAGTGGAAACAGGAAGCAAAAATTTTGCTAGTGAGTCACTAGGGGTGTCTTAGTCACCTAGTGCTGCTGTGACAGAAATAGCACAATTGGATGGCTTTAGAAAACAGATATTCTCTCACAGTCTGGTAGGCTACAAATCCAAATCAATGCTGTCTACTCCAGGGAAGGCTTGCTCTCTCTGTGGGCTCTGGGGGAATGTCCTTATCATCAGTCTTCCACTGGAATGGTGTGATTGTCCACCATTTTGTCATCTGATGTGATTTTCCTGTGTGTTGTAAATCCTACCTCTACAATGTTAATAAGGCAGGACTCAATCTACAAGATTAGGTCATATCTTGAGTCAGTCTCCTCTGAGATATAAAATAGAGAAGCAAGCAGAGAGACAGAGGGACCAAATGTCATTAAGAATGAAGAAACAGGACAGGAACGTGCCCTTTGGAACCAGAGTCCCTGAGCTGAGAAGCTCCTAGACCAGGGGAAGGCTGATGACAAGGACCTACCTCCAGAGGTGACAGATCAAGAAATCCCTCCCCTAGAGCTGAATTCGAACTTCTAGCCTCCTGGACTATGACAGCATAAATTTCTTTTTATTAGGGACATTCACCTGTGGTATTTCTGTTGTAGCAGCACTAGATAACTGAGATAGCTGTTAGCCAGAAGATTGGTGGTTCAAATTCACACAAAGACACCTAGGAAGAAAGGGTTGTCAATCTACTTCTGAAAGATCGGCTATTGAAAACCATATGGAATGTGGTTCTACTCTGAATGTGGTTCTGACAGCATTGAAACAGCATTTCATTCATTGTTCACTGACTTCATAAAACAATGTTTTTCACTGGCCAAATCTTATCCTAAGTCTAATGGGCCAGGATACAGGCTTCTCCTGATTCACATAGCTGCAGGGGCTGGCAAACCCAAGATCGAAAAGCCAGAGAGCAGGGCTCTGGCTCACAGGCTGCAGAGACTGATGAATGCCAAGATCAGTCGGCAAGACAGCAGGTAAGCTGCTAGTTCAAGTCACAAGAGCCATAGATCAGATCAACAGGAGGCAGCTGCAGGTTTCAGAGTGAGCAAAAACCTTGAGACTTACCGGTAAATCTACCTATACTGTATGCAGGCCACAGTCCGAAGGAAAGTCCCTTTCAACTGATCGGCTGATCACAGCAGATCCTGCCATGGAGGTGATCACGTTATATCAAATCTCATCATGGAGGTGATCACATCATCATTGCTGTTGTTCTGTTGTTAGGTGTGGTCGAGTCGGTTCCAACCTACAGAGACCCTATGCACAACATAACCAAACAGCCTGCCCAGTCCTGCACCAATCTTACAATTATTATACTTGAGCCCATTGTTGGAGCCATTGTGTCAATCCACCTCATTGAGGGTCTTCCTCTATTCCACTGACCCTGTACTTTACCAAGCATGGTGTCCTTCTCCAGGGACTGATCCCTCCTGACAACGTGTCCAAAATATGTAAGACGCAATCTCGCCATCCTTGCTTCTAGGGGCGTTCTGGTTGTACTTCTTCCAAAACAGATTTGTTTGTTCTTTTGGCAGTCCACGGTGTATTCATTATCCTACTCCAACACCACAATTCAAAGGCTAGCAATTCTTCCTTGGTCACCTTTATTCACTGTCCAGCTTTCACATACATATGATGTGATTGAAAATACCATTGCTTGGGTAGGCGCACCTTAGTCTTCAGGGTGACATCTTTGCTCTTCAACACTTTGAAGAGGTCCTTTGCGGCAGATGTGCCCAATGCAGTGTGACTTTTGAGTTCTTAAATGTTGCTTCCTTGGGTGCTGATTGTGGGTCCAAGTAAATTGAAATCCTTGCCAACTTCAATCTTTTCTCTTTTTATCATAATGTTGTTTATTGGTCTACTTGTGAGGACTTTTGTTTTCTTTATATTGAGGTGTAATCCTACTGAAGGCTGTGGTCCTTGATCTTCGTTAGTAAGTCCTTCAAGTCCTCTTCACTTTCACCAAGGAAGGTTGTATGATCTGCTATCACAGGTTGTTAATGAGTCTTCCTCCAATCCTGATGTCCCGTTCTTCTTAATATAGTCCAGCTTCATGGATTATTTGCTCAGCATAGAGATTGAATAAGTACGGTGAAAGCATACAACTCTGACACACAACTTTCCTGACTTTAAACGACTCAGTATCCCCTTGTTCTGTCCAAACAACTGCCTCTTCATCTATGTACAGGTTCCTCATGAGCACAATTAAGTGTTCTGGAATCCCCTTTCTTCACAATGTTATCCATAACTTGTTATGATCCACACAGTCGTTTGCCTTTGCATAGTCAATGAAACACAGGTAAACATCCTTCTGGTATTCTCTGCTTTCAGCCAGCATCCAGCTGACAACAATGATATCCCTGGTTTCACATCCTATTCTGAATCCCACTGAATTTCTGTTAGTTCCCTGTCAATATACTGCTGCAGCCACTTTTGAATGATCTTAAGAAAAATTTTGCTTGCATGTGACTTTAATGATATTGTTCTATAATTTCCACATTCGGTTGTATGGCCTTTCTTAGGAATAGGCATAAATATGGATCTCTTCCAGTTGGTTTGCCAGGAAGCTGTCTTCTACGTTTCTTGGCATAGACAAGTGAGCACCTCCAGTGCTGCATCTATTTGTTGAAACATCTCAATTGATATTCCAACAATTCCTGGAGCCTTTTTTTTCACCAATGCCTTCACAGCAGCTTGGACTTTCTCTGTCAGTACCATCAGTTCCCGATCATATGCTACCTCTTGAAATCGTTGGATATCGACTAATTCTTTTTGGTGTAATGACTCTATGTATTTCTTCCATCTCCTTTCGGTGCTTTCTGTGTCATTTAATATTTTCCCCGTGGAATCCTTCACTACTGACACTCGAGTTCTGAATTTTTCTTCAGTTCTTTCAGCTTGAGAATTGCTGTGCATGTTCTTCCCTTTTGGTTTTCTACCTCCATTTCTTTGCACGTATCATTATACTTCGCTTTGTCTTCTCAAGCTGCCCTCTAAAATCTCCTATTCAGTTCTTTTACTTCATCATTTCTTCCTTTCACTTTACCTGCTCAACATTGGAGAGCAAGTTTCAGAGTATCCTCTGATATCCATCTTGGTCTTTTCTTTCTTTCCTGTCTTTTCAATGACCTCTTGCTTTTTTCATGTATGATTGTCCTTGATGTCATTCCACAATTCATCTGGTCTTCAGTCATTAGTGTTCAACACAACAAATCTATTCTTGAGGTGTCTCTAAATTCTGGTGGGATATACTTAAGATTGTGTTTTGGCCCTCATGGACTTGCAATGATTTTCTTCAGTTTCAGCTTGAACTTGAGCATGAGCAGTTGACAGTCTGTCTGTTCCACAGTCAGCGCCTGGCCTTGTTCTGACTGATGATATTGAGCTTTTTCATCGTCTCTTTCTACAGGAGTAGTCCATTTGATTCTTGTGTGTTCCATCTGGCAAGGTCCATGTGTACATTCGTCATCATCATACGGCTGCCAAACTGCACCATAACTGCCAAACCACTGAGAATCATGGCCCAGCCAAGGTGACAAACAACCTTAACAATCACAGTAATAGAGTTGGTATTTACCATCTGCACTTTAAAACACTTTTCTATACTACCTACCTTCATACAGCATCGCTGAAGACGTGAACCACTGAGAGCTCAATTAAAAACTAATCTACTAAATGACAGAAATTCTTAGATTATCTTTGGGAAAAAAAATCACGGCATTCATAGGCAACAGTCTTTGGGGTTTTATGCCATTTAGCCTACATATCTAAATAATTCAGGAAAGGTCCTGGCTGAATTGTGAAAATGTTGAGTTTCTTCTCTCCATTTTCATTTTAGTGATTCTTTGAGTTTACTTCTGCAAGGCTTCGGGTATGTCAGCTTTAATCAAATATTATAGATAAATTCAGGCTTCAGATATTGTGTAATTTCCAGAAAAAGAGACTTTTCCCATCCTCATTAATCCACATAGGGTCTCCTTTTTAATTTTTCCTTAACCCTTTCATGGACCAAGGGATAATATTCATGTTACATGTTTTTACCATTGGACGTTTAATGCTAGGCATTTGAGCCACTTTAGTACATTCTAGCATCATGGCACATACTGGTGCAACTGCCTAAAAGAAAAGGAAGTTGATCTGCACCACATTTGAGTGCTGAGAGCCACTCAAATGAGGGGATGCTTCCTGGAGGAGTGATTGTGTGAAACTTTTGTGTCTTTTGACTTCTGTACGGTGAGACAAGGCTTGCAAGTATGTTTACTGTTTCCTTTGTGTTACTAGAAAGGTACTGTTGCTGGCATTTGGGAATGCTGTGTATGAAGCATTCCCGGGCCCATGGGACCAACAGGTCCCACATGTGTGATGTGCGTCATGGAATATGGTACTAATATGGCCCACTCTAAATGAAACTGGTAACAATTATGTGCAGCAAGTGCAATGTTTATTTAATACTTTGTGTGCACTTTTGGAAAGCTGATTAAGATATTTTATGGCTCAACTTTAACTAGGATGTGTGATAACCCATGGGACCAGTATGTCCCATGTGTGTGATGTGCTTTATTGAACATGGGACCAATACGTCCCATTTGCAATTGTCACCCCATTTTTTTCAAATAACAAAAATACTACCAACAAACAATGATTCAGCTTTCATATCATTAGTGGAAAAAACTTTGCATTACCAGAAAATTCCAAAAAAATAATAATTTATCCATGAAAGGGTTAATTGATCGTCTTTAGTTAATAACCTCAGTGTTTTTTAGAACAATGGAGTGCTCAGTCCTATGCAGAACATTGTCAAAACATGATGGTGGTTTTATCTTTATTTATCTTTATTTTAAAAATAGCTTTGTGTCCATGGCAACACTATGCCGGCTCTTGGACTGCATTTCAGTGTTGATTTATGTGGAAGAGAAAATCATACTATGTTTATTTTTTCATCGCACTTTGAATTCATCAAATGTTTTTAACTAGTCACCATGTAATATACGATCAACCTCTGACAGCCTCACTGTTGGCTCATAAGCAAATAATTCTAATACAAATATTAAAAATCTATATAATGTTAACTGTATAGAATATCAACAATTTGTGCATTTCTAGTTGTGGAATTGTGGGAAAAAAAGGGTTTTATTAGATGTAGTCAATGCATACCCATCAACTGGACACTTTACTGAGTTAATCTCTAGACAACTACAATTTTTTTAAATTTCTCAACTGTTCTTAGAAGTTGTATGTGTGAATAAAAGTTAGACACAACTAATATTTTTAGAGAACCCCATCAAGTTTTCTAGATAAGAATGCATTTACCTATAAACTTAGTGTCCTTGGAAACTGAAAAATACAGAGGTCATATTCTGGATGGCATTTTGGAATCAGATTGCCTTGAAAATTAACTAATTAATAACTAATTAAATCTAAACTTCCACTTTTGAAGTAAAGCTATTCCCTAAGGAATCCCTTTGAAATTTCAAAAATATCCCAAATTTTAGTGTGCAAAAATTTTTTGAAGCAGAGAAGTGGGAGAAAAAATACTTAAAAAAATTTACTAACAGCAAAAAAATTAGAACCACTGTCATGGGTTGAATTGTGCCTCCCAAAATATCTGTCAGCTTGGCTAGGTCATGATTCCCAGTATTGTGTGATTGTCTATCATTTTGTCATCTGATGTGATTCCCCTATTTGATGTAAGTCCTATCACTAGGATGTAATGAAGTGGATTAGTGACAGTTATATTGTGGAAATATACAAGATTAGACAGTGTCTTAGGTCAACCTCTTCTGAGATACAAAAGAAAGACACAAGCAGAGAGACAGGTGGAACCTCACACCACTGAGAGAGAAGCACTAGGAGCAGAGCTTATCCTTTGGACCCAGGGTCCCTGCACTGAACATATCCTTGACCAGGGGAAGATTAATGACAAGGACCTTCCTCCAGAACCAACAGAGAGAGAAAGATTTCCCCTGGAGATGACACCCTGAATTTGGACTTATAGCTTACTGGACTGTAAGAGAATAAATTTCTGTTAATTAAAGCCATCCACATGTGGTATTTCTGTTATAGCAACACTAGATAACCAAGACAACTACAATATAGTGTTGTTACCCAATAATAAAGGGAACAAATATTTTTAGTCTTAATAGCAAGAGAACTGGGTCAATGTATCACCTAAATATACATCCCTTGGTACATCAATGAAGCCATTCACTTGTTCAGTAGCATTAAAAGAGATGTACAGAGAAACAGATTCCAGACAAGGAGGACAGAAGAATTGATGCATTTGAATTGTGGTGTTGGTGAAGAATATTGAATATACCATGAACTGCCAGAAGAACCAACAAATCTGTCTAAGGAGAAATACAACCAGAAAGTTCCTTAGAAGTGAGGATAATGAGACTTCAGTTCACTTAGTCCTGACATATCATCCAAAAAAACCCAGTTCCTAGAAAAGGACATCAGGGTTGATAGAGGGTCAGTGAAATTGAGAGAGATTCTAAGGGAGATGGATTGGCATAAGACTTGTAACAATGGACTCAAGCATACCAAAGATTATGAAGACAGCCCAGAACTGGGAACATTTTGTTGTGTTACACACGAGGTCACGAAGAATCAGAGCCAAGCTGATGACAACAAACAACAATGACAACACAATGCTGGTAGAGATTTTTATGGCTGAAAGGCTGAAATAGGCATTGCCAGAGGAAGTTTCTGCTTAAGAGCTCAAGTGTTCTGTTCCTCTAAATTACTGTATTTCTGCTCCTCTTCCCAAGCATGGTTGCTTTCTTACATAACATCTAACCCAGCTCCTGGAGAAAGACATCCTGCTTGGTAAAGTAGAGGGTCGTTCAAAAAAGAGGAAGACCCTCAAAGAGATGGATTGACACAGTGGCTGCAACAATGGGCTCAAGCATACCAACAATCGTGAGGATGGTGCAGAACCAGGCAGTGTTTCGTTCTGTTGTACCTAGGGTCTCTATGAGTCAGAATCAACTTGATGGCACCTAGCAACAACATTTCAAACCCACCCAGTGGCTCCACTGGAGAAAGGACTGCTTCGGTAAGGATTACAGCCTAGAAAACGTATAGGGTGGATTTCCTCTGTCACATGGAGCCTCTATGAGTAAAAATTGACTTGATGGCAACCAGCTAGAGCAACAATTGACACCTGTTTATTTTAAGATGAAGGAAAGGGAAAATCAATGAGGAATTTACTTTCTCAACCTAGATTGAGAATACAACCATACTGTGTCTCATTCCATGTGAAAGGGAAGAGACAAAGAGATCCAATAGCTTCTCTCCCACTCCAGGTGAACCAAGGGAGAGTCTGGTAATACCTGCATAGGTTGGCTAAGAGCCAAGGTACTTTATATCTCATCTTTGTAATTCTTTCAGGGGAGTCATTTGGGCACAGGTCTCCCAAACTTTGAAGCAATGGATGGTTTTGGTCTTTATGAATTGAATTAGTCTTTTAGCTTTTCTTCCCAAACATATATTCTGGTTTTTAAAAAGTAAGTACATTTTTACTTAAGTAATAAATTCAAGTAGTATAATGAAGATCCCAAAAAGCCTATTGAAATAAGAACATGAAGTGAACGTCAACCTCGGGATCTCTGTACACATACACACAAATAAATATAAATAAATAGATTAAATGTATAGAATTCACTTTTCTGAAAAAAATGAGGTTGTGTCACATATGCTTAAAGTAAAATATGTACTCTGTTTTACATTGAGAGAAGAAAATAAAAATTTAATGGAATTGAAAATGTTACTGATATTCAAAAAGACATTTCTTCCATAAAGAGTTCTCAAAAAGATGTTTTTGAAATGTTGGAGGCATTATGCTTTTTTAGTGACATGCTTTAGCTTTACGTGACTTCAGTTGCATCTCTGCTGTGAATAATGTAGAACTCTCCACAAATACATAAGTTGGCACCCATCATCTTCTGAATTTTCACAGCAATTAAATTCAGCCAGTTCCCAAAATCCTCTCCATAGTTTTGTACTTTATAATTCATATTAATTTTATTATATTAATAATGATCGCAGGATGCATCAAATTTTTTTAGACCAAGCCTTCTCAAGTTCAGAATTAATGTTCCCGTCATTTGTTTGAATGCCCCTATAACTTCTCATTTGTTTATTTTTTTCTAACATATATTTGTTAATTTATTTAATTTTTCACTAAGGTATGTCTCAGTAGGAGCCCTGGTGGCACACTGGTTAAGATCTTCATGCTAAACAACAGGTCGGCAGTTTGAATCCACCAGCTGCTCCTTGGAAGCCCTATGGGGCAGTTCTACTTTGTTGTATAGTGTTGCTATGAGTTGGAATCCACACGATGGCAATGGGTTTCTTTTGTTTTGTAGGCCTTGATGAGACTTTCATTGCGTATAATTTTAACCAGGCCCAAGTATTGACTACTAGATTCAAATCTTGCTCTATCTCAAGAAATTTCTCTTCTATCCTCCCTTTGAATTGACCTTTTTTTCTCTTCTTCGGAGGTACCAATTATGCAAACATTTTATCTTCTTTGTCTTTCATTGGTATCTTCCTGCATCTACAGATTTTTATCGTTTTTTCAATTCATTCTGAGTTCTTCAAACCTATCCACTATGTTCTTCACAGTTTTTCCATCATTTTAAACAGGGCTTCACACTGGTTGTTCCCAGTTCAGTTATAGGAAAAGAACCTGGAACAGACTTAAATGTCTAAAATTTGGGTGAACTGGAAAGATAACTACAATGGGAAAAATTATGGGTTAAAGCAATGCTAGAAATCTAATCTTCCTCTTAGAAAAAGAAGGGCTACACACACATTGCATAGCAACCAAATCTCTTGCCTGTAGGCTTTTGAGCAGAGTTGGAAACAACGGTGCCCTGATCAAAGATGGCTGCTAAGCATGATGCTTTGAATGTGTGTCGCTATTCACGGTCCTGTCAATAATCCAAGCACAGGCATCAATCTCTTGAAAGGGCTCTTTCCACGTCTCTCACCCCAGGGTTTGGACCTGTAATTTTTCCCATTCCAGTTACCATTCCGGATCACCCAAATTGTTAAAAATTGGGTCTCTTCTTATTTTGGGTCATCAGCCATGACTGAACTGGTTGGAACTGGTTTGAAGCCTTGATTTCAATCCCATTTGAGGGCATTTCAAAGGGCATTTGCAACCCTTTCATTCCTTAATTTCCCTCTTCCAATTCTCTCAGGGGCTTTCCAATGATTTACATTTTGTTTTGCTGTTTTATAATCTCTCTCTCTTTTTTTTTTGGAGATTTCTTTTAACTCATTTTGAAAGAGAGACGATGTGTTGAAAACTTATTGTACAATATGAAGAATCAATTATGGGAAAACTTGGTTGCCTTATGTGAAGCTTATTCTTCATTTTCTTTTTTTTGTTATGTCCTTCTTCCCACCCCTCTCCCACTTGTTTCCAGTTTTTAAGCAGCAGTTTTCTGGTGGCTCCTTCTTTATACGTACTTATCTCTGAGGACATACTTGGCAATGCACAAAGGATGAAGTGCTGAGGTCTGCTCTGTAGCTTTGAAACATCTTGCTTTACGAGGAGGGTGTATCTCTTCCAATTCAAGAATTCAAAGAGTTGGTATCGATTACAGAAAAACAGCTTAACTCATGGTAGTTCTGTGAGTAAACTTATAATCTTAAGACAACTGCCTCCCAAATTCATTTAACTTGCTTGGCAGTAGGCAACTTCATAGAGTTAGAACTGTACTTCATACAAAAATAATGGGAGTGACGGTTCAGAAATAAAAAGAAGAAAATGCAAGTGCTTTTGTCACTTTTATTCCCAGTAGGATTGTGTCCTGAGTCAGCTCTAAGCACCTTTCTACTGCAATAAGGTGGAGGGAAGTTTATAGTCAGGTTTTGACATTCAACATCCAATACCCATCTGTTTAGTGCGTTGTCCTGTTGTGGCTTGTGTGTTGCTGTGATGCTGAAAGCCACAGCAAGGGTATTCCGAATACCAGCAGGGTCATCTATGGTGGACAGGTTTCATCAGAGTTTCTAGACTAAGAAAGACTAGGAAGAAAGGCCTGGTGAGCTACTTCTGAAAATCAGCCAATGAAAAGCAGATGGATCACAACAGAGCATTGGCCAACTAGCTTGCTTTAGACACATCATCAGGAGAGATCAATGGCTGAAGGACAGCATTGTGTTTGGTGAAGTAGAGGACCAGCAATGTTGAGAGAGACCCTTGGTAAGATGGATTGTCACAACAGCTGCAAGAATGGACTTGGAAATGCCAGTGATCATAAGGATGACTCAGGACCAGGCAGCATGTTGTTCTGTTGTACAAAAGATCTCATTGAGTTGGAGTCAACTCAAGGGGAGCTATCCATATCTCCTACCTACCTACGTACCTACCTACCTGCCCATCCATCCATCCATCTGCCCGCCCACCAGTCCGTCTGTCCATCTGTCCATCCTTCCGTCCATCCATCCATCCACGTAGGAATTGCATACATTTGTTTTCTACAGCTTTATATCCTCTAAATCCAGTCTCTGGGAAGTCCATTGTTTTATATTTATTGTTGCAGTTGTTAGCTGCCACTGAGTCAGCCCCAACCCACGGCGACCCTATGCACAGGGGGTCCAATCCCTCTGACCCACAAGGTTTTCACAGGCTGATTTTCAGTAGTAGTTCACCAGGCCTTTCTTCCTAGTCTGTTAGTCTGGAGGATTTACTGAAACCTGTTCAACATGATAGCAACATACAAGCCTCCACTAACAGGTGGGTGGTGGCTACATATGAGGTACTTTGGCTGGGAAAAGAACCCAGGTCACCAGAATGGAAGGCAAGAATTCTACCACTGACCCACCACTTTGTTTTCCACTTGATTGGTGCCAGATATGCAATATTTTCATGCATATATACATACACACATAATATACATAAACAAATCCTACCTGAGCCTTTGGGACACAACAAAAGCAGTGCTCAGTTTATAGCCATAAATGCTCACATTCATAAAGAAAGGGCCAAAATGAAAACATTAACCCTACAATTCAAAAAGTGGAAAGACAGGAGCAAAATAAGTTCTTTGGCAAGGAAGAAGGGAAATAATAAAAATTAGAGCAGAATTAAATGAAATAGGAACTAGAAAAACAATTAAAAGAGTTAACAAGACCGAAAGCTGGTTCTTTGAGAAGATCAACAGAATCAATAAACCACTGGCCAAGCTGAAAATAGAAAAAGAGGACAGGAAGCATATAATCTGAATAAGAAATGAGATATGCGCCATCACAACAGACCCAGCTGAAATTAAAAGAATCATAACAGACTAAGATGAAAAACTGTATCCTAACAAATTTGAAAACCTAGAGGAAATGGACAAATGTCTAGAAACATACACATAAACTAAGGCAAACAGAGGTAAAACAACTTATACACCTATAATAAAAGACTGAAAAGATAACTTAAAAACTCCCAATAACAAAAAAATCCCTGGCCTTGAAGGCTTCACTGGAGTATTCCATCCAAGTTTCAGAGAAGAGTTACCACCAGTACTACTAAGGCTATTCAGAGCATAGAAAATGATGGAATATTCCTAAACTCATTCTATGAAGACAGCATAACGCTGATAAAAACAGGTAAAGACAGCAAAAAGAAGAAAATTACAGACCAATGTCTGCCATGAAATTAGGTATAAAAATCCTCAACAAAATTCTAGCCAATAGAATTCAACAACTTATCAAAAAATAGTAATACTAATAATTCGCCATGAACGAGTGGGATTCTTACCTGCTATGCAGTGATGGTCCAACATTAGCAAAGCAATCAATGTAATGCATCACATAAATAAAGACAAGAAGCACATGATATTATCAATTGATGGGGAAAAAGTTATATAACAAAGTCCGAAACCATTCATGATAAAAAGGTGAAATGGGATTAGAAGGCAGATTCCTCAGCAGACTAAAGGGCATTTATACAGAGCCAATAGCCAACACCATCATAAAGGAAGAGAGTCTGAAAGCATTCGCCCTTGAGAACCGGAACCAGCCAATGTCACCACTCTTATTCGACATTATGCTGAAGGTTCTAGCCAGAGAAATTAGGCTAGAAATAGAAATAAGGAAATCCAAATTGATAAGTAAGGAGTAAAAGTGTCTCTATTTGCAGATGATATGATCTTAATCACAGAAAACTATGAGACACTACTGCAAGAAACCTACATAAGTGGAAAAACACCTTGGTCATGAATAGGAAGACTCAACATTGTAAAAATCTCTGTTTTGCCCAGAGTGATCTACAGATACAAAGTAATTCCGATCCAAATTCGAATGACATTTTTTAATGAGATGGAGAAACAAATCACCAACTTCATAAGGATAGTCAAGAAGCCCTGGATAGGTAAACATTACTAAAAAGAAGAACAAAGTTGGAGGCCTCTCACTACCTGATGTTAGAACCTGTTATAATTCCACTGTAGTCAAAACATCATGGTACCAGTACAACAATGGATACACAGTCCAATGGAACAGAATTGAGAATTCAGACCTAAAATCATCCACCTACGAGCAGCTGATGTTTGAAAAGGCCCAAATTCTGTTAACTGGGGAAAAGACATTCTCTTTAACAAATGGTGCTGGATATAACTGGATATCATCTGCAAAAAAATGAAATAAGACCCATACCTCACGTAGTGCACAAAAACTAACTCAAAATGTATCAAAGACCTACATTTAAAATCTAAAACCATAAAGATCATGGAGGATAAAATAGGGACAATGCTAGGAGCCCTAATGCATTGTGGAAAAAGAATATAAAATATCATTAACAATGCACAAATACCAGAAGAGATACTAGATAACTGGGAGCACCTAAAAATCAAACACTTACGCTCACTGAATGACTTCACCAAAAGAGTAAAAAACAGCCTATAGATTGAGAAGAAATTTTTCACTCTGACAAATCCAATCCGCGTCTAATCTCGAAAATCTACAAGATACTGCAAGGCCTCAACAACAAAAAGACAAATAGCCCAGTTAAAAAACAGGCAAAGGATATGAACAGGCACTTCACCAAAGAAGATATTCAGGTGGCTAATAGATACACGAGGAAATGCTGACGATTACTAGCCATTAGAAAAATGCAAATGAAAACTGCAACAAGATACCATCTCACCCAACAAGGCAGGCATTAATTCAAAAAACACACAAAGTAATAAATGTCACAGGGGTTTGGGAGAGACTGGAACACTTACATACTCCTTGTAGGAATGTAAAACGGTAAACCACTTTGGAAATTGATTTGGGGCTTCCTTTAAAAGCGGGAAATAGAACTGCCATAGGATCCAGCAATCCCTCTCCTTGAAATATATTCTAGAGTAATAAGAGCCTTCTCATGAATAGATATATGCATACCCTTGTTCACCGTAGCACTGTTCACAATAGCAAAAAGATGGAAACAACCTAGGCACCCATCGATGGATGAACGAATAAACAAATTATGATAATTCACACAATGGAAAATTATTTGCAATAAAAAAGAATGAATCTGTGAAACATCTCATAACATGGATGAATGTGGAAGGCATTATGCTGAATGAAATTAATCAGTAACGAAAGGTCAAATACTGCATGAAACCACTACTATAGGAAGTCAAGAAAAGGTTTAACAGAGAAGAAATCATTCTTTGATGGTGATGAGGTTGGGGAGGCAGGGAGAGGGGTATTCACTAACTAGATAATAGATAAGAATTATTTTAGCTGAAGGCAAGGACAACACTCAATACAGGGAAACCAGCACAACTGGACTAAACCAAAAGCTAATAAATTCCTTAAATACAACCAAGCACTCCAAGGGATAGAACAGCAGGGGCTGGGGTCTGGGGACTATGGTTTCAGGGGACATCTAGGTCAATTGGCATACAAAACTTTGTCAAGAAAATGTTCTGAATCCCACTTTGGGAAGGGGCATCTTAAAAGCTAGCAAGTGGCCATCTAAGACGTATTAATTGGCCCCAACCCCCCTGAAGCTAAGCTGGATGAAGAACAACAAACACGTGAGGAAAATATGAGCCCAAGAGACAGAAAGGGCCACATAAACCAGACCCTCAATCAGCCTGAGACCTGAAGAACCAGAAGGTGCTGGGCTACCACCTATGACCTTCTGACAGGGAACACAGCAGAGAGTCCCTGATGGAGCATAACTCAAATTCTAGTAAAAATTCCAGACTTGACTGGAAGGACCCCAGGAGACCTGTCCCTAGAGCCTCTGTTGGCCCAGAATTAAAACCATTCCCAAAGCCAACTTTTCAAGACAGAGATTAGACTAGATTATGCTTCAGTTAGGCACATCTCAATATTCAAGGTGACATCTTTCCTTTTCAACACTTTAGAGAGGTCCTTTGCAGCACATTTATTCAATGCAATACATCCTTTGATTTCTTGACTGCTGCTTGCATGGCTGTTGATTGTTGATCCAATAAAATGAAATCCTTTGACAACTTCAATCTTATCTCCGTTTATCATGATGTTGCTTATTGGTCCAGTTGTGGGGATTTTTGTTTTCTTTATGTTGAGTTGTAATCCATACCGAAGGCTGTGCTCTTTGATCTTCATTAGTAAGCACTTCAAGTCCTCTTCACTTTCAGCAAGCAAGGTTGTGTCATCTGCATAACGCAGGTTGTTAATAAGCCTTCCTCCAATCCTGATGCCCTGTTGTTCTTCATATAGTCCAGCTTCTGGGATTATCTGCTTGCCATATAGGTTGAATAGGTATGGTGAAAGCGTACAACCCTGACACACACCTTTCTTATTTTAAACCAATCAGTATCCTCTTGTTCTGCCCAACAACTGTCTTTTGATCTATGTAAATGTTTCTCACGAGCACAATGCAAACCATTTGCACTACAGGGGATCTTCTGTCCCTATAGGTTTGCCTGTTCTTATATTTAATATAAAAGGTGTAATATAATATCCAGTCATCTGTGACTGCCTTCTTTAATTTAGCATGATATTTCAAGGTTCATCCATGCTGTGCCATGTATCACTAGATGATACTACCACATTTTTTTGTTATTCAATTGGCCATTTACAGATATTTGGGTTGTTTCTACCTTTTGTCTATCATGAACAACATAGCTATAAATATCCATGTACAAGTTTTTGCGTGGAAAAATGATTTTATTTTTCTCTAGTATACTATTTTGTGTGTGTGTGTGTATGGTGTTTCTGCATTGTTAGTTATTGTTTGTATACTATTTATGCCATGTATTAGGGCTCCTAGAATTCTAACTTTTCTTCAATGATGTTTATCATTTTAGATTTTATATTCAGGTCTTTGATCCATTTTAAGTTAGTTTTTTACATGGTGTAAGGTATGTGTCTTGTTTCATTTCTTTTTTTTCCAGATGTTTATCCAATTATGCCAGCACCATTTGTTAAAGAGATGTTTTCCCATTTAACAGACTTTGGGCCTTTCTCAAATATCAGCTGTTAATAGGTGACTGAATTTATGTCTGGGTTCTCAGTTCTGTTCCATTGGTCTATGTATCTGTACTTGTACCAGTACAAGGATGTTTTGATTACCATGGAAGTATGACAGGTTCTAAAGTCAGGTAGGGGGAGACCTCCCACTTTGTTCCTCCTCTTCAGTAATGCTTTACTTACCTGGGTCCTCTTCTCTTTCCATATGCTGTTAGTGATTTGTTTCTCCATCTTGTTAAAAAAAAAATGCCATTAGAATGTGGATTGTGATTGCATTGTATCTGTAGCTAGCTTTGGGTAGAATGGACATTTTCACAATGTTGAGTCTTCCTTTCCAAGAGCATGGTATGTTTTTCCACTTATGTAGGTCTCTTTTGTTTTCTTGCAATAGAGTCTTGTAGTTTTCTTCGTATACATCTTTTACCTCTCTGGGTAGGTTTATTCCTAAGTACTTTACCTTTTAGGGGGCTGTTGTAAATGATATTCATTTGGTGATTTTCTTTTAAAAGTTTTCTTAGTTGCTATAGAGAAATCCAACTTACTTTCCTACATTTATCTTAAATCCTGATACTTTGCTGAAACCTTCTATTAGTTCCAGTAGTTTTCTCATGGATTCTTGGGGTTTTCTGTATATAAAATCATATCATCTGTGAATAGGGATACTTTTATTTCCTCCTTACCAATGTAGATGCCCTTTATTTCTTTTTCTTGCCTTGTTGCTCTGGCTAGGACCTCCAGCACAATGTTGGATAACAGTCCTGATAAAGGGCATCCTCATCTGGTTAACGTTCTCACAGGAATGTTTTCAGACTCTCTCCATTTAGATTGATATTGGCCGTTGGCTTTGTGTAAGGGCCCTTTATTATTTCAAGGAATTTCCCTTCAATTGCTATTTTGCTAAGAGATTTTTTTTTTTTTTAATCAGGAATGTTTGTTAGACTGTGTCAAATGCCTTTTCTGCATCATTTCATAAGACCATGTGGTTCTTTTATTTATGTGACGAACGACATTGTTGTTCTAATGTTGAGCCATTCCTGCATACCTGATATGAATCCCACTTGGTCATGATGATTTTTTTTTTTTTATATGTATATGTCATCGTATTCTATTGGCTAGAATTTGGTTGAGGATTTTGGTGTCTATATTCACGAGAGATATTGATCTATAATTTTCATTTTTTGTGGTGTCTTTATCTGGCTTTGGCATTAGGGTTATGCTGGCTTCATAGAATATGTTTGGGAGTGTTCCTTCTGTTTACATGTTCTGAAATACCTTTGGTAGTACTGGTACTAATTCTTCTTTACAAGTTTGGTAGAATTCTCCAGTGAAGCCATCAGGGCCAGGTTTTTTTCGGCTGGGAGGGTGGTGGAGGAATTTATTACCTGTTCAGTCTCTCCTATTTTGGGTTTATTTAGTTTTTCTACCTGGGTTTGTGTTAATTTAGTTACATGTGTATTTCTAAAATTCATCTATTTCCTTTTCATTTTCAAATTTGTTAAGAGTACAATTTTTCCGAGTATTTACATTTCAGTTGAGCCTGCCTGGTATCACCTATCTCAAAAAATACACCTCTATGTGCTGCTTTTGCTGTGTCCCGAATGTTCTGGTAAGATTTGTTTTCATTCTTATTTGATTTTATGAATTTCTTTATTCCATCCTTGGTTTCTTCTACAACCCAGTATTTTTTGAGCAAGGTATTGCTCAGTTTCCATGTATTTGATTTTTTTACCCTTGCTGTTTCTGTTACTGGTTTCTACTTTTGTGACTTTTTGGTCAGAAAAGATGCTTTGTAATATTTTGATGTTTTGGATTCTGTTAAGGCTTGCTTTGTGGCCTGAAATATGCTCTGTTCTGGACAATGTTCCATGTGCATTGGAAAAAAATATATGATTGGCTGCTGTTGTGTATAGCATTCTGTATATGTCTTCAGGTCAAATTGATTGCTTGTGGCATTTAGATCTTACGTGTCTTTATTGAGTTTCTTTCTAGATGTCCTGTCCTTCACCAAAAGTGGTGTGTTGAAGTCTCCTACTATTATTGTGGAGCTTCTGTTTCTGTTTTCAATGCTGTTAGATTTTGTTTTATGCATTTGGGGGCCCTATCACTGGTGCATCTATATTTATTATGGTTAAGTCCTTCTGGTGCAGTGACTCTTTAAGCAATATATAGTGTACTTCCTTGTCTTTTGTGGTAGATTTTACATTAAATCTGTTTTGTCAGAGATTAATATTGCCACGCCTGTTTTTTTTTTGGTTTTTGTTTGATATGTATATATTTTTTCCATCTTTGATTTTATTTTCTTCTGTCCGTGAGTCTAAGGTGTGATTCTTGTAGGCAGCATATAGAACAGTCATGTTTTTTAATCCATTCTGCCACTCTCTTTCTCTTTATTGGTGCATTTAATCAATTTTCATCCAGTGTAATTATTGATTGTTATAAGTTTAGTGATACCATTTTGATTTGTGTGAGTGTGTGTGTGTGTGTGTGTGGTGTTGAGTGTCTTCATTCCAGTTAATTTTCTGTGCTGAGGCATTATTCTTTATGTCTATTCTTTTCATCTTTTTCACTATTGTTGATTTTGTGTTTTCTGACTCTTTACTTTTTTTTTTTTAATTTGTATTGATAGATTTGTTAGTTTCCTTTGTGATTACCTCAAACTTCACCTCTATTTTTCTAATTTTAAACCAGTTTTTACTTCTTGATGTCACCTTACCTTTCTCTCCATATGGAAGTTCTATGACTACATTATTTAGTCCCTCTTTTTTTTTGATCTATTATTATCATTTACATATTGATGTCACTGTTTCCTATTTTCAGACTTTTGAGTTTGACTTATTTTTGCAACTAACCTTTCTGGGTTGATACCTGGTTGTTCTGGCCTATGTTCTAATCTTGGGTCATTGTCTGATATTGTTGGTTCTCTAGCCAAAGAACTCCTTTGAATATTTCTTGTAATATTTGTTTTGTTTTTATAAATTCCCTTAACTTCTGTCTGTCTGAAAATGCCCTAATTTTGTCACCATATTTGAGAGAAAGTTTTGTTGGATATATGAAATCTTGGTTGAAATTTTTTGTTTTGTTCCTTCACGGGTTTATATATGTCATCCCATTACATTCTTCCTTGCATTGTTTCTGCTGAGTAGTCAGTGCTTTGTCTTATTGACTCAGCTTTGCAGGTGACTTTTTGTTTAACCCTAGCTACTATTAAGAAACTATCTTATCTTTATTTTTGGCAAGTTTGATTATAATATGATTCGGTGACTTTCTTTTGGAATCTACGCTGTGTGTGGTCCAATAAATTTCTTGGATAGATATCTTCTTGTCTTTCACAGTATCAGGGAAATTTTCTGCCAGCAAATCTTAAACAATTCTCTCTGCATTTCCTGTTATTTCCCCTCACCCTCTGTTCTGGTACTCCAATCAGTCATAGATTTTTTTTTCTCTTGATAGTGTCTCACATAATTCTTAGAGTTCCTTCATTAAAAAAAAAAAAAAACTTTTTTATTTTTCTTCAAACGAGTTAGTTTCAAGGGATTTATCTTCAATCTCACTAATTCTGACTTTCATTGCCTCAATTCTGTTCCAGTGACTTCCTATTGGGTTGCCTAATTCAGAAATTTCATTGTTAGTTTTTTGGATTTCTAGTTGCTATCTCTCTATGGTTTCTAGCAGCCTGTTAAATTTGTTGTTCTCTTCTTGTATTGCTTTCTTGAATTCCTCTATTGCTTTTTCTTGTGTTCCTTGGGTTGTTCAGAGTTTTGCCTGAGCTCCTTCCTGATCTTTTGAAGAGTTTTGAATATTAAACTTTTGAATTCTAACTCTGGTAATTCCAAGACCTTCTCCTGATCTAGAAGATTTCCTCGTTCTTTGTTTGATCGCTTCCTGGAGCCACCTTGACTGGGTTTTTTATGTGGTTTGATATTGACTCCAGTCTCTGAGCTATGAATGAGTTATTATATTTATTTATTGTATGTTTACTTACCGTATCCTGGCTTTTTGATTTCTTCAGGTATGTCCAAGTAGGTAGCTGGGCATGAGAGCTATTTTTGTTATTGGTGTCTTTGAAGCTTTCAGGTCCTGTCACTAGGTATGTGAGTTCAGGAGTCTGTTTACTTTTCTTGTGCAGGTTCAGCTCAGATGTCCAGGTCATCAGTCACTGAGTATGTGTTGCAGACTCTAACCTAAAGTCCCAGATGAGCAGAGGTATGTAAGGGTGTTTGGAGTGGGTACAGGCAACTGATTACGGCAGGGGCATATATGCTCAGCAAGGCTCAGGGCTGACAGCTGTCCCTGAGTGCCTGGGTGGAAGACATATCCAAGTTCTCTAGATTGTGTAGGTGGGTGGGTTTTGCAAATGGACTTTTGGTACCCAGTGCTGTTGGCAATAAGGACTAGGAGGGATCACTTATTCCTGGACCCCTGTCATTTATAGCTAGATGGAACAGATGATATCACCAGCCGTCAGGCCTCTTATGTGGGTGGGTGAGCACCCTGCTTAATGGGCAGGGTGATGTCCAATGCCATGAATCTACAACTTTCTCTTGGCTTCTGCAGTAAAAATACGTGTCAGGTACACAGCCTGTTGTTCTATGCTGAGAGCCATCACTCTTGAATCCGTTCATGCAGATCTAGGCAGGGATGAAGGCTGTTACAAGTCCATTGACCCCTTATGCCAGTGCCTAAGCATAGGGACAGTGCCTGGCCTGAGTTTCTGGCTTAGGGAGTGTGGCAATTTTTTAAAGCATTAGACTGGTTTAGGGTTGGACGATGCAGAGTTCCCAGCTTAGGGGGGTGGCATTAATGAGAACCTACAGTGTTGAATCATCCTACACAGGTCTAGTCACAGCGGAAGGGTATCCTAAGTTCACAGACACACCTTATGCCAGTGCCTAGGCAAAAGGGCAGTGCCTGCCCTGGGTTTCTGGCTTGGCAGGGCATGTCTATTTTTAAAGTGCAAGACTGGTTTGGGCAAACTGTCCTCAGTTCCAGGTTTAGGGAGATTGCCGATTTCTTTATCTATTTTCTGAAACTGCAAGACTGGTTTCAGTGAAGGTTGCCCTCAGTTCTGGCATAGGAAGTGTGGCATTTTTTGAATATTCCCAAATCGGGTGTAGAAGCAGAGGTGGGAGAGGGTTGGGTGAGTGGAAATTAGTACTTCTCTGCTGTCAAAGTCCTGAAGGGTGTGGGCCTATTTTGACCCCATGTAGTAGGTTATACACTTGCACTTAACTTTCAAATGTCCAGTGCTGCTTCCCCTCAGCTCTGGAGGCTTCTGCAGACTCTCTGCTGCCTGACATGGAGAAACAAGTCCCGAGTGCTGCTGTTTGTTTTGGCCTGAATGTACCTGGTGACTTACCCGACAGGGTTCTGGATACCTCATGACTGACACTTCTTCCCCCAGTTGCTTAGTCTGACTCCTCAACTTTGTCTATGTTGATCAGGGCTCCTAGATTGTGACATATATTCAATTCACTTATTTTTTCAGGTCTTTGTTGTAAGAGGGACCACAGGCAGCATCTCAGTATTCCATCGTCTTGACCCCACTGAGACTAATAATTTTTGGAGAGATGAAAAAGCATTTCAATTGAGGTAAATAGAGACCAAATCAGAAATAAGTGAATGGAGAACAGAAGAACAATGGAGAAAATCTACAAAGCCAAAAATTGGTTCTTTGAAAAGATCAGTAAAATTGCAAATCTTCAGCTAAACTGACAAAAGTCAGAGGATGCAAATAACAAAAATAAGAAATGAAACTGAAGACATTACAACAGATACAACAGAAATAAAAAAGGACAACAGAATACCAGAAAAAGTTGTATTCCAACAAATTTGAAAACGTAAATAAAATGGGTTGATTCCTAGAAACACATAACCTACCTAAGCTAAAAAAAGAGAGGTAAAAAATCTCAACAAACTCAAGAGAGAAGAGATTGAAGCTAAAACTTTCCAGCAACAAGAAATCATGGAATCAAATTAGTTAACTGCGGGACTTCAGCAAATATTCAGAGCAAAAGCAACACCTTCTTCCTCAAACTCTTCTAAACTATAGAACAGATAGCAATACTCTGTAAGTCATTCTATAATGGAAACATTACCCAGATTTCAAAGCCAGACAAGAAACAGCAAAACAAAACAAAAATCTAGACCGGTATCCCTCATGAATATACACACAAAAAAATTTTGAATAAAATACTGGTGAGCAGAAAACAAGCACATATTGAAAAAAATTATACTCCATGAACAATTTGGATTTATTGCAGGTACACAATGATAATTCAACCTTGTATAATTTATCAATGTAATACACAATGGCAGAGCAAAGTAACAGACCTACATAATCATCTCAATAGATGGAGAAAAGGCATTTGATAAGATTTAACATCCTTTCCTAATAAAAATTATCAACAATATATGCATAGAAGGGAAATTCTTGAGCGTGAATAAGGTGCTTTTATAAAAAACCAACAGCCAGCATTACACTGAATGGAGAAGACTGAGAGTCTCCCACTTGAGAAAGGAATGAGAACAAGATGATTGCTATGACTACTCCATCAATGAGGTGCAGTGTTACCACTTCTCTGTTGCTCATCTTAGTGGAAAATATTTGAGTGTTCCTTCTCTGACAGTTTCTGTCCTTCCCAGGTTCTGACTTTTGCAGGTTTTCCTGTGTAATGAAACGTGTGAACCTGTTGCCATTGAAGAAATTCCGACTCGTATAGGACATACAGGAACTGCTCCATATGGTTTCCAAGGAGTGGCTGGTGGGTTCAAAATGCCAACCTTTGGGTTAGCAGCAGAGTCTTAACTGCTGAGCCACCAGGGCTCCAAAACACGCAAAGTCCTGGACTGAAAAAAAAAAAAAAAAAAGAACAACACATTTCACATTTTAAAAGGAAAAAACAGAACAGAAGGCTCAAGTTGCAATATTTAAGTATTCCATGGGAAAAAAACTGAATGGTACAAGAAGCAACAAAAAGGATATCAGGAATACACTAGTTTTTTTTTGGTACCAAGAGGACTAGTCAACGTTTAACCAAACAGAAGGTTGTATATGAGGAAAAACTGCTGGTACTGAAGGAAGAAGTTGACACAAACAAGCCTACAGGAGTTGATGGATTACTAGTTAATATATTTCAGCAAGCAGATAAAATGCTGGAAGCCTTTATTTGTCTATGTCAAGCTATTTGAAAGATAGCTATCTGGCCAGCCAGGTCAAAGAGATCCATATTCATGTCCATTCCAAAGGAGGGTGATCGATTAGAAAATTACTGAACAATATCATTATTATTATATCCTAGCAAAATTTTGCTGAGGATAATTCAAAACAGCTTAAGCTGTACTTTGACCAGGAACTGCCAGAAGTTCAACACAGATTCAAAAGAGGATGTGGAACAAGGAATGTGATTTAAGATGTTTGATGAATCTTAAGAAAAGCATATAATACTAGAAAGATATTTCTGTGTTCCATCCACTACGCAAGGGCATTTTGCTGTGTGGATCATAAAGAAAATATAACGATAACATTGTGGAGAATGGGAATTCCAGAACTCTTAATTGTGCTCATGTGGAACCTCTACATGGAACAAGAGGCCACTGTTTAAACAGAACATGGGGATGCTGCATGGTTTAAAACTGGAAAAGGTGTGTGGTAAGATTGCATCCTTCCACCTTAATTATTCAACATACATGCTCAGCAAATAATAAAAGTACCTGGACTACGTGAAGAAGAATGTGGCATGAGGATTGGAAGAAGACTCATCAACATATTAGAAACATTCAGATGACTCAATTTGCTTGTCAGAAATGAAGATGAGTGAAGCACTTACTGGCAGAGGTAAAAGACCTCAGTCTTCAGTGCGGATTACACCTGAACATGAAGAAAAACAAAATCCTCACAACTGGGCCACTAACCAACATCCTGATAAGCAGACAAGGAGTTGAACTTGCCAAAGATTTCCTTCTACTTGGATTAACAATTACTGCCAAGGTAAGCAGCAGTCGAGATCAAAGTACCACACTGAGAATGCATTTGGCAAAAAAAAAAAAACCTCTTTAAACCTCAAATAATACAGGTGCCACTTTAGTGTCACATTGATGCCTAATGACCCAAGCCATGTTATTTTCAGTTGCCTCATATACATACAAAATATGAACAATGAAAAAGGAGGACGCAAAAGGAACTGGTGCATTCAAACTGTAGGTTTGGCAAAGAATGTTGAATATACCATCTACTTCTAGAAAAATGAACAAATTAATATCAGAGGAGGTGTAGCCAGAATTCTCCTAAGGAGCAAGCACAGCAAAACTTCATCTCAGTAACTCTGGACACATCATAAGCAAGGTCCAGATGCTGGAGAACAACATGCTTGGGAAAGTGGATGGTCAGCAAAATAGAGGGAGACTCTGAGTGAGATTGATTAACACAGAGGCTGTAACAATGGGTTCAAATATAGCAACTATTGTGAGGATGGTTCAGGAAGAGGAGTTTCATCCCTTTACATATAAGGTCACTATGAATCAGAGCTTACTGAAGCGTGCAGTATGTTGTCAGGAAAGAGTGAAAGAAAGTCCTACCAATACAACTGTCATTCCACAGTCACTGCGGACCTACCCAAACTTATGGCTCCCTGAGGAGGAACATCAGAGTCTAAAAGCTTTAGGTAAGGAACACACTTCACTAAAATATTCCATTCAGTTACTGAACAAATAAACAAACAATTAACAATAACAAACCACTAAGGAATGGACAGTATCCACAGTTACCACAAAGTATTATCTAAAATGTCCAGTTCCTCATCAATTAAAAAAAGAAAGAAAATCATGAGACATGTAAAGAACATGGAAGTATGACCCGTATATCAGCAATAATGCAGGTGAAGCAACTGCCTGAGAGACCAACAAAAAGTTGACTATAACAGAGAACAATTTCACAGAACTACAGGAAAGCATGATTAAACAGGCAAAGAAAGGTGTGATGAGAATGTCACATCAATGGAGAATATTAATGAAGAGATATAAACTACTTTTTTAAAATGGAAATTACAGAGTTGCAATGGGTATAATTTGCCAGTAACCGGAAAATTTAGATGGACAGAAGTTATGGAATTTCAAGTACAGTGTACAAAGAATGAAGACAAATGAACCATTCCTCAGAAATATATGGGGGCGCCATTAAGGACACCGCTGAATTGGTTATGGGAATAATGTAAGGAAAGGAGTGAGATGAGGGAGGGAGGGAGGGAGAGTGGAAGGGAAAGAGGGAGAAAGGAAGGAATTAAAAGGAATAATTTCTATACAGCTCAGAAATGTATTTTAAAAACTAACCTGAACACCTAGGAAGCTCCAATATTTCCCAGGAGGTAAAACGCAGGGATCTACAAATAAACATCATAATGAAAATGCTAAAAGCTAAATACAAGCTGAAAATCTCTAAAGCAGCAAGAAAAAATACATCATTGACAACAGAAACACAGTAAGATTAAAAGATGATCCCTAAGCAGAAAGACATGAGGCTAGAAGGCAGAGGGACAGTATCTGTCAAGTTATCAAAGGAAAAAAATATGTCAGCCAAGGACCTTTTATCTGGTAAAGGCATAACTAAGAAAACTATTGCAAATTAAAAAATCTCCAGTTAAAGAAAGGTGGAGAGAATTTGTCTCCAGCTCATCTCATGAGAAAGACTAAAAGAGTAACTCAATACAAAGATCACTTTAAAAAAACGCATATCTTAAAAATGCATGTGCTACCTTCTTTATCCTCTTCTTTTAAAACAAATCATATGAAATGATATGCATTATTGAACCTATATACAAAGTTAATACATGTGCAATATGTGGACGAAGGCAGCACAAAGGAAGTGAGTGGGGAAAAGATTATAACTGCTAAAAAATGAGGATAGATATTGAAGTATAATTATATGAGTATATTTATAACAATAACAAAGCAATTATAATAAATGTATGTACACACATGTAATACACATATGTATACATAAAGAGTAGAATTAAGATATAAAACCATTTTGTTGTTCCTTTGAAATGGCTCTTTTGATTCCTATATTATTTAAGGAAAGCTGTACATAGCAATAATTACACATAAGGTATTAGACTTGCATTATGTTCAGATATAACTTGTGAGAATAACAACATACCCAAAAGATGGACAACTGTATAGTACTAAAACTAAATTAGTATTATGGTACAGTGAATGTTTTCTAAACTTCAGGTGTTAACATAACTTGAAGGGAAACCATAAAGAAGGAAAATGAAAAAATGCAGAAAAAAGTTAGAACAAAATTAAAAAGTTGCACTGTGATAAAGTCAGTAAAACACCAAGACAGGAAGCAAAGTAAAGGTCTTCCAAAAGCACTACCTTAGAGAACACTTTCTATCTCATTCTATGAGTCTAATATTACATTGACATCAAAGCTAGAAAAATACGCCAGTAGGGAAACAATAAAACAACTACAAAGAGATATGTTTTATGGATATGCCTGCAAAAATCCTGAAGAGTATGCTAGCAAAATCCAGCAGAAAATTACAAGGGTTATATTCCACGTTCAGACAGAAGGTATTCCCATCATACAAGCTGGCTGAATACATAAAAATTCATACGCATAATACAGCTCATTGAGAGAATGAAGAGCAAATTTACATCATCTCAGTGCAGAAGCAAACTGGACACAACCCAACAGCCTTTCGTGATGAAAACCCTTGGACTAGAATTAGAAGGATGCTTAACCTCAAAAGGAAATTTATTTAAAACCCCAAACTGACACCATATTCAATAGAGAAATACTAGAAGCACCCCATTACTGCCAAGAACAAAAGTAAGATGCCTGCTTTTGCCATTTGTATTCAACAGTACGGCCAAAGCTCTAGCCAGAGAAATTTAGCAAGATACAGATGGCATCAAATTAGAAGTGAAAAAGTAAAACCATCTCCTTCCATATATAACATAAACTTATAATAAAAAAAATTCTATAAAATTCACAAAAAAGCAAAACAACAAACAGCATCAGTGATAGTAAATAAGTTAAAATTGTAGGACATAATATCAAAACGAACTAAGTCCAGTATATTTCTCTGCACCAGAGATATACATTCTGAAAGGAAATCATTAAAACATTTGCACCTCGGTCTCCTTTTCATGCATTCTCTCCCAACACATTACACATGAGTTTGCCCAAGTATGGCCAGCAGCACAGATCCTGTTAGCAGGCATAGGCCTTGGGGTATGTTTTGTTGAACATCAAACTGAATTTGAAGGTGCTCTCCAGTGTGTGTTCTGTTGATGAGTCTGAAGATATCCTGGGCTGAGGATGTTGGGTCAGGCATTATGCAGGCAAAGTGAGCAAGCAACTGACGCTTTGCCAGCCTGTTAGCCAGCTGGGCTCCAGACCCTCTCCTTTACCTTTTCACTCTTTTTTGAAAATTCTGAAGACCACAACTGAATGGCCTCACTGCGCTCTCCACTGGTCCCCAGCCCCTGCCCTAGGAGAAAGTGCCGAGTCTTCATCTGGAATCCCAGAACATGCAGAAATTCCTTTCTCTTACTCGGTAGCCTGACTCCAGCACACACTGGCAATTTCCTGACAACAAATTTGAAAGCTCTGAGGGATCTGACGGTTTACTCATCAAGCCCACACATGCACACACAAACGCTCACACCGATACACACACTACTCCATGTGCACTTCAACAGCAGGACACTCCGGGGTTATCGCAGGCTCACATCTGTCACACACACACCCTCATCCCAACCTCATTTATGACAGGGCAGCAGTGAGAACCAAGTTGACTATTCCTCTGCACTGGCTTCCAGGTATGTGCTGTTTGAGTAGTTTGATGCTCCATCGACTCTATGGTAAAAGCCCTGGGTGCCCTAGAAGACAGACCTAGAGACACGCGCATACACACACAAAGACAGAGAGATAGAGAGAGAAAAGGATGCGAATGGAAAACACAAACACTCATTAAAATTGTTTATTAACCTGAAAATTTTTTAACGGGTTGTGTGAAATGCCTTGAGCTGCCCTGGAAAAACTCTTCTTTTCCCCCATAGGATGTATTAAATTGCTCCCACCAGGACTGAAAAATTGCCCTTGCTAAACTGTGCAAGGTGGCCTGTCTTCTCAGGATGGCTGTGGGAGGGTACACATATGTAGCAGAAAAGTCAAAAAAGATTCCAATGATCACAGCAGAAGAGATGAGGGGACAATGGTGTGAGACAGTGGGTAAGATCTGGTGGTGTGGTTTGGGAGGATGGCAGGAGGGGCCTCCTTCATGCTGAGCTCAACCTCAGGAACCTGCTGCAGGCCTGAGGGAGGCTTGACAGCCTTGGGACAACAGTTCAGAGAAGGGGTTCTCAGATCCTTTTTGCTTCTGTCAGAGTTGTCTCGGCTGGTCACGCTCCAAAATGAATTGAACTGCATCCCCCAGAGTTTACGTTGAGGTCCTAACCCCAGGTACCAGTGACCGTGACCGGGTCTAGAAAATAGTCTTTGAAGACATCATTGCTGAGGAGAGGCATCAGGACTGTAGGTCCCAATCCCCATCTGAGGGAAGCCCTGATAAAAGAGAAGAGGTACAGAGAGACAAACAGAGAGATGGTGTCCATATGGAGATGAATCCACAGGACAAGAAAACCCTGGGGCCAGCAGATGCTGAGGGAGACAAGAAAGGATCTGCCCCTAGAGCTTTCCAACAGAACCTGGCAGGCTCTCTGAATTTGGACCACGGCTCTGAGGCACTGCCTGTTGTTTAAAGCCACCCGCTGTGTGGCACTTTGCTAGGCATCCCTGAGAATCCAATCCAAGTGCCTCTACTGGGGTAAAGCTTCCCTAGCCTTCAGCTCTTTTGGACTACAGCCCTCCGGTATGCATGTCTCAGACTGACTCCCCGAATGTCTTGGGGTGACTCACTGTCTGCCTGTGTGCTTCAGGGCTGCAACTCCTCCGCTTGAGAAATTACAGTCCCTCGTCCCCAAAAGCACTCACTTCAGCCCTCTACCCCCCTGAGCTCTTACCTGATGTCCTCTCCACTCCTCCTTCTGGTCCTTTAGTCCCTCAGGTAGTACCGCAAGGGATCGACCCATAGGTCCTTGCAGATGATCTGGTACAGGAAAAGGATGGGTCAAGCCACGGCTCAGACCCTTTGCCCTAGCAGCAGGGGAACCCCCTAAGACCATTTGTGGTGTTATCCGCAGGCACCCACCTCAGTAATCCTGTTAGACCCTGGGCTGTTGTGGTCAGAGAACCAGCTGAAGAAGTGAAGCCTGCAGTCATGCTGTCTGCGGCAGCGGGACTCACGTTCATAGTCCCACAACCACTGGATTGCAGTGGAATGAGAGGCCCTGTATCCTGGTTGTGGGGGGAGGATGAAATGATGAGAGGAAGGGGCTGCATCTTGTTGTCCTGGACTTACCGCTCACACTCTCAAACCCCATGCAGATTGCCACCTCTAACCTGTGACGTTAACTTCATATTCCTTAATGATCATTTCATTCTGGAAATAGGGGTTGCTCTCAAAGAAAAACATGATCTTGCAGTGGTTCTCGGCGCCTCTGAACTCCTGCACCTGGACAAAAGGAGTGGAGGGGCAGGGTGTTAGGTGTTTTCAGGAGACCTGCCCTTGCCTGTTTGCAGGGATGGACTCTTTCCCGCTCCCCTCCCCCACCCGACTCCTGGGACTGACCTCCAAATTGGTCAAGTAGCTGAGAATGTCTTCCTCAAACTCACTGGTCATGGCCGATATCTGCGGGTGGTTCACAATCTGCTTTGGGTCAAGGAGTATGAATGGCTGGCGACATAAGCCCTCAAAGGAGGTGAACACACCTGGCTAGCACAGTGGCTAAAGTTGGAGGTCCTGCCACAGCCACCCTGCCTGCCCCTAACCATGGTCCCTCCTGGTGCACTGGATCGCTGGGCTTTGTGCTCATCTGAAGCTGTCTGCAGGCTCACTTGCAGTCAGCCGCCTGTCAGCTTCGGATCCGTCTCCTCTGTTGTGTGTGTGTGCTGAGGGCGGCCCTGACACTGGAAACACCTGCGTGTGGTGTGTCCGGAAGCTGGGTCCATGCGAAGGACAAGAACTGGGAGGCAAAGCCGACTTGTGAGGAGGACCTTTGTTTTAGCATTGCCCCAGCCGTAGTGACAAATTGGTGAAGAAGCGCGGTCATGGGCTCTGGTCCTTTGAGCGATTCTTCTGCTCTCTGTGGACTCTGCTCCTACTTCCTGGGAAGTTTTGCCCTGCTCACTACATGGCCTAAGGGTTTAAAGGCAGTCCCTTGATCACGGTCCTCTTAGGGTGGCTGCTAGCAGGGGACTCTCCCACCACCAAATCCTCCCTGGACTGTCTGCATGAGCCCCACCCCCCTTTCCTACACCAAGCCCTCAACCCCCCTCCCCAGCCTTAGACGCCAACGGAAGACAAACCAAGTAAGGATACTGCTTGGGCCCAGAAGCCGGGGATGCACTGGATGATGAGTCTTCTCTGGTCCAGGTATGGCTTGCAAGTCTGCAACAGCTTACGCCGCAGGCAAAAGTAGGCCCTGTTGGCTCTGGTGTTCCAGGCGTTCAGCTCTAATTGAATAATCTCCAGGGCCTCCAGGGAGCGCCCGAGGCTGCAGGGTGCAGGCGATGGCTGGGCCTGCTTGGGCTCGGGCTCTTCGCGCTGCTCCTGCTCCTCCGCCTGTTCCTGCTCTTCCTTGTCCCCCACGGTCACTACCTCCACCTCCTCAATTACGTCCCCCACCACCACCACCACCTCCTCATGAGCCTCCGCTCTCTCCCCCCAGACCCCGCTCTCCTCTACCAGCACCCCACAGAAGATGGCGGCCTCCTCAGGCGTCTGGTCCTTCGCCTGCGCACCAGCTGCGACCTGCTGCGGCTTGGCGCTACAGCTCTCCGGGGGCTGCTCCCCGGGACACCCTGGGAACCATCCTTCAAAAGGACCACTTCGAAGGCCGAGGTCCTCCCAACCTCCCGGGGCAGCCCTGCCTTCCCCAGGCCGCGCCTCACTCGCCATGGGGCTAGTGGCCGCTGAGGCGGGTGTCACGGGTGGGGCTGGGGGGGAAGACCCCCCGGCGACAGTGGACCGACCTGGCCCTGGTCAGCCGCTCTTCTCAGAATTCTCCGCTCGTGGAGAGCGACGTTGGGTGCCCGCAGGTCTCTGTGGAGAGACTCTCGGCACTTGGCGGGAACGGGCCTTGTCGCGCCACTGGCGACGTCGCCAAAGGCAACCAATCAGTGACGGCCAGGGGCGGAGACTGCTCCTACTCCTACCCCGCCCCTTGCCTCGATCAGACTCAGGGCAGCCTCTGCACTACCGGGCCCCAGCCTGCAGAGGGCGCCCTGCACAGGACAGAGGGGGTCATCTTGGCTTTCCAGATGGAACGTGGCTGGACCCTGGTCATTAGCGCTGCAGGAGGTCCAGGCTGCACCTACAGGCACATGGTGGGGCCTCTCTACTGTGCCTACCTCCAGAGGTACTCATTTGTCTCTCCGTCCTCAGTTGGATACTCTGGTGGCGTAGTGTCTAAGTGCTGCTGCTGCTAACCAAAGGGCCGGCAGTTCAAACCCACCAGGCGCTCCTTGGAAACTCTATGGGGCATTTCTACTCTGTCTCCTAGGGTCGCTATGAGTGAAAATCAATGGAGGGCAACAGGTTTTGTGCGTGGCTCTTCAGTTGGGGACAACTCATGACGTGGTGCCCCATGCGGAGAGCCTGCATCATAGGGCTTCCTCACTCCACCCAGCCTGAAACCCTCCTGTCACATCTGATCTCCAGGAGAACTGCTCGCAGGCAATCTCGCGTTGTTGGTTGTGGCGGGAAGCATCCTCTTTCCAAGCTCTCCCCATCATGTTCCCTGTGGAGCCTCAACACCACCTACCGCGGCCGTGAAGCCCCTCCCCCATCAGCCTGCTTGTTAGACAGAAATGGTGGCAGTGAGGGCGGCTGAGAACCCAAACCAAACCCGCTGAAGTCCTGTTGATTCAATCCTTAAACCTTAGAGAAGCTCAGTCATATTTCTTTTTTAGATCTGAAACTGCAAGCCAAGTATTTTGAAGTCTGGATCAACACACCCTGCTTATTATTCCCAGGAAAACTACCTGAGGGACCACTTTACTACCTTTCAGTCAGAAACCTTAGAAGGACTTGGGTTTCCACATTAGCATTTAAAATCCTTCTTTGTTTTATCTGTCTGCCCTTTTCATTTTCTTGTCTGAGTTCATTTATCTTTTTGTTTTCCCTTTTTTTTTTTTTTTTTATTGTCGAGTAATAGGAAGACTATGAAGTAACGTTCCACAGGTTTCTGCTTAATCTCTATTATATTTTCTAAAGCAGGGTGTAGGCATAGTTAGTTGCACAGATTCCTTCCAAATCTCTCTGCCATTCTCTCTGACTTTCACTCAACAGAGAAAGAGCCAAGGGGAAGGCAAAGTAACTGCGCATAACACTTTGATCCCTTGTGTCATACTCATGATGTCCTTTTGGACATTCTCAAGCCATTTGCCCACCCACTTAAAGGAAAAAAATTACCTGCCAGTCACTTTTGACTCGTGGTGACCTCATGTGTGTCAGAGTAGACCTTCTCCATAGAGTTTTGAATGGAAGATTTTTTTGGAAGTAGAGTGCCAGACCTTTCTTCCAAGGTGCTTCTAAGTGATCCCCCAAACTTTTTGTTAATAGCCAGTCATGAGGGGCATCTGCACAATCCTGGACCCTCTAGTATGGCCAATGTGGAGATAAAATTTTATGTAAAACTGCACTCAAATACACACAGCAAAGCAGAGTAGGTAATGAGAACAAACTCTTTATTGATGCATTATGTAAAGACCTTATTGAAAACTAAATTAATCAGAGGCTGGAGTTGGCTAGAGTGCTCAGCAAACTTTCTCTGTGTTTTTGTTTTGTTTCAATTTTATTGCGGTAAAATATAAATAACAGTCGTTATCAACTCACCTTTTTTTTTTTAAGTTTACAATTAACAGATGTTAAGTGAACTGATAATACTCTGAAAACATGTACAAATATGTTGTTCCAGGATTTTTTCCTCTTCTCAAATAGTCACTCTGTACCCATTAAACAATAACTCATTAGCATATTCTAGATACCTCATATAAATGGAACTGTAAAATATTTATCAGGTTTTGTGTGACTTCTTTTACTTAATGTTTTCATAATTCTTCCATGTCATAAAGTGCATTACAATGCCATTCTTTTTGGTGGCTGCCTAATATTCCATTGTCTGTATCATATTTTGTATATCAGTGCATCTGTTGACGGACACTTAAATATTTCTACTCTTTGTCTATCATGAACCATGCTTCAATAAACGTTGGTGTACAAATACTTGCTTTAGTCCTTCAGTTCATTTCTTTGGAATTTATACTTAGGAGTGTTATTGCTACTTGCTATGGTAATTCTCTTTTGTCCATTTATTATGTTGTTACTTATTAATTGAGTTGTGAGGATTTTTGTTTACTTCAGGTGTAGCTCATACTGAAAGCTGTAGTTTTGATTTTCATCAGCAAGTCCTTCCAGTCATCTTTGCTTTCATCAAGCTGGGCTGTGTCTTCCCACTATCGCATGTTGTTAATGGGTCTTCCTTCAATCCTGATGACACATTCTTCTTCACATAGTCCATCTTCTCTGCTTAGTCCACATACAGATTAAATACATATCATGAAAGGATACAACCTTGATGCAAGCGTTTCTGATTTTAAACCACAACCAACACCCACGGAAGCAGCAGTCAAGAAATCAATTGGCTTATTGCCTTGGGCAAATCTGCTGCAACAGTCCTCTTAAAATTTTGAAAAGCCAAGATGTCATTTTTGAGGACTGAGCTGCACCTGAACCAAGCCATGATGTTTTCACTTGCCTCATATGCATGAGAATGCTGTACAATGAATAAAGAAGATGGAAGAAGAATTGATAACTTTAGAGTATGGTGTTGACAAAGAATATAGAATATTCTGTGGTCTGCTAGAAGATTGAGCAAATCTGTCTTGGAGGAAATACAGACTGAATGTTCCTTGAAAGCAAGGATAGAGAGAGTTTGTCTCATCTACTTTGGACATGATTTCAGGTGGGACCAGTCCCTGGAAAATGACATCATGATTATTAAGATAGAGAACAGGGGAGCGGGGCCAAGATGGCGGACTAGGTGGATGCTACCGCGGATCCCTCTTGCAACAAAGACTCGGAAAAACAAGGGAATCGATCACATACATAACAATCTACGAACTCTGAACAACAAGCACAGACTTAGAGATGGAAAACGAACAAATATGGGCAGACGGCGACCGTTTTCAGAACCAGGAGCCAGCGTACCAGGCAGGTGACCTTCGGAGCCCGATCTGGGGCAGAGCCCAGGGGGGCAGACGGCACAGAAAGGGGGCCCACCCCTTCCCCCCCGAACCCATCCCGGGAGGAAGTCTAGCTGGTTGGCGCGGGCGGAGTAGAGGCGCAGCCGGAGGGAGAAGCACACCCGGGAGGCAGTGACTGATCTGGGAGTGGGGAGAACAGCGTCCCAGCTGGGGTGCCGTCCTGCCGGGAGTTAGGTGAGAAGCCGACGGGGTGCGAGTGGGGGGGCGGGGGGATCAACTATATTTCCCTAAAGTGACCCCGGGGCGGGGCCCACAAGTTCGTGCGGGGGGACGCACACCCAGTCCGCGCGTGTGGTGCGGCACACCGGAGGGAGAAATCCCTGGAAGTGACTGTTCTCAAAGCGGGGAAAGCAGCATCCCAGACGGGGAGCCATTCCGCTGGGATCTGGGCGTGCGCGCAGGCGGGGTGTGAGCGCGGGGTCCATTATTATTACCCTGAATTGACCCAGGGGGCGGGCCCACCTGGTCGTTCGAGTGACGCCCACCCAGTTCTCGAGAGAGGTGTGGCGCACCAGAAGGAGAAGTCCCCGGGAGGAAGTGACTGGTTCCAGAACGGGGAAAGCAGCGTCCCAACCCGGAAGTCATCCCGCTGGGATTTGGGCGCGCACACGGGAGGGGCGTGACCGCGGGGGCCCAATTATAATCGCCTGAATAGACCCTGGGGGCGGGCCCACCCGTTCGTGCGGGAAACGCCCACCCAGTGCCCTCCAGCGGTGCCGGGCACCGGAGGGAGAAGTCCCCAGGAGGAAGTGACTGGTATCCGAGCAAGGAAAGCAGTGTCCTAGCCGGGGACCTGTCCCGCCCGGATTTTGGCGAACGGGGGCGGAGCGTGAACGTGGTGTTCAGCTCTATATTCTGTGGTGCTACACTCCTAGCTCTCAGATCCCTACCCCACCCTCCCCAGGCGGCCCCATTAACATCCGAATACCCAGAGCCAGAGGGAGAATTCAGATAGGGATCTGACTGCATTTTTTTTTTTAGCCAACTACCTGGAAAATCTAGTTTCCCAGTGATGGCTCGGAGACAGCAGTCCATATAAAAGCACATAAAGAAACAGACCATGACAGCTTCTACAACCCCCCAAACAAAAGAATCAAAATCTTTCCCAAATGAAGATACAATCCTGGAATTATCAGATGCAGAATATAAAAAACTAATTTACAGAATGCTTAAAGATATCACAAATGATATTAGGATAAATGCAGAAAAAGCCAAAGAACACACTGATAAAACTGTTGAAGAACTCAAAAAGATTATTCAAGAACATAGTGGAAAAATTAACAAGTTGCAAGAATCCATAGAGCGACAGCATGTAGAAATCCAAAAGATTAACAATAAAATTACAGAATTTGACAACGCAATAGAAAGTCAGAGTAGCAGACTCGAGCAATTAGAATGTAGACTGGGACTTCTGGAGGACCAGGGAAACAACACCAACATAGCTGAAAAAAAATCAGATAAAATAATTAAAAAAAATGAAAAAACCCTAAGAATCATGTGGGACTCTATCAAGAAGGATAACTTGCGAGTGATTGGAGTCCCAGAACAGGGAGGGGGGACAGAAAACACAGAGAAAATAATTGAAGAACTCCTGACACAAAACTTCCGTGACATCATGAAAGACGAAAGGATATCTATCCAAGATGCTCATTGAACTCCGTTTAAGATTGATCCAAAAAGAAAAACACCAAGACATATTATCATCAAACTTGCCAAAACCAAAGACAAACAGAAAATTTTAAAAGCAGCCAGGGAGAAAAGAAAGGTTTCCTTCAAGGGAGAATCAATAAGTTCAGACTACTCAGCAGAAACCATGCAGGCAAGAAGGGAATGGGACGACGTATACAGAGCACTGAACGAGAAAAACTGCCAACCAAGGATCATATATCCAGCAAAACTCTCTCTGAAATATGAAGGAGAAATTAAGATATTTACAGATAAACACAAGTTTAGAGAGTTTGCAAAAACTAAACCAAGACTGCAAGAAATGCTAAAGGAGATTGTTTGGCCGGATGACCAATAATATCAGGTACCAGCACAATACAAGGTCACAAAACAGAAAGTCCTGATATCAACGCAACTCAAATAGGGAAAGCACAAAAACAAACAAATTAAGACTAATTCTAAAAAATAAATAAATAAACAAAATAATACACATAACAGGAAATCATGGAAATCAATAGATAAACAATCACAATAATCAAAAAGAGGGACTAAATATAGGAGGCATTGAACTGCCAGATGGAGAGTGATACAAGGCGATATAGAACGATACAAGTTAGGTTTTTACTTAGAAAAATAGGGGTAAATAAAAAGGTAACCACAAAAAGGAATATCAATTCCATAACTCAAGAAAAAAGCCAAGAAAAACGTAACGACTCAATAAACACAAAGTTAAACATTATGAAAATGAGGATCTCACAAGCTACTAAGAAAAACGTCTCAGCACAAAAAAGCATGTGGAAAAATGAAATGGCCAACAACACACATGAAAAGGCATCAAAATGACAGCACTAAAAACTTACTTATCTATAATTATGCTGAATGTAAATGGACTAAATGCACCAATATAGAGACAGAGAGTCACGGACTGGATAAAGAAACACGATCCATCTATATGCTGCCTACAAGAGACACACCTGAGACTTAGAGACACAAACAAACTAAAACTCAAAGGATGGAAAAAAATATATCAAGCAAACAATAAGCAAAAAAGAAGAGGAGCAGCAATATTAATTTCTGACAAAATAGACTTTAGACTTAAATCCGCCACAAAGGATAAGGAAGGACACTATATAATGATAAAAGGGACAATTGATCAGGAAGACATAACCATATTAAAATTTTACGCACCTAATGACAGGGCTGCAAGATACATAAATCAAATTTTAACAGAATTGAAAAGTGAGATAGACACCTCCACATATATAGTAGGAGACTTCAAACACCACTTTCGGAGAAGGACAGGACATCCAGTAAGAAGCTCAATAGAGACACGGAAGACCTACTTACAACAATCAACCAACTTGACCTCATTGACTTATACAGAAATCTCCACCCAACTGCTTCAAAGTATACTTTTTTTTCTAGTGCACATGGAACATTCTCTAGAATAGACCACATATTAGGTCATAAAACAAATCTTTCCAGAATCCAAAACATCGAAATATTACAAAGCATCTTCTCAGACCACAAGGCAATGAAGCTAGAAATCAATAACAGAAAACCTAGGGAAAAGAAATCAAATACTTGGAAAATGAACAATACCCTCCTGAAAAAAGACTGGGTTATAGAAGACATCAAGGAGGGAATAAGGAAATTCTTAGAAAGCAACGAGAATGAAAATACTTCCTATCAAAACCTCTGGGACACAGCAAAAGCAGTGCTCAGAGGCCAATTTATATCGATAAATGCACACATACAAAAAGAAGAAAGAGCCAAAATCAGAGAACTGTCCCGACAACTTGAACAAATAGAAAGTGAGCAACAAAAGAACCCATCAGGCACCAGAAGAAAACAAATAATAAAAATGAGAGCTGAACTAAATGAATTAGAGAACAGAAAAACAATTGAAAGAATTAACAAAGCCAAAAGCTGGTTCTTTGAAAAAATTAACAAAATTGATAAACCACTGGCTAGACTGACTAAAGAAAAACAGGAAAGGAAACAAATAACCTGAAAAAGAAACGAGAAGGACCACATCACAACAGAACCAAATGAAATCAAAAGAATCATATCAGATTACTACATAAAATTGTACTCTAACAAATTTGAAAACCTAGAAGAAATGGATAAATTCTTGGAACAATACTACCTACCTAAACTAACACATTCAGAAGTAGAACAACTAAATAGACCCATAACAAAAAAAGAGATTGAAATGGTAATCAAAAAACTTCCAACAAAAAAAAGTCCTGGCCCAGATGGCTTCACTGCAGAGTTCTACCAAACCTTCAGAGAAGACTTAACACCATTACTATTGAAGGTATTTCAAAGTATAGAAAAAGACGGAATACTACCCAACTCATTCTATGAAGCTACCATCTCCCTGATACCAAAACCAGGTAAAGACATTACAAAAAAAGAAAATTTGAGACCTATATCCCTCATGAACATAGATGCAAAAATCCTCAACAAAATTCTAGCCAATAGAATCCAACAACACATCAAAAAAATAATACACCCTGATCAAGCGGGATTTATACCAGGTATGCAAGGCTGGTTTAATATCAGAAAAACCATTAATGTAATCCATCACATAAATAAAACAAAAGATAAAAACCACATGATCTTATCAATAGATGCAGAAAAGGCATTTGACAAAGTTCAATACCCATTTATGATAAAAACTCTCAGCAAAATAGGAATTGAAGGAAAATTCCTCAACATAATAAAGGGCATATATGCAAAGCCAACGGCCAATATCATTCTAAATGGAGAGAACCTAAAAGCATTTCCCTTGAGAACGGGAACCAGACAAGGATGCCCTTTATCACCGCTCTTATTCAACATCGTACTTGAAGTCCTAGCCAGGGCAATTAGGCTAGACAAAGAAATAAAGGGTATCCAGATTGGTAAGGAGGAAGTAAAGCTATCACTATTTGCAGATGACATGATCGTATACGTGGAAAACCCTAAGGAATCCTCCAGAAAACTACTGAAACTAAGAGAAGAGTTTGGAAGAGTCTCAGGATATAAAATAAACATACAAAAATCACTTGGATTCCTCTGCATCAACAAAAAGAACACCGAAGAGGAAATAACCAAATCAATACCATTCACAGTAGCCCCCAAGAAGATAAAATACTTAGGAATAAATCTTACCAAGGATGTAAAAGACCTATACAAAGAAAACTATAAAACTCTGCTACAAGAAATTCAAAAGGACATACTTAAGTGGAAAAACATACCCTGCTCATGGATAGGAAGACTTAACATAGTAAAAATGTCTATTCTACCAAAAGCCATTTATACATATAACGCACTTCCAATCCAAATACCAATGTCATACTTTAAGGGGATAGAGAAACAAATCACTAATTTCATATGGAAAGGAAAGAACCCCCGGATAAGCAAAACATTATTGAAAAAGAAGAAGAAAGTGGGAGGCCTCACCCTACCTGATTTCAGAACCTATAATATAGCTACAGTAGTCAAAACAGCCTGGTACTGGTACAACAACAGGCACATAGACCAATGGAACAGAATTGAGAATCCAGATATAAATCCATCCACGTATGAGCAGCTGATATTTGACAAAGGACCAGTGTCAGTCAATTGGGGAAATAATAGTCTTTTTAACAAATGGTGCTGCCATACCTGGATATCCATTTGCAAAAGAATGAAACAGGACCCATACCTCACACCATGCTCAAAAACTAACTCCAAGTGGATCAAAGACCTAAACATAAAGACTAAAACGATAAAAATCATGGAAGAAAAAAATGGGATCTACCCTAGGAGCCCTAATACAGGGCATAAACAGAATACAAAACATTACCAAAAATGATGAAGAGAAACCAGATAACTGGGAGCTCCTAAAAATCAAACACCTATGCTCATCTAAAGACTTCACCAAAACAGTAAAAAGACCACCTACAGACTGGGAAAGAATATTCAGCTATGACATCTCAGACCAACGCCTGATCTCTAAAATCTACATGATTCTGTCAAAACTCAACCACAAAAAGACAAACAACCCAATCAAGAAGTGGGCAAAGGATATGAACACACATTTCACTAAAGAAGATATTCAGGCAGCCAACAGATACATGAGAAAATGCTCCCGATCATTAGCCATTAGAGAAATGCAAATTAGAACTATGATGAGATTCCATCTCACACCAACTAGACTGGCATTAATCCAAAAAACACAAAATAATAAATGTTGGAGAGGCTGCGGAGAGATTGGAACTCTCATACACTGCTGGTGGGATTGTAAAATGGTACAACCACTTTGGAAATCCATCTGGCGTTATCTTAAACAGTTAGAAATTGAACTACCATACAACCCAGAAATACCACTCCTCGGAATATACCCTAAAGATCCAAGAGCCTTCACACAAACAGATATATGCACACCCATGTTTATTGCAGCTCTGTTTACAATAGCAAAAAGCTGGAAGCAACCAAGGTGTCCATCAACGGATGAACGGGTAAATAAATTGTGGTATATTCACACAATGGAATACTATGCATCGATAAAGAACAGTGACGAATCTCTGAAACATTTCATAACATGGAGGAATCTGGAAGGCATTATGCTGAGCGAAATGAGTCAGTTGCAAAAGGACAAATATTGTATAAGACCACTATTATAAGATCTTGAGAAATAGAAAAAACGGAGAAGAACACATACTTATGTGGTTACAAAGTGGGGAGGGAGGGAGGGAGGGAGAGGGCTTTTTATTGACCAATCTGTAGATAAGAACTGCTTTGGGTGAAGGGAAAGACAACACTCAAAACAAGGAAGGTCAGCCTAATTGGACTGGATTAGAAGTAAAGAGGTTTCCGGGATGAAATGGAAGCTTCAAAGGTCCGCGAAGCAGGGGCTGGGGTCTGGGGAACTTGGTTTGAGGGGACTTCTAAGTCAATGGGCAAAATAATTCTATTATGAAAACACTCTGCATTCCCACTTTGAATTGTGGTGCCTGGGGTCCTAAATGCCAACAAGCGGCCATCTAAAATACATTAATTGGTCTCAACCCACCTGGAGCAAAGGCAAAGGAAGAACACCAAGGTCACACGACAACTAAGAACCCAAGAGACAGAAAGGGCCACATGAACCAGAGACCTACATTATCCTGAGACCAGAAGAACTAGTTGGTGCCCGGCCACAATCGATGTCTGCCCTGTCAGGGAGCACAACAGACAACTCCTGAGGGAGCAGGAGACCAATGGGATACAGACCCCAAATTCTCACTAAAAGACCACACCTAATGGTATGATTGCGACTAGAGGAATCCCAGAGACAATGCTCCCCAGAACTTCTGATGGCACAGGACAGGAACCATCCCTGAAGACAAATCATCAGGCATGAAAAGGACTGGTCAGTGGGGGGGAGAGAGATGCTGATGAAGAGTGAGCTAATTAAATCAGGTGGACACGGGAGAGTGTGTAGGCAACTCTTGACTGGGGGGGGATGGGAAGATAGAGAGAGAGGGAAGATGGCAAAATTGGCACGAAACGAGAGACTGTAAGGGTTGACTCAATAGGGGGAGAGCAAGTGGGAGAAGGGAGTAAGATGTATGTAAACCTACATGTGACAGACTGATTGGAATGGTAAATGTTCACTTGAAGCTTAATAAAAATTAAAAAAAAAAAAAAAGATAGAGAACAGGTAAAAAATAGAAGACCCTTAGTCAGATGGATTGATACCGTAGTTGCAATATGGGCTCAAACAAAGCAACAATTCTTAGGATTGGCCTTACCCAGGCATTGTCTTTTTTCCGTTGTTCATACAGTCACTGTGAGTGAAAACTAACTTGATGGCACCTAAGAACAACAAGTAATTCTATGTTTAACTTTCTGAAGAACCACCAAATTGTTTTCCATAGAAGCTGCATTATTTGATATTCCCAGCACCAAAGCAGACATGCTCTGTTTCTCCACTTCTATGCACATTGTTTTGTTTTTGTTTTAAGGGGTGGGTGTTGTTTTTATAATAGGCTAATAGAGGTAAAGTAGTATCTCATGCATTTCATTTGAATTTGTCTAATGACTAATGGTGTTGAGCATTTCTTTTTGTGGTTAATGGTTATTTGCATATCTCCTTTTAGAAAGTCTACCTAAGTCCGCTGCCAATTTTTAAGTGGGCTCTTTGTTTTTTAATTTGTCTTGTTGCTGTCATTGTTTTGTTTGTACTAGTTCTTTGTATATTCTGGATATTAATCCCTTATCAAGAATGTAACATGCACATATTATCACCTAGTCTCTGTTTTCTGTTCTTTTCGGTCTTCTGATACTGCGCACACTTTCAAAATTTTAGTTATGAAATCCAGTTTTCTAATTGCGTTTCTTAAGACAGGTTTGCTTATTCTTCTGGAAGTACGTGGTATGTTCAATACTCTTCACCCACACCGTAGTGTAAAGATATTAATTCTCCTTCTGTCTTCCTTAATCATTTCTGGCTTTCCCATGCCAAAAAGTGATTAAAAATGCTATGGCTTGGGTCAGGTACACCTTAGTTCTCTAAGCAAAATCTTTGGTTGTTAATACTTTGAAGAGGTCTTTTGCATCAGATTTGCCCAACGTAACTGATTTTTTGACTGCTGCTTCCATGGGCATTGATTGTGGATTCAAGCAAAATGAAATCCTTGACATCAATATTTTCTCCATTTCTCATGATGTTGTTTATCGGTCCAGTTGTGAGGACTTTTGTTTTCTTTATGGTGAGGTGTAATCCCTACTGAATGCTGCAGTCTTTGGTCTTTTTCAGTAAGTACTTAAAGACCTCTATGCTTTTGTCAAGCGATGTTGTATCATGCATATTCAGGTTGTTAATAAATCTTCCTTCAGTACCGTTGCTACATTGTCCCTAAGTCCATCTTCTGGAATTATTAGTTTGGCATACAAATTTAACAAATATGGTGAAAGAATACACTGCTGGCCCACAGGTTTTCTGATTTTAACCCACTCAATATCCACTTATTCTGTTCTAACAACTGATCTTCTCTCTGTATACCAGTTCTGCATGAGCGCAATTAGTGTCCTGGAATTGCGGTTCTTCGCAGCATTATCCATCATTAGTTATGATCCACAGAGTAGAATGCCTTTGCACACTCGATAAAAAACAGGTACACATTTTTGTGGTATTGTCTGCTTAGCCAAGATCATTCCGACATCACCAATGATATGCCTCATTCCACACCCTCTTCTCAATATGGCTTGACTTTTTTTGCATTTCCCTCTCACAGTTCCACTACAACTGGTTTTTAATTCTTTTCAGCAAAATTTTACTTGTGTGATATTAATGATATAGTCTGATAATTTTTGCATTCTGTTGGATGACTTTCTCTGGAATGGGCACAAATAAAGACCTCTTCTAGGTATCCGGCCCAGGAACTTTCTTCCAAATTTCTTGGCATAAACAAGTGAGTACTTCCAGCATTTCATTTGTTTGCAGAATCATCTCAGTTGGTCTTCTGTCAATTCCTGGAGTTTGTTTTTCACCAGTACCTTCAGTGTAGCTTGGAATTCTTCCATAAGACCCTCAGTTCATAACTGCATGCTACTTACTAAAATGGTTGAATGTCAACCAGTTATTTTATGTACGGTGTATTCCTTCCATCTTCTTTTGATGCTACCTCTACGTTTTAATAGTTTTCCCATAGAATAATTCGTAATTGCAACTTAAGGTTTCAAGATTCTCTTCAGGTTTTTTAGCTTGAAAAATAATGCATGTGTTCTCTTTTGATTTTCCAATGCCTGGTCTTTGCACATTTCATAATACTGTAATTTGCCTTCTCGAGCTGCCTTATGAAATATTTTGTTCAGCTCTGTTACTTCGTCATTACTTCTATTCCCTTTAACTGCTCTACATTAAAAAGCAAGCATTAGAGTCTCTTTGGACACTATTTTGATCTTTTCTTCATTTCCTGTCTTCTTAATGACCTTTAACTTCCTACATTATATTGTCCTTGATGTCATCCCACAGCTCATCTGGTCTTCTGTCATTAATGTTCAGTGTATCAAATGATTTCCTGAGATGGTCTCTAAGTTCAGGTGGGATACACTCAAGGTCGTATTTTGCCTTTCATGGCCTTGTTTTAATATTCTTCAGCTTGAATTTGAACTTGTATGTGGGTAATTGGTGGTTTTGTCCACAGTCAGCTCTTGGCCTTGCTCTGATGATAATGAGTTTTCTTACAGTCTGTATACACAGATGTGGGGTCCTGGTGGCACAGTGGTTGAAACATTTGGCTGCTAACCAAAAGCTTGGCATTTCCAATCCATCAGCTGCTTTGTAGAAACCCTATGGGGTACTTCTACTCTGTCCTGTAGGGTCACTATGAGTTAGATACGGCTTGAAGGGAACAGGTTTGGTTTTGATTTGCTTTTTTACACCCAGATGTAGACCATTTTGTTCCTGTTTATTCCATTTTGTTGGGTTCACATGTATAGTCACCATTCATGTTGTTGAAAAAGGTATCTGCAATGACTAAGTCATTAATCTAGCAAAATTGTGTCATGTGATCTTCAGCATCATTTCTACTGCCAAAGCCGTATTTTTCAACTACTGATCCTCCTTCTTTGTTGCTAACTTTTACATACTAATCACCATTAATATCAATGCACCTTGGTTGATCAATTTCAGACTGCAGAAGTTGGTACAAGTCTCCAATGTATTCATCTTTAGCAATAGTAGTTGGTGCCCAAATTTGAAAAACAGTTGTATTAACCATCTTCCATGTAGGTGTAGGGGTAGTATCCTATCACTGACAGTGTTGTATTTCAGGAAGGACATTGAAATATTGTTTTATGAAGAGCGTCACACCATTCCTCTTCAATTTGTAATTCCCATGTAGAGGGCCACATGATCACCCAACCAAAAATGGGCAATACCAGTCCATTTCAGCTCATTAATTCCTAAGATGTGGATCTTCATGTGTTTCACTTCATTTTGACGAATTCCAATTTTTCTAGATTCATACTTCATGTATTATATGTTCCTATTATTAATGGATGTTTGCAGTGATTTATTCTTATTCTGAGTGTTGCCACATCAGCAAATGAGGGTCCCAAAAGCTTACTCCATTGACATCATTTCAGTTGACTCTACTTTGAGGAGGCTGCTTTTCCCCAGAGGAATTTTTAATGCCTTCCAACCAGAGGGCAGCACTATATCAGATAATATTCCACTGCTATTTATAAGGTTTCCACTGGTCAATCTTGTGAGAATTAGACTGCCTACTCCTTCTTCCTAGTCTGGAAGATTCACTGAAATCTGTCCACAATGGGACACCCTGCAGGTATTTGAAATCCCACTGGCACAGCTTTCAGCATCACAGCAACACTCAACCCACCACCACCAACAGACAAAGTGGCTGGCAATATACGACAAATTTGCTCCTATACATTTACAAGGGATGGCATCAAAGTACAAGGAGGGTGGCCCCTGGGTCAGGATGGCCTACTGCCCCTTCACCACCATGGGTTGGAAGCTGTGGGCAAAGCACATGGTCTTCATGATGACCCCATGCAGGAAGTCCACACCTTCTGCCACAAAGCCACCAGCTGTTCTGGTTCTTAGCAGATCCCAGTGAAGCTGGAGAGAATTCTTGATGGACAGATTTTGTTTTCTTTGTTTGAGTACTTTAAATCTGTCGTCTTGCTGACTGTTCATTTCCAATTATTTTGAATTTTGTTTGTTTTGTCTGTGGTAAAATCACACATGACAAAACATATACCATCTCAAAATGTACATGTACAATTTACCTTCATGGGCCCTGATATACATTCAGCTGTTAATCTTATTGAGACTCTCTTCTGCATGACAAGTTGCTTCTCCCTTGATGCACTCAAAACTCCCTCTCTGAGTTTTCACAATTGAATATAATGATTTTCAGTAGAGTTCCCTTTTGAGGTTACTTCAAATGTGTTGAGTTTCTCGAATGTGTGTATTCATTTCTTCCTTAAAATGGGATGTTTCTGGTCATTAGCTCTTCAAATTTTGTTTTGTTCCTTTAATGGCCTATCTCCCATAATTTGTATTTTGGTATACTTGATGTTGATAGGACATTTAAACAAACAAACAAAAAATAGTTGCTATGGGGTTAATTCCTACTCATTCTGTACATACAGGACAGAGTATAACAGCTCTGTAGGAGTTCCAAAGATGTAAATCTTTATGGAAGCAGACTGGAATCCTGCTCTTGCAGACCAGAAGGCGGGTTCAAACTACAGACGGTCCACTCTTTGGCCAAACCCACAGCCACTGCTTTGCATTCTTCCTACTTACTTTAACTTTTTTTCCCATGACTGGAAAATTTTAATTTCTCTGTCAATAGAAGTGTATTGATTGCTTTTTCTGCCTGTCCAAATCTTCTGTTGAGACTCCCAATTAAAATTTTCACTTTAGTAATTTTACTTTTTTACCTCCGAAAAACTCACTTTTATATTTTCTATAACTTTACTAGTATTCTCATTGTGTACGTACAGAGACTTTTTTTTTCTCTGTTTCTTTAGCTCTTTGTCCATATTTGTCTTTCTTTCTTTGAGCACAGGATCTTGATTCCTTGAACCTTAACCTTCTTTCTCCTTGCATATGGAGGTTGTAACTTTGTGCCCCACTTTATGTTAGGATATGGATGACAATTGAAAACTTCATGGCTTGGGTCAGGTGCACCTTAGTCCAAGTGTTCAGGATAGTGTTTTTTCAGCATATTCATTCAATGTGTATGCTGAACAAAGAATCCAAGAAGCTGGACTACATGAAAAAGAACAGGGCATCAAGATTGGAGGAAGATTCATTAATAACCTGTGATATGCAGATGACACGATTTTGTTGAAGTGAACAGGACTCAAAACACTGTTTAATGAAGGTCAAAGACCATAGGCTTCAGTAAGGGGTATACATCAACATAAAGAAAAAATACTTCCAACTGGACCAATAAGTAACATCATGATAAATGGAGAAAAGATTGAAGTTATCAAGGATTTCATTTTACTTGGATCCATAATCAAAACCCATGGAAGCAGCAGTCAAACATCAAACGGTGCATGCAGTGAGCAAATCTACTGCAAAATACTGATTTAATGTGATAAAAAGCAAAGATGTTACCATGAAAACCAAGGTGCACCTGAACCAAGCCGTGGTATTTTCATTCACCTCGTACACATGAGAAAGCAGGATGATGAATAAGGAAGACCAAAGAGGAATTCACAATTTTGAATTGTGGTGCTGGTGAATAATATTGAAAATACCATGGACTGCCAAAAGAACAAACAGACCTGTCTTGGAAGAAGTACAACCACAATGTTCCTTAGAAGCGAGAATGGTTATGTTGGATATGTTATCAGGAGGGATCAGTCTCTTGACAAGGCCATCATGCTTGGTAAAGTAAAGGGCCAGCGAATATAGAAAGACCCTCAATAGAATGGACTGATGCAGTGGCTGCAGCAATGGGCTCAAGTATAAAAAATGATTGTGAGGGTGGTGTAAGACTGGGCAGTGTTTAGTGCTATTTTGCATAGGGTCACTCTGAGTCAGAAGCAACTCAAGGGCACCTAATAACAATATTGCAAGTGATTCCCCGTACCCCACGTGTCTGTCAGTTTGTCGTTCTATGGGGGCTGCGTGTTGTTGTGATGCTGGAAGCTATACCACCGGTATTCAGGTACCAGCAGGGTCACCCAAGGAGGACAGGTTTCAGCTGAGCTTCCAGACTAAGACAGACTATGAAGAAGGACCCAGCAGCCTACTTCTGAAAAGCAATAGCAAGTGAAAACCTTATAAATAGCAGTGGAACATTGTCTGATATAGTGCTGGAAGATGAGCCCCCCAAGTTGTAAGGCACTCGAAAAATGACCAGGGAAGAGCTGCCTCCTCAAGGTAGAGTTGACCCCTTAATGACGTGGATGGAGTAAAGCTTTCGGCACCTTCATTTGCTGATGTGGCACAACTAAAAATGAGAAGAAACAGCTGCAAACATCCATTAATAATTGGAACCTGGAATATACGAAGTGTGAATCTAGGAAAATTGGAAATTGTCGAAAATGAAATGGAACGCATAAACATCAATATCCTAGGCATTAGTGAGCTGAAATGGACTGGTACTGGCCATTTTGAATCAGACAACAGATGGAATACACAGAAATCAAATTGACTACATCTGTGGAAAGAGATGATGGAAAAGGTCAATATCATCAGTCAGAACAAGGCTGGGGCCGACTGTGGAATAGACCATCAATCGCTCATATGCAAGTTCAAGCTGAAACTGAAGAAAATCAGAGCAAGTCCACGAGAGCCAAAGTATGACTTTGAGTATATCCCACCTCAATTTAAAGACCATCTCAAGAATAGATTTGACTCACTGAACATTAGTGACCAAAGACCAGACGAGATGTGGAATGACATCAAGGACATCATCCATGAAGAAAGGAAGAGGTCACTGAAAAGACAGGAAAGAAAGAAAAGACCAAGATGGATGTCAGAGGAGACTCTGAAACTTGCTCTTGAGTGTCAAGCAGCTAAAGGAAAAGGAAGAATTGACGAAGTAAAAAAACTGAACAGAAGATTTCAAAGGGCCTCTAGAGAAGACAAAGTATTATAATGAAATGTGCAAAGAGCTGGAGATGGAAAACCAAAAGTGAAGGACACAACTCAGCGTTTCTCAAGCTGAAAGAAATGAAGAAAAATTCAAGCCTCAAGTTGCAATAGAGAAGGATTCCATGGGGAAAATATAAAACGACACAGGAAGCATCAAAAGAAGATGGAAGGAATACACAGAGTCATTATACCAAAAAGAATTAGTCGATATTCCACCATTTCAAGAGGTGGCATATAATCAGGAACCGATGGTACTGAAGGAAGAAGTCCAAGCTGCTCTGAAGGCATTGGCAAAAAAACAAGGCTCCAGGAATTGAAGGAATAACAATTGAGATGTTTCAACAAACAGATGCAGCGCTGGAGGTGCTCACTTGTCTATGCCAAGAAATATGGAAGACAGCTTCCTGGCCAACCGACTGGAAGAGATCCATATTTATGCCTATTTCCAAGAAAAGTGATCCAATCAAATATGGAAATTATAGAACAATACCATTAATATCACACACAAGCAAAATTTTGCTGAAGAGCATTCAAAAACGACTGCAGCAGTATATCGACAGGGAACTGCCAGAAATTCAGGGCGATGTCAGAAGAGGACGTGGAACCAGGGATATCATTGTTGATGTCAAATGGATCCTGTCTGAAAGCAGAAAATACCAGTGGGATATTCACCTGTGTTCTATTGGCTATGCAAAGGCAATCAACTGTGTGGATCATAACAAACTATGATAACACTGGGAAGAATGGGAATTCCCGAACACTTAATTGTGCTCTTGAGGAAACGTCACATAGATCAAGAGTCAGTTGTTCAGACAGAACAAGGGGATACTGATTGGTTTAAAGACAGGAAAGGTATGCGGCAGGGTTGTGTTCTTTCACCATACCTACTTAATCTTTACGCTGAGCAAATAATCCAAGAAGCTGGACTATATGAAGAAGAACAGGTGTCAGAATTGGAGGAAGACTCATTAACAATGTGTGTTATGCAGATGACACAACCTTGCTTGTCGAAAGTGAAGAGGACTTGAAGCACTTACTAATGAAGATCAAAGACCATGGCCTTCAGTATGGATTACATCTCAATATAAAGAAAACAAAAATCCTCACAACTGGACCAATGAGCAACATCATGATAAACAGAGAAAACACTGAAGTTGTCAAGCATTTCATTTTACTTGGATCCACAATCAACAACCATGGAAGCAGCAGTCAAGGAATCAAAAGACGCACTGCATTGGGCAAATCTGCTGCAAAGGACTTCTTTGAAGTGTTGAAGAGCAAAGATGTCACCCTGAAGACTAGGGTGCACCTGACCCAATCCATGGTATTTTCAATCACGTCATATGCATGTGAAAGCTGGACAATGAATAAGGAAGACCAAAGAATAGTTGACGCCTTTGAATTGTGGCGTTGGCGAAGAACATTGAATACACCATGGACTGCCAAAAGAACGAACAAATCTGTCTTGGAAGAAGAGTGGGCAGAATGCTCTTTAGAGGCAAGGATGGTGAGACTGCATCTGACATACTTTGGACAAATTGTCAGGAGGGATCAGTCCCTGGAGGACATCGTGCTTGGCAGAATACAGGGGCAACGGAAAAGAGGAAGACCCTCAACAAGATGGATTGACACAGTGGCTGCAACAATGAGCTCAAGCATAAGTGATTGAAAGGATGGTGCATGACCTGGCAGTGCTTTGTTCTGTTGTACATAGGGTCTCTAGGAGTCGGAGCCGACTCGAAGGCACCTAACAACAACAACAAGTGATTCCCACACATGTGTTATTTTCTCACACTATATTGGCATCCATGTTGCTGTAATGCTAGAAGGTATGCCACTGGTATTTCAAATTCCAGCAGGGTCACCCATGGTGGACAGGTTTCACCTGAGCTTCCTGACTAAGACAAACTAGGACAAAGAAACTGGTGGTCTCCTTCTCAAAAGAGTAGCCAGTGAAAACTATATTAAGAGCAAAAGAACACTGTCTGATATAGTGCCAAAAATGAGCCACTCAGGTTGAAAGGCACTCAAAACAGTACTGGGGAAGAGCTTCCTCCTCAAAGTAGAGTCAACCATAGTGACATGGATGAAGACAAGCTTTCGGGGCCTTCATTTACTGATGTGACACAACTCAAAATGAGAAGAAACCCCTGCAAATATACATTAATAATAAGAATGTACATTAATAAAGGCCATTTTGAATTGACTATTGTATGATCTACTCTGCTAAGAATGACACATTAAAGAGGAATGGCAATGCAGTCATCATCAAAAAGAACATTTCAAGCTCTAACCTGAAGCATGACCCCATCAATAATAGGAAAATACCCATACACCTACAGAAAGCCAAGTTAATATGACTATTTTTCAATTTTACACACCAACCACTAAGACAAAAGATAAAGAAATTGACAATTTGTACAAATTTTGCCGGTCTGAAATTGATCAAACATACAATCAAGATGCATTAATAATTACTGGTGATTGGAATGCAGAGGTTGAGAACAAAGAAGTAGACACAGTAGTTGGAAAATACGGCCTTGGTGATATAGACAATGCCAGGGACCACATGGCATGACAGAGCTTTGCATGTCCAATGACTTCTTCATTACAAGTACCTTTTTTCAACAACATAAACAGCATCTATACATGTAAACCTCACCAGATGAATACACAGGAATCGAAATGACTAAGCATGTGGAAAGAGTACAGAAAAGCTCAATTCAGTCATAAGAAACATGGGCATGACTCTGGGAAACACCATCAATTGCTCATAAGCAAGCTCAAATTGAAGCTGAAGAGAATCAGAACAAGTCAACAACGGCCAAAGTATGAACCTGGGTATATCCCACCTGAATTTAGAGGTCATCTGAGAATATATTTGACGCATTAAACACTAATGATCAAAGGCCACACAGACAGTGGGATGACATCAAGGGCGTGAAGAAAGGAAGAAGTCATGAAAAGCAATGAAAGAAAAGACCAAAATGGATGTCAGAAAAGGGATTGAAACTTGCTTTTGAATGTAGAGTAACTAAGGCAAAAGGAAGAAAATATAAAGTAAAAGAGCTCAACAGAGGATTCAAAGGGGAGCTAAAAAAGACAAAGTAAAGATTATAATGAAATGTGCGAAGTCCTAGAGTACAAAAACCAAAAGGAAAGAACACACTCATCATTTCTCAAGCTGAAAGAACTGAAGAGAAAATTCAAGTCTTAAGTTGCAATATGTATACTGAGCAAATAATTCGAGAAACTGGATTATATGAAGAAGGAGGGGACATCAGGATTGGAGGAAAAAATATTAACAACATCAGTTATGCAGATGGCACAGCCTTGTTTGCTGAATGTGAAGAGGACTTGAAGCACTTATTAAGATGAAAGACCACATCCTTCGGTACATATTACACCTCAACAAAAAGAAAGCAAATATCCTCACAACTGGACAAATAAGCAGCATCACGATGAATGGAGAAAAGTTTGAAGTTGGCAAGGATTTCATTTTACTTGGATCCACAATCACCTGCCATGGAAGCAGAAGCCAAGAAATCAAAAGATACATTGCATTGGGCAAATCTGCTGTAAAAAACCTCTTTAAAGTGGTGAAAATTAAAATTTTTACCTTGAGGACTAAGCCCAAGCCATGGTGTTTCCAATCACCTCGTATGCACGTGAAAGTTGGACAGTGAATAAGGAAGACAGAAGAAGAATCGATGCCTCTGAATTGTGATGTTGTAGAAGGTTATTGACTATACCATGACTGCCAAGAGAATGAACAAATCTGTCTTGGAAGAAGTACAACCAGAATACTCCTTAGAAACAAGGATGGCAAGGCTACTACGTCTCACTTTCTTTGGACATATTATCAGGAGGGATCAGTCCCTGGAGAAGGCCATCATGTCTGGTAAAGTGGAGGGTTATTGTAAAAGACGAAGACACGCAGTGAAATGGATTGACTCAATGGCTGCAACAATGGGCACAAGCATAGCAACAATTGTGAGGATGGCAGAGAACTGAGAAGTGTTTCATTCTATCATGCATAAGGTATCTATGAGTCAGTATTGACTCAACGTGCCTAACAACAAGTTGCAATTTTGAAGGATTCTATGAGGAAAATATTAAATGACACAAGAAGCATCAAAAGAAGATGGAGGGAGTACACAGAGTCATTGTACCAAAAAGAATCTGTTGACACTCAACCATTTCAGGACGTACCATATGATCAAGAACCAGAGCTGTTAAAGGAAGTAGTCCAAGCTTCATTGAAGACATTGATAAAAAAAAAAAAAAAAAAAAAAAGGCTCCAGGAATAGAGAGAATACCAAGTGAGATGCTTCAACAAATGGACTTAGAGCTGGAAGCACTCACTCGTCTATGCTGAGAAATTAGAAGATACTAACCTGGCCAACTAACTGGAAGAAATCGATATTTGTGCCCATTCCAGAGAAAGGTGATCCAGCAGAATGCAGAAATTATCAAATAATGCCATTACTATCACACACAAGTAAAATTTTGCTGGAGATCATTTGAAACCAAATGCGGTAGTACACTGACAAAGAACTTCCAGAAATTCAAGCTGGAGACAGAAGAGGACATGGAATGAGGGATATCACTGCTGATGTCAGATGGATCCTGGCTGAAAGCAGAGAATACCTAAAATATGTCTACCTGTGTTTTGCTGACTGTGCAAATGCATTCAACTGTGTGGATCTTAACAAATTATGAATAACATTGTGAAGAATGGGTATTCCACAACACTTAACTGTTTTGATGAGGAATCTACATACACCAAGATGCAGTCATTCCAATAAAATGAGGGGATATTGCATAGTTTAAAATAAGGAGTGCCATAGGGTTGTATCCTTTCACCATACTTATTCAATCCACATGCTGAACAAAAAATCCATGAAGCTGGACTATATGAAGAAGAAAGGGGCATCAGGATTCAAGGAACACTCATTAACTACCCGCGATATGCAGATGATACAACTTTGCTGGCTGAAACTGAAGAGCACTTGAAACACTTACTCATGATATCAAAGACTACAGCCTTCAATGTGGGTTACACCTCAATTTAAAGGAAACAAAAACCCTCACAAGCAGACCAGTAAGCAATGTCATCATAAAAGTAGAAAAGATTGAATTTGTCAAGGATTTCATTTTACTTGCATCCACAATCAACACCCATGGAAGCAGCTGTCAAGAAATCAAAAGAACTATTGCACCGGGCAAATCTGCTGCAAAAGACCTCCTTAAAGTGTAAACAAGCAAATATGTCACTTTAAGGTCTAAGGTGCACACGACCCAAACCATGGTTTTTTCAGTCCCTCCTGTACATGTGAAAGCTGGACAAAGAATAAAGAAGACTGAACTGATGCATTTGAATTATGGTGTTGGCAAAAAATATTGAATATACTGTGGACCACTAGGAGAAGGAACAGATCTGTATTGGAAGAAGCAAAATGCAGCCAGAATGCTCCTTAGAGGCAAGGATGGTGAGACTTCACCTCACGTACTTAGGATATGTTATAAGGGACCAGTCCTTGAAGAAGGACATCATATTTGGTAGCGTAATTGTCGCCGTTGTTGGGCGCCATCTAGTCAATTCCAACTCATAGTGACCCTATATAAAACAGAATGAAACACTGCCTGATCCTGCCTGGACCTGTGCCATCCTTACAATTGTTGTTATGCTTAAGCCCATTGTTGGAGCCACTGTATCAGTCCATCTTGTTGGGGTCCTTCCTCTTTTTCACAGACCTGCAAAGTAGATGGTCAGCTAAAAAGAGGAATACCCTCAACAAGATTGGTTGACACAGTTACCACAACAGTGGGCTCAAGCGCAACAACAATTGTGAGGATAACACCGGTCCAGGCAGTGTTTGAAGGGTCTTTATGAATCAGAACCAACTCTAAGCATCTAACAAAAACACTGCAAATGATACTGCTTACTTGATTTCCTTTTCTGATCTCTTATTGTTGCAGTACAGAAAAACCAAGTGATTGATGTGTTGATCTTGTAGCCTGCCACCTTGCTTTATTTTTCTATTTGTTCTAGCCAATTTGTTGTGAAACCTTCAGGTTTTTATATGCATGTTATGTCATTTCCATATAGTTTTATGTCTTCTTTTCTACTTTGGATACATTTTTTCTTTCTGTCTTTCCTCCCTCCCTCCCTCCCTTCCTTCTTTTCTTTACTCTTACTGTGCTCACTAGGACTTCCAGAACAATATTGAATATAAGTTGTGATAGGGGCCCTCCTTGTCTCATTCTCCTTCCAAAGGGAAGGCTCTGGTCTTTATTGGCTTTGATATTGTCTCTTAGTTTTTCATAGATGCTCTTAATCACGTTAAGGTATTTCCCCTCTATTTCTATTTTGTCAAAGTTTTAATAAGGAAATGGTGAAGGGTTTTATTGAAATACTTTTGTACATATATTAAGATGATCATATGGATTTTCTTTTTTTAAAATGTGGTATATTACACTGATTGATCTCTAATGTTGAACCCTCCTTGGATTCCTGGAATAAATACAATTTGTTTGTGGTATAATTTTTTGTTTAATGTGCTATTGGATCCTGTTTCCTAAAATTTTTTTGAGAGTGTTTATGTCTATACTTACGAGGGCTATTGGTCTGTAGTGTTCTTTTCTTGTTATGCCTTTGTCTGGCTTTGGTATCAGAGTCATGCTGGCTTAATAGAATGAGTGAAGAAACATTCCTTTCTATACTATACTTTGGAATACTTCGAGTAGGATCAGTGTCATTTCTCTGAATGTTTGCTAGATTCTCTAGTGAGGCAATCTGGTCATCTGCTTTTTTTTTTTTTTCTGGTTCGGGAGAGGGAGGTGTTTGATGACTGATTGAATCTCTTCTTTTTTAATGGGTTAGGTGTTTTTTGTGTGTGTGTGTGTGTGTATGTGTGTATGTGTGTTAGTAGCAATAGGTTATGTGTCTAGGTATATGAACATTTCATCTAAGCATTCCAGTTTGTTGAAATATGACTTTCCATAGTATTCTTTTATGTTCCTTTTAATTTATCTGTTATAATGTCTCTATCTTCATTTCTTATTTTGGTTATTTGCATTTTCTCAGTTTTTTCATTTCAGTCTAGGAAGTGGATTGCCTATTTTATTGATTCTTTAAAAGAACCAACTTCTGGTTTCATTGACTCTTTCGATTGTTTTTCTATTTTCAAGATCATTTATTTCTCCCAGGATCATTATTATTTTCTTTTTTTCTGATAGTTTGGTCTATTTCTGCTGTTCCTTTTCTATTTCTTCATGGTGGAGTTAAACCATTGATTTGGGATCCTCATTCATTCTTAATGTAATCACTCAATGCTAATAATTTCCCTCAGCAATTCCTTCAGTATGTCCTATAGGTTACGGTATAGTGTATCTTCATTCTTGTTTAATTCTAATTTTTTTTTTAATATCTCCCCTCTTTTCTTCTATAATCCTTTGTATCTTTAGTAGTGTGCTATTAATTTCCTTGTATTATCCAGCCCCTTTACTTCCTGGTTTTGGTTTCTAACTTCATTCTGTTGTAGTCTCAAAAGATGCTTTGTATGGTTTCAGTCTCTTTATGTTTACTAAAGTTTGCTTTGAACACTAAAATATTGTCTATATTGGAGAATAATCTTAGTTCATTGGAAAAGAATGTATGTGGAGCTACTGTGGGGTAGAGTGTTCCATAAATGCCTGTTAGGTCCAATTGTTTAATAGTGATATTTAAGTCTTCTGTTTCCTTATTGATCTGCTTTCTATTTCCTTCCGTAACAGAAAAATGGTGTTTTAAAGTTTCCTACTATTGAAACTTTTCATACATTGGTAGCACAATCATTAAGAGCTTGGCTGCTAACCAAAACATTGGCAGGTCAAACATACCCAACAGCTCTGCAAGAGAAAAGACAACCTATTCTCTTAAAAATTTAGCCAAGGAAACTCTGTGGGGCAGTTCTACTCTGTCCTGTAGCATAGTTAGGAGCTGGGATTGATTCAACTGCACAAAACAACAACTATTATTGCACACCTTTCCATTCTCTGTGCAGTTCTGTCAGAGATTGGTTCATATATTTTGAGGCTCTGATGTTCGGTGTATGTTTGTAATTGCTATGTCTTCTTGAATCGACGTAGTTGTTCTTTTATCTTTTATAATATTAATTTAATGTCTAATTTTTAAGATATTATCACACCTGTTTTGTTTCGGTTGCTATTTGCATTGACTTTTTTTTTTTTTCATATTTTAGCTTTTAAACTATGTATGTCCTTGTTCCTAAGTTGTAGACAGCATATAGATGTATCGTGCTATTTTTTTTCTTTTTCCTTTGTGTGTGTGTGTTTTCTATTTTTTAAATCCATTCCGCCATTCTCCCCCTTTTGATAGGAGTATTTATTTACATTTACGGTGATTACCAGTATGGGTGGATTTGCTTCTGCCGTTTTGTTGTACTTTTTTCTGGTTTTACTTTTGGTGAAATTTATGGTTTCTTTGTTCTTTACCATCAGTGCTGAATTCTTAATGAGTATGGGTTTTTCTTCATCTTATTTATTATTTTCCTGTGAATGCTGAGCATTTTGTTTGCTTTACTATTTATTTCCAGGTATGATTTCTTTTCATTTACTTTTTTGTGCTTTCCATGAGATTTGTATTTAACACCTCACATTTATAACAAACTGATATATCTTGATAACACCCTGACTTCCTTAACAATAAAAAATTCTGTGTTGACACTCATCTTCCATGTTATATAGGTGCTATGATCAATTACATCTTAGTCTCTTCCCTTTCCTGTAATATAAATATAAATTATTGTATTGTATGTATTTAGCTCCAATTTTCTGCATATAACTTTGCCTTAGTTATTTGCCATTCAAGAGTATGTTAGGTGTCACGTTTATACTGGCAATGCTTTTGTGTATGTATCCCTTCAGGTTACTCTTTAATGCCGTTACTTTTCTTGTGGAAGACTCATTAATAATCTGAGAGAGGCAGATGATACAGCCTTGCTTACTGAAGGCGAAGTGGACTTGAAGCACTTACTGATAAAGATCAAAGACTACAACCTTCAGTGTGAACTACACCCCAACATAGAGAAAAGAAAAATCCTTACAACTGGGCCAACAAGCAACATCATGATAAACAGAGAAAAGGTGGACGTTGTCAAGGATTTCATTTTACTTGTATACCCCATCAGTGCCAGCAGTCAGTATATCAAATGATGTATTGCATTGGGCAAATCTTCTGCAAAAAGACCTCTTTTAAGTGTTGAATAGCAAAGATGTTACTTTGAGGACTAAGGTGCACCTGAGACAAGCCATGATATTTTCCATCTCCTCATAAGCGTTCAAAAGCTGGACGATGAGTAAGGAAGTCTGAGGAAGAACTGATGCCTTTGAGTTATGGCGTTGGAGAAGAATATTGAATGTCCTATGAATTGCCAGAAAAATGAACAAGTCTGTCTTGGGAGAAGTGCAGTCAGAGTGTTTCTTGGAAGCAAGGATAGAAAGACTTCATCTCACACACTTTGGACATGTTATCGGGGGGAAGAACGTCATGCTTGGTAGAGGGCCAGCAAGAAAGAAGAAGGCCCTGGACCAGATGGATTAGTGCAGTGTCTGCAAACAATGGATTCAAACATAGCAGCCATTGTGAGGATGGTGCAGGGACAGGCAGTGTTTCATTCTGCTGTACACAGAGTCACTACGAGTCAGAGTGGACTAAATGGCACCAAACAGCGACAACAACAAAGATGATAGGATGGATACATACCCTGTTATGTAATCTTCATTGAGTATTACAATCAGACAGCTAGAAAACTTATCCAAGGGAAAACAAGAGGCCAAAGTTCATACCAGCAGGAGCCTGCATTAATATCATAGCAAGAAACAGGTCATGGTTATTGCAGCCAGGAAATTAGCATCTATATCCAGCTGAAGAGGAACTCAAGATATGTATACTTGGAAACTAAATCCACATCCCAATAGGAACCCTGGCGGCACAGTGTTTAAGAGTTACAGGTGCTAACCAGAAGGTCGGGAGTTCAAATCCACCAGACACTGCTTTGAAAACCATGTGGCAGTTCTACTCCTTCCTGTAGAGTTGCTGTGCATCAGAATCCACTCGATGGCAATGAGTCATGGGCAGTAGTAAACATGGTGTATTTACTACAGTCAAGAGGTTAGCATGTGTGCCCAAAGAAAAACATGAGGGGTTAAAACAAGCTCTAAGACTAAATATTTACCTAGAGAAGACTAATAATACTAATGTCAAGGTCGTTACAGCCATAAAATTAGCACTCATAGCCATTGAAATAAGAGGTCAGAATTAATAAAACCTGGAACTCATCCATACCCTAACAAAAAGTGGGGCACAATGTTACAACCTCCATATATGAGGAGAAAGGAGGTTAGGGTTCAAAGAATCATGAGCCTGAAATCATATTTTCGTAAGAGATACATCATGCTTCTTAAAGCCAGGAAGCTACATTCACGTACTATTTAAGAGAAGCTCAGGGCTCATAAAGCCTTGGTCTGACTCAGATTGTGGTAAGAATTGTGTTATGTTTCTTATGAGCAGGTAAATAGCAACCCAGCTCATGGACAAAAACAGATTAGGGTTCACAAAGCTAACAGCCTACATCCATATTCTAGTATAAGAAGCCCATGGTTCTCATGGCCAGGAAGCTAGAATCCATATCCTATGAAATATAAAGACAGAGTTTAAAGAATCCAAATCTGAGTAAAAACCTGATTCTGGATCAGAGTGTTAAAGAGGCCGTGGTTGTTAGAGTCAAGAAACGAAGGTCAGGGTTCCCGGAACCAGAAAAATGCATCCATAGCCAAGGGAAACAGGGGCCAGAGTAAGTACAGCCAGATAGATAGTATTCATATTCATGATTAAAGACAGTCAGAATACATATGAAAGGAAATTTGCATTAATACCCCACTCAAAAAAAGACACGTGGATTGTGAGGGCTGGAAATTAGCATCTATACCCAGAGAAACATGAAGGTAGGATTCATAAAGAAGAATGTTTATGTAGGCATTGGTGAGAAAAAGGTCATTTTTAACAAAGATAACAAGGGAACTTCCATGCCTTTACTAAGATATTGACATAATAGTAAGGATTATGCCATGATTGTTACAAAAAGGAAGTTAGCAACCATATCCAAGAGCAAAAAGGAATAACAAAAAAGATCAGGTTTCATAGAGCCAGGAGCTTGACCCATATTCTGGTAATGAAATAGTCAAAGGCAGTACGGTTAGAAAGCTAGCATCCTATTCAAGCAGACAAGAAGTCAGGGTTCATAGAGCTTGATACATGCACACATTTTTTAAAATAATTTTTATTGTGCTTTAAGTGAAAGTTTATAAATCAAGTGAGTCTCTCAAACAAAAACCCATATACACCTTGCTACATAGTTCCAATTACTCTCCCCCTAATGAGAGAGCCTCTACTGTTTTCCTATCCATTTCGCCAGCTTCTAACCCCCTCCACCCTCTCATCTCCCCTACAAGCAGCAGATATCAACATAGTCTCAAGTGCCCACCTGATCCAAGAAGCTCACTCCTCACCAGCATCCCTCTCCAACCCATTGTCCAGTCCAATCCGTGTCTGAAGAGTTGGCTTTGGGAATGATTCCAGTCTTGGATTAACAGAAGGTCTGGGTGCCATGACCACCGGAGTCCTTCTAGTCTCAGACCATTAAGTCAGGTCTTTTTATGAGAATTTGGGGTCTGCATCCACTGCAACAGTCTGCAGGCAAATCATAATCAGTAATAGGCCATGGTTGGTTATGGGGCATGCCTGTTACATTCTGGAGATTAAATCAACAAACAAGGAGAGAGGAAGTGATGGCCCATAGAGACATGTCCCTGAATGCATGAACTAGAGATAAACACAAGAGGTTTTTTCAGACAGAAAGCTAACTTCGCTATCCAAGGAACAAGGGACTAAGTGTTCCTTCAAAGGTAGGTTCTTTCATCAACACCCCAGTCTGGAAATGGACAGGACTAATTTGGATGCAAAGGTTAGAATCCATAACCCATTCAACAGAATGTGAAAGTTTAAGAGGAGGGAGTCAGGTCCTTATCCTAGTTTTAAAAAAATGCCCTTTGTTGTTCAGCTAAATTAGCCAGCATACTAATCTGAGCATTGGCATAGTCAGGCTTCTTAGAGCTGAAGATATCTGAATTCATACAGTGGCAAAAAAAAAAAAAAAGATCATGTGTATTATCAGCACCCATCTGTGCCTTTTGAGGAGTCAGGGTCCACAATATCAGCAGCCTGCATCAACAGGGTCATGAGAGATAGTACCTGATTCTTAAATCCAGGAGATGAGACCCCATAGCACAGAGAAGAGAACATCACTACTCCCGGAAATCAGAGTTACAGCCTGCCAAAGAAGTTGACGATTCATTTTCCAAGGTCCTGGGGCCTGAATCCATATTTTCTAAAAAATATGTCATGGTTGTTACCACATGGGAGAATGTACTTGTATCCAGAGATAGAACAGATGAGGGTTCACACAGATGTAAGAGACTGCACCCACGTCCTCATAATTTACAGCACCTGGTGATCCTAGCCGGGAAAATGCCACCCAGGACCAAGGCAAGAGGAGGAGTCAGGAGTTGACACTGGCAAGTTATTTTCAGTGTGGTAATGAGTGAAAGCTTGCCTTTCTATCTGAAGTTTCCTTAGGCCAAGCTATAGAGAGTCAGGAACCCTTGGGGTTTTTCCCTGGAAAAAAGAGTCCAGCATGCATATAGCCAGGAAAGTGACTTCTTCAATGGAGGCAATAGTTGATTCTTGTTTATTAAGTGTTTTCGGGGTGAGGAGAACTCCTTCGATAATCAAAGATAAAGAGGAGGGCCTCTATCTATCAACCTACTGGCTGGAAATGTTGCCTGAATTTCTGTGGCAACAGAAATCAGAGTATTATAGAGTCAGAAAGGTCTCAAGGTTACCCAAAGGCAGAAGTACTAGGGCTTATGCAGCCGGGGAGCTAGTGCCCACAGGCAGGGTATCTGAAGCCAAGTAGTGGCAGTGGTATCCAAGGAAGAGGGCTGCTAGTGTTTAAACTGCCAGGAAGCCAATCACCTACCAGTGGGAGTCACAGGTCAGGGTCTATAGGTGTCAGAACTTGGCAGCCATTACAAAAGTATAAAGAGCCATTGCTTACACCGAAAGAAGTTCCGATACTGCTCTGAGCAGATAGAGAGGAGTCCTCTGGGGGGAACCTCATGTTCCTAATCCAAGACTAAGTACCTAGCGCCACAGAGCCAGAGCTTCATACATATAGCAATAGATAGATGGAGGAAGGTTTGGGTGCTACAGCTCTGAAAGGCATATCCATGCTCAAGGTAAGAAAGACAGCAGTCCCCAGGCACCCCAAAAAGTCATATGCGGCATGCATACCCAACTAGAAGGAATGCCCTAAACCTTCAGACATCCAAATGTTCACACCTGTACCAAAGAACGGCAGAGAGAAGATGGATACTCCTACATTGCAGGAGGAAAGAATGGCTGGCAGAGCCACCGTGGAAAAGGGTCTGAGCATTTCCCAAAGCAGCAAATATTCCACCACCACACCAGCAGACAGTTGCAGTTCTGGGCTTTCATCAAGAGCTGGAGTTCTCTTTTTGCACAAGTCCACCTACAAAAGTGTAATAGCAGCCTGATTTGTAGCAGCCAGAAGTGGGATACTAAGCTCACCCTGCTTGAACCACACCAGAGGCCGTTTCTTAGTGCAAAAAGGTGGTGGACGGCAGGAGTTCTACACTGGAAACCCAGGGGGGATCCCCGGAGAGGCAGAATGACTGCCCAGAAGAAGGTGCCCAGGAAGGGTAAACCATCCACCTATGTTACCTATGGTAGGGTTCCTTTGCATCTGTTCTCCAAAGGGCGACGCTGGGTAAATGCAGAGGAGCTGTGTGGTGGCCAGGCCTCAGCTCAGGAGCACTGGGTGTGCAGATGGAAGGGTGAAGCGTGGGCTCCCTGGGGACACCATCATGGCCCGTACCTTGTGGATATGGCTTCCCACACCCCGGTCGTGACACTGTGTTGGAAGGGGTCTCCAGACTTTACCCTGGAGCAAAGACAGTGATTGGGTTATGGGATGTGTTCTTGTCATTTCTCAGGAGGGCAGGGGTACTCACAATGGGATTGGGAAGGAGAGACAAAATGAAAACAAAGACAAAAGCACCATGGAACTAAGATGAGTATGTTTTCCTGAGTATTCTCGCCTATGATGCCTGGAAATCCTGGGTGTGGATCCACCACCGACTGGGCCACGGCCCTGGAAGTGGCCTGGTTCTCCCAGTGGACAGACCTTGTCCCAGTGCCTGGAGCACAGGTGGTGGCTGAGGCGGCAACAGCCTACAGCCATCCAGACCAACAGCATCAGTGTCTGCACCGCTGCCCTCCACCAGGGGGAGCCAAGCCGGGTACGGGGGCAGGGCCATGGCTTCAGAGGTCACACCCTCGGCCTAAGGCTTGGCGAGACGGCTTTCAGGGCCCCGGACGCTGCCCCCTTTCTCCGCCCGGTCCAGGCCCAGGCCAGTCCAGCTGCATTAAACAGCCCCCCGTCTGCCCGCCCGGCCGCCCCAACAACCGCCAGCCAGCGAGCCAGCCTGCCTTTCTCCGTCTCTGGCAGCAGCCGCTCAGCCCTCGGTCCAGAGCTCTTTCGGGACCCGCCCTGAGGGAAGGCAGGAGCTAGGCCACCTTCGCCCAGCCACCATGGTCCACCTGAGGGCGTCCGAAGTCCAGCAGCTGCTGCACAACAAGTTCGTGGTCGTCATGGGGGACTCGGTGCAGAGGGCCGTGTACAAGGACCTGGTGCTCCTGCTGCAGAAGGACTGCCCGCTCTCAAGCAGTCAGCTGAAGGCCAAGGGCGAGATGAGCTTCGAGCAGGACAGGCTGCTGCACGGCGGCTGGTGGGGCCGTAGGCACAACGGGACCCACTACCGCGAAGTCCGCGAGTTCTGCTCCACACACCACCTTGTGCGCTTCTACTTCCTCACGCGCGCCTACTCCCGGTACGTGGAGAAAGTCCTACTGGAGCTGCTGAGGGGCGAGCACGGCCCAGACGTGGTCATCATGAACTTCTGCCTATGGGACCTGTCCAGGTATGGCCAGGATTCCATGTGGAGCTACAGGAGGAACCTGGAGACCCTGTTCTGGCGCCTTCGCCAGGTGCTGCCCGAGTCCTGTCTCGTGGTGTGGAACACTGCCATGCCCGTGGCTGAGACGGTCTCGGGGGGTTTCCTCCCGCCTGAGGGCATGCCCCCGACCACGTGCCTGCGGGATGATGTGGTGGAGGCCAACTTCTTCAGCACCGCTGAGGCCAGCAGGCTTGCCTTCAACATGCTGGACTTGCATTTCCACTTCCGGCACTCCTGGCAGCACCGGCAGCCAGGTGGCGTGCACTGGAACCGACACCCTCACCGAAGGCTCTCGCAGCTGCTGCTGGCCCTCCTGGGCGACGCCTGGGGCGTGGACCTGCCCTGCGACGACCCAGTGGGCAGATGGATCTGGGAAGGCCCTGGGAGCCCTCTCAGAAGTCCCGTGAGCGACAGGCTGCTCCAGCGCCACAGAGGTGAATCCGGGGAGGAGGCCCCGCCTTCGCGCCCACGTAGGCCTGGGCGCCCTATCGCTCCGTCGCGGAGACCCCCTCTATCCCCGCTGCAGGTTCCCAGGCGCATCCGGTAGCGCCACCATGGCTCCACGTTGCCCTGGGATCAATCCCTGCAGCGCCAGCCGTGCTCTGGCGACCCCTAAGCGCTGCACACTAGATATGGCGAGGAAGCAAACCTGACAGCTGGCCTGCAGCCACGCCAGAGCGGAATACATACGGCCTCTGATCAGCACCAGTGCCGCGTGGTCGACCGGGCTTCTCCGCCTTACCCTCCAGGTACCCCCCGCAGAGCCACAGAGGTGCAGGGGGACGGACCGAAGCCACCAGTATGACCAGTGCCAAGACTTTGGTAACCACCCCCCACGTAGGTCGTCCTCTCCCCCTTGAACCCTTGCCTGGGGGATGGCCTAGGCATGCAGGTCTGGAACACCTCCAGCCACCCCTCCACCCCTCTCAGCAAGGACAAGCCTTACTCGCTGCGAGTTGGGGAAAGGAACAGGTATCAGACGTGCACCCTCACGGTTGTCTCCTCCTTGCCTTGATGCACAAACTAACTGCGAATTAAAAAAGTGCGTTCAGAAACACAGTGTCTGTCTCTGCGAAGGTCTTGTGGGGCTGCGCCCTGGCAGTGTGTCCATAATGGATCTGTGTAGCCTGTCACTCCCGTTATGTTCTGGGTGCCTTTTGGGGCAAAGTGCAGGGCATCCAGAACGCCTTCTTGGGGGCTTCTGCTGCTTTCAGGGCCAAAGAGGCAATCCGGTGAAATCCATTCCTTCCAATTACCTGTAGTTTCTGTAGAAGAGTTATTTGTTCAGAAAAGCCCCGAGGTTGAGCTGCGCTTTACCACTTAGCAAGATCCAATGGTCAATTCAGCAAGCTGAAATTAAGTGCCTCTCAGGCCTCTCAGGGCTGGTGTAAAAACAAGCCTCCCAGACCGTTTTCTATACCCATGAAGTGAATTAATTTATTTGCACACGCTTGAGAGGCTCTGACAGCTTTTCCAGAGGTCGGGGGTTTCCTTGGCAGAGGAACCAGCTTCTCTTTCCTCATCTGAGGAACAATGCGCCTTAAAGACAAACGGGGATGGAAGGTAGCCAGGGAGGAGATGGGAATCAGAGTGATCTCAAGCACGCTAAGAATGAATGAGCAAATCCAGGGCTGCTTACGGAAAAGGAGAGATGACACATTTTGGGCTTGAAATGATTTAAAGTATTGTTAAAGGAGGTGTCAAAAGTTTGGTGTAAGAACCCCCACAATACGTCAAACTGACAGACATGTTGGGGGAGCCAAGCACGCGCATATGCTTATATACAGAGCCCTGGTGGGGCCCTGGGTAAGCATTGCTGCTAACCAAAAGGTGGGCGGTTCACAACCACCAGCCACAGTGGGTTTGTGTCAGTGGGGCAAGAGTAACTCAGAGGAGGAGGGTGAGAGTGGCTGCACAACTTGAAAAATGTAGAAAATGTCACTGCATTGTACTTGTAGGTACTGTTGAGTTGGTGTATGTTTTGCTGTGTATATTCTCATTAACAACAAAAAGATTACATTATATTTAAAAAAGCAAACAAACAGTAGCTAACTAGTAAAGACTGTCTGCCTTGAGCATTACACTCTTTTAAGAACTGTCTAGATGGAGTCCTGGTAGCATGGAGGTTAAGTACTCAGCTGCTAGCCAAAAGGTCAGCAGTTTGAATCTACCAGCTGTTCCTTAGAAACCCTATGGGGCAGTTCTACTCTGTCCTATAGGGTGGCTATGAGTTTGAATCAACTCAACAGAAACAGATTTTTTTTTTTTTTTTAAATGGGGTTACATTGACCACAGCAACTAGAAAGAGTGGATAGGAAGCTTAGTAAGTTTATGTTAGTGGGGCAAGAACAACTCAGAAAAGGAGGGTGAGAATGGCTGCATCACTCAAAGAATATCATCGATGTCATTGAATGCTACATGCAGAAACTGGTGAATTGGTGGAAGTTCTGCTGTGTGTATTCTCAGCAACAGCAAAATAAAATAAACTATTCAAAAAAGAAAAGACAAGATGGCGTAAATGGTCTAATGTGTTCTGTAAACCTGGGTCTCACTATCGACAAAGGAGATGAGACTGATATTTCATTTCATGCAATTTGAAAGTTGATGAGGCATAATTTTAAAATCAATGAGTGCAACAGCAACATGTAATTGAGCTCCTTCTATCTATATAGCATTGTGCAAATCACAGGGAGGGTGCAGCTTATCCCCTGAAAGAGGAAGAACTGGGATGGCCCATGCTTTGTGCACTGAGACTTCCCTTACACGTGGTATTTATTCAACAGCAACCATATAAGGAAAGTAATGTTGTTAAGAAGCTCTGGTGGCACAGTGTTTAAGTGCTTGGCTGCTAAACCAAAAGGTCGGCAGTTAGGAACCACCTGCTGCTCTGTAAGAGAAAGGTATGGCAGTCTGCTTCCATAATGAGTACAGCCTAGGAAACCTTATGAGGCAGTTCTACTCCTCCCTATAGTTTCTCTATGAGTCATGAGAACTGTTGTTAGCTGCTATGGAGTTAGCCTAGACTCATGGTGACACAATGGAATGAAACACTACCTGATCCTGTGTCATTCCAATGATTGGTTGGTGTTATGGATTGAATTATGTCTCCGTAAAAATGTGTATCAATTGGGCTGGGCCATGATTCCCGGTATTGTGTGATTTTCCTATGTGTTGTAAATCCTGCTTCTATGATGTTAATGAGGGAGGATGGGTAGTAGTTGTGTTAGTGAGGCAGGACTCAGTCTACAAGATTGGATTGTGTCTTGAGGCAAACTCTTGAGATACAAAAGAGAGAAGTGAGCAGACAGACAGGGGGACCACATACCACCAAGAAAGTAGTGCTGGGAGCAGAGGAGACCCTTTGGACCGAGAGTCCCTGCGCCAAGAAGCTTGTAGTCTGGGGGAAGATTGATGAGAAGGCCCACAGAGACAGAAAACCTTCCCCTGGAGCTGACACCGTGAATTTGGACTTTAGGCCTATACTACTGTGAAGAAATAAATTTCTCTTTGTTAAAGCCACCCCCTTGTGGTATTTCTGTTACAGCAGCACTAGATGACTAAGACAGGTGGAGATCAGACTGTTATGATCTACAAGGTTCTCAATGGCTGATTTTCAGAATAGATTGCCAGGCCTTTCTTACTAGTCAGTCTTAGTCTGGAAGCTCCCCTGAAACCTGTTCAGGATCACAGCAGCATACAAGCTTCCGCTGACAGACGGGTGGTGGGTGCACATGAGGTGCCTTGGGTGGGAACGGACCCCCAGTCTCCCACATGGAAGGTGTGGAGTCTACTGCTGACCCACCACTGCCCCCTTACGGTCGGTTATAGAGACCCACTGTTACAGAGGGGAGAAAACAAAAGGGGTGAAGGCTGTAGTTACCACATGGTAACAGAGTCATGATTCAGGTTAGGTTTGTCTAACTCCAGTATGCACATGCCTTGCACTATACCACATGCCTTCAAGGTAGACAGGAAACTATATATGTATGCGTGTGCACACACATGTATATGGAGGACATGTACACTGCTCATACACATACACACATGCACAAATACCAAGCACAAGAGACGGGCTGTCAGCTGGGTGGTGTCTTAGTCACCTAGTGCTGCTGTAACAGAAACGCCACAAGTGGATGCTTTAACAAAGAGAAATTTATTTTCTCACAGTCTAGTAGGCGAGAAGTCCAAATTCACGGTGCCAGCTCCAAGGCAAGGCTTTCACTTCTTGTCTCTGGAGGAAGGTCCTTGTCGTCAACCTACCCCTGGACTAGGAGCTTCTCCACGCAAGAACCCCAGGTCCAAAGGACGTGGTCTTCTCCTGGGCATTGCCTTCTCAGTGATATGAGGTCCCCATGTCTCTCTACTTGTTTCTCTCTTTTATATCTCAAAAGATATTGGCTCAAGACACAATCCATTCTTGTAGATCAAGTCCTGCCTCATTAACATTAATGACGCCTATTCTACCTCATTAACACGGCAGAGATAGGACTTACAACACATAGGAAAATCACATCAGATGACAAAATGGTGGCTAAAGACACAATACTGGGAATCATGGCTCAGCCAAGTTGACACACATTTTGGGGGGACACAGTTCAGTCCATATCAGGTGGGTTGTGGAGGTGCTGCTATTTGAAGTGGCACTCAGTAAAAGATAGGGAGAGATCAATACTGAGATGATTCCATGTAACAGATGAAGAGGGGGGTGTCAGGAACATGGGCATTAAATAGGGGGGTGGAAAAACCCGAAGCATATGGAAGGTTCTGGAAACCGGTCAGAGTGGCTGGATCCAAGATCTGTGTTGAGTGTAATCAGAGGTTAGGTTGGAGGCATACAGGGATTTGAATGTTAAGAGTATAGCAAATTGGGTTCTAGATAAAGATAATATTGGGGGTAACTATCAAAAACACAGCTGGGTGTTTCCTTAAGACCCTTCAGGAGTACCAGGGTGGTGAAAATGCTTAACACACTTGGCTGCTGATCAGAAGTTTGGAAGTTCAAGTCTGCCCAGAGGTACTTTGAAAGAAAGGCCTGGCAAGATACTTCCAAAAACTCAGCCATTTAAAGACTCTTTGCAACACAGTTCTACTTGGAGTTGACTCCATGGCAAAAAAAAAAAAAGTCTCCAAGGGAAACCCTGGTGGCGTAGTGCTTAAGAGCTACGGCTACTAACCAAAAGGTCAGCAGTTCAAATCCAACAGCCGCTCCTTGGAAACCCTATGGGACAGTTTTACTCTGTCCTGTAGGGTCGCTATGAGTCAGAATCCACTCGATGGACCTCACCAGATGGAACACACAGAAATCAAATTGACTACATCTGTGGAAAGGGACAATGGAAAAGCTCAATATCATCAGTCAGAACAAGGCCAGGGACCAACTGTGGAACGGACCATCAATTGCTCATATGTAAGTTCAAGCTGAAACTGAAGAAATCAGAGCAACTCCACGAGAGCCAAAATATGACCTTGAGTATGTCCCACTTGAATTTAGAAACCATCTCAAGAATAGATTTGATGCACTGAACATTAGTGACCAAAGACCAGACGAGTTGTCGAATGACATCAAGGACATCATCCATGAAGAAAGCAAGAGGTCACTGAAAAGACAGGGAAGAAAGAAAAGACCCAGATGGATGTCACAGGAGACTCTGAAACTTGCTTTTGAGCATTGAGCAGCTAAAGCAAAAGGAAGAATTGATGAAGTAAAAGAACTGAACAGAAGATTCCAAAGGGCCTCTCAAGAAGACAAAGTAAAGTATCATAATGAAATGTGCAAAGAGCTGGAGATGGAAAACCAAAAGGGAAGAACACACTCGGCATTTCTCAGACTGACAGAACTGAAGAAAAACTTCAAGCCTCGAGTTGCAATAGTGAAGGATTCTATGGGGAAAATATTAAACGATGCAGGAAGCATCAAAAGAATATGGATTGAATACACAGAGTCATTATGTCAAAAAGAATTAGTCAATATTCAACCATTTCAAGAGGTGGCATATGATCAGAAACCAATGGTACTGCAGGAAGAAGTACAAGCTGCTCTGAAGGCAATGGCAAAAAACAAGGCTCCAGGAATTGACGGAATATCACTTGAGATGTTTCAACAAACAGATGCAGCACTGGATTTGCTCACTTGTCTGTGCCAAAAAATACGGAAGACAGCTTCCTGGCCAGCTGACTGGAAGAGATCCATATTTATGCCTATTCCCAAAAAAGGTGATCCAACCAAATGTCAAACTTATAGAACAGTATCATTAATGTCACACGCAAGCAAAATTTTGCTAAAGATCATTCAAAAATAGCTGAAGCAGTGTATTGACAGGGAACTTTCAGAAATTCAGGCCGGTTTCAAAAGAGTATGTGGAACCAGGGATATCATTGCTGATGTCAGATGGATCCTCCCTGAAAACCCGGAATACCAGAAGGATGTGTACCTGTGTTTTATTGACTATGCAAAGGCATCCAATGTGTGGATCATAACAAACTATGGATAACACCGTGATGAATGGGAATTCCAGAACGCTTAATTGTGCTCATGAGGAACCTTTACATAGATCAAGAGGCAGTTTTTCAGACAGAACAAGGGGATACTGATTGTTTTAAATTCAGGAAAGATGTACGTCAGGATTGTATTCTTTCACCATACCTATTTAATCTGTATCCTGAACAAATAATCAGAGAAGCTGGACTATATGAAGAAGAATGGGGCATTGGGATTGGAGGAAGACTCATTAACAACCTTTGTTATGCAGATGACACAACCTTGCTTGCTGAAACTGAAGAGGACTTGAAGCACTTATTAATGAAGATCAAAGATCACAGCCTTCAGTATAGATTACACCTCAACATAAAGAAAACAAAAATCCTCATAACTGGACCAATGAGCAACATCATGATAAACAGATAAAAGGTTGAAGTCAAGGATTTCATTTTACCTGGATCCACGATCAACAGCCATGGAAACAACAGCCAAGAAATCAAAAGACGCATTGCACTGGGCAAATCTGCTGCAAAGGACCTCTTCAAAGTGTTGAAGAGCAAAGATGTCACCCTGAAGACTAAGTTGTGCCTGACCTAAGCCATGGTATTTTCAATCACATCATATGCATGTGAAAGCTGGACAAGGAATTAGGAAGACCAAAGAAGAGTCGATGCCTTTGAATTGTGGTGCTGGCGAAGAACATTGAATATACCACGGACTGCCAAAAGAACAAACAAATCTGTCTTGGAAGAAGTGCGGGCAGAATGCTCCTTAGAGGCAAGGGTGGTGAGACTGTGTCTTACATACTTTGGACAAGTCGTCAGGAGAGATCAGTCACTGGAGAAGGACATCATGCTTGGGAAAGTACAGGGTCAGTGGAAAAGAGGAAGACTCTCAATGAGGTGAATTGACACAGTAGCTGCAACAATGAGCTCAAGCATAACCACAATTGTGAGGACAGCGCAGGACTGGGCAGTGTTTCGTTCTGTTGTGCATAGGGTCGCTATGAGTCAGAACTGACTCGAGGGCACCTAACAACAACAACAGAGGGTCACGATGGGCTGGAATCAACATAGTGACACACAACAACAAAAATTTTACCAACTATGACATTCTTTTCTAGCGACTGGTCTTTCCTGATGGCTGGTCCAAAGTAAATCGAGCAGAAGTCACACCATACTAACATCTAAGGAGTATTCTGGTTGTGTTTCTTCTAAGACTGGTTTGCTTGTTCTTCGGGCAGGAAGTCCACAGTATATTCAATATTCTTTGCCAACACCACAGCTGGCCCATGGAAGCAGCAGTCAAGAAATCACATGATACATTGCATGTGCTGCAAAAGACCTCTTTAAAATCCTAAAAAAGCAAAGATGTCACTCCAATGACTAAGGTACACCTGACTCAACCCATGGTATTTTCAGTCGCCTCATATGCATGTGAAAGAGGGACCATGACAAAGAAGTAGAGGGTCAGTGAAAAAGAGGAAGATCCTCAATGAAATGGATTGACACAGTGGCTGCAACAATGGACTTAAACATAGCAACGATTGTGAGCCTGGTGCAGGACCAGGCAGTGTTTTCTTCTGTTATGGATAGGGTTGCTATGAGTCATAGCCAACTTGACAGCACCTAACAGGGATAGGGAAGACTTTGGGTCTCCCTTGAATGTTTACTCCCGATGTGGGAATTTACTTGGCCACATGTTTTGCCATGTAAGCCCTACAGTTCCCCCCAGTTGCTGCCCCAGGTGGTTAAACTCCACATATTCACTCTGGCCAGCCACCGCCATCCTCTCCAGGCCTGTGGCCAGGACCCCTGTTTGCGTTTTCTAAACTTGCTGCCCCAGGTCTTTCTCGCAGTGGCTTTCCCTGGCTTCCTCTTTCTTCAGTGTCTAGTTCAAACTTCTCCACTCAGCAGCCTTCCAGTCTGCTCTGGGAAGGTGGGCCTCAGAACTCTTTCTAAGTGGTCTCAGCCCCCCTCTCTGCTCTCCCCTCCTGTTTGATTCTTTATTTTCTGTGATATGTTGTCTGTTCCATCCTCAGCTCCACGGAATTCCCTAGCCCCCAGAAAAGAATGTGGAGCTCTGCTTGCAAATTTTTGTGATTATCCTGATGAACCAAGACTGACCTGCATAGTGTTTTTGCCTTCATTAAAAAAAAAAAAAAAAGTTGCTGCCAAGTCAATTCCAACTCATATCGACCCTATAAGACACGGTAGAACTGTCCCATAGGGTTTCCAAGGAGTGGCTGGTGGATTTGAACTGACAACCTTTTGGTAAGCAACCATAGCTCTTGACCACTACACTACCAGCGCTCCTTAGCCTCCACAGATAGTTCATTTTCACTGCACACAGGACTCTAAAAAAATTCCACAATGAGTACCATCGTGGTGATAATTATTAATAATTGTTATAAATATATTGCAAAAGGTTATAATGACAACAAAAACAACCACTCAAATACTTATCATGATCTTGGTATGTTCCAGGTATCTAAATTCCAGAACAATGTTATAAAGTGGATATGATCAATATCTCTACTTCACAAGGATATAAAATGAGGTGTAGAGAGGTTGAGCCTCCCTCCTAAATCTAGGTTTGCAGTCCAAATCTACCATGTCTCCTTGGAAACCCTATTGGGCAGCTCTACTCTGTCCTTTACAGTCACTATAGAGTGGGCCAATGGAAGTACTGAGTTGTTGAGTCAGAAACTCAAATGTAGAAGACATCACACAACACTCCTGGGTAGTTAACATTGGCCAATACTGAAATGCAGTCCAATACTGACATGCAGTCCTGTGTGGTGCAAAAGGCTGATAACCAGAAGTTTGGAGGTTTGAGTCTACCCAGAGGCACCTTGAAAGGAGGGCCTGGTGCACCACTTCTGAAAAACCAGCCATTGGAAATCTACAGAGCACGGTTCTACTTGGACGTACATGGTGTCACCGTGAGCCAGAGACAACTACATGGTTTGATTTTTTTGGTTAAGTGCTGTGTGAGCTTGGCAAGAATCTAATGGTCTCTGTTTCTTCATATAAGAAGTGGGAATGAAAGAAGGCACGGATGTTCCATGGCCGATGTGAACCAGGTGATTCAAAAAGTGCTTATGAGACTCACTGCGCATGGTACTGTTTATGTTTTAAATATTGGCTATCAGAATGGGGTTAAATACGTGATCTTATTTACTTGGTAAGAGGCATGACCAGAGAGATAAACTGGGTTGTAAACTCAATGTTGTCAGCTGCTGTCAACTTGTCCCCAACTCTTGACGACCCTGTGTGCATCGTGACGCACAGGGCTTCCATTGGTGTGCATCGTGACGCACAGGGCTTCCACTGGTGTGCATCATGACCCACAGGGCTTCCACTGGTGTGCATCGTGACGCACAGGGCTTCCATTGGTGTGCATCGTGATCCACAGGGCTTCCATTGCTGTGCATCGTGACGCACAGGGCTTCCATTGGTGTGCATTGTGATCCACAGGGCTTCCACTGGTGTGCATCGTGACGCACAGGGCTTCCACTGGTGTGCATCATGACCCACAGGCTTCCATTGGTGTGCATCGTGATCCACAGGGCTTCCACTGGTGTGCGTTGTGATCCACAGGGTTTCCATTGGAGTGCATTGTGATCCACAGGGCTTCCATTGGTGTGCATCGTGACGCACAGGGTTTCCACTGGCTGATTGTTGGAGAGTAGATCACCCAGCCTTTCTTCACATGTTGTTGTTGTTTGGTGCCACAGAGTCAATTCTGATCCATAGTGACCCCATGTGACAGAGCAGAGCTGCCCTCTAGGGTTTTCCAGGCTGTAATCTTTACAGGAGCAGATCACCAGATCTTTCTCCCATGGAGCTGTTGGGTGGGTTCAAATCACAGACCTTTCTGTTAGGAGAAGGGCACTTGACCATTTGCTCCACCAGGGTTCTTCCCTTCCTTTGTTGTCGCTGCTTGCCATCAAGTCAATTCCGACTCATAGCAGCCCCGCGTGACAGAGTAGAGCTGTCCCATAAGGTTCTCCAGGCTGTAATGTTTACAGGAGGAGATTGGCAGGCCTTTTCTTTCACTGGTGCGCTCAACCTGCCAACCTTCAGGTGAGCAGCTGAGTGCTTAACCACTTTGCCAGGAGGGCTCCTTTCTTCCTGTTTTGCTGATGTGTGCCTTTCAGTCACTTCTGACTCGTGAAGACCCCATGCCATAGGGTAGAACTGCCCCATGGGGTTTTCTTGGCTGTAATCTTGCCAGATGCAGATCACCAAGTCTTTCCCCTGAGGAACCTCTCCTGGGTGGGAAACACCAACCTTTTGGTTAACAGCCCTTAATTGTTTGCACCACCAGGGCTCCTTCCTTCCTATAGAGATGCTATTTAAAAGCCATTGACTTGGCTGATTAATTCTGAGGTCAAAGGTATAAAAAGAACAAAAACAACAAAAAGTTGCCTTCAAGTTAATCCTGACTCATAGTGACCCCAACTGTTTCAGAGTAGAACTGTGGTCAAAAGGGTATCAAGCCTGAGTCTCGAAGTGTTGGCAACAGTCTCTTAGATTTTTCGTGCATAAAGTGTGAACCAAGAAGTGGGATGATGAGGTGGGTGGACTGTTAATTTTGCAAGGACAAGATGGTGGGCAGTGGGCAAGGCAGGGATGGGGAGAGGAGACCAGGGATAGACACAGCCTGACAAAGATTCACGAGATGAGCGATGTCCCTGTTGAAAACTTCTTTGGTGTTTTCCTCAAACCCTGCAAAGAGAAAACACAGCACCTCACTTTGCTTGGGCCTTAAACACCAAGATCCTGATAGGAACCTGCACACCAGCACAAATTACAAGTGCATAGACTATGTTCTCGAAAGCCAGTCTCTAAAAATAAATGCGATGGCCAATCATGTTTAAACATTGATTACTCCTGCTCTGCCACTTGTCATTGATATAGATGTTTTGCTGTAGGCTGCATCCATTAATTAATTTGCATCAGGCCCCACCCCAGCTGAAAAGTACCGCTTTCTAAACTAATATGTATCTCCACAAACAGGTCTGTAAAGCAGAAGTCAGAGTAGGATAGCATGATCCACCTCATCCTGCATCCTTCTGATGGCCTCGTTTCAACAATCTTTTTTAATGCATATTTGAGATGTGTTTCAGGAAGCTTATTTATCACTCCTAGAGTAATAAGGTTCAATAGTGAATGTCCCTTGAAGGCATTTACATTGCACAGCAGATACGTTCAGCTCATGATGGTTCAGGGATCTCTTTTTGAGTCTGTTCTCGGAGAAACGTGTGGCTTCCCAAGGTCATTTCTGAAGAGCACCGCTGCTAAGTGCATATTCTCATGCCATGTTTTACTTCTCCCACTAAAAACATCCTGCATGTTGCTAAAGATATTGCTGTTGTTGTTGTTGTTGTTAGATGCCAATGAGTTGGTTCCAACTCATAGCGACCCTATGAACACCAGAACAGAACAAAACACTGCCCAGTCCTGCACCATCCTCACAATCGTTATGCTTGAGCCCATTGTTGCAGCCACCATGTCAATTCAACTCATTGAGGGTCTTCTCTTTTTCAATGACCCTCTACTTTACTGTGCATGATGTCCTTCTCCAGGGAACGGTCACTCCTGATAACATGTTCAAAGTATGTGACGTCTTGCCATCCTTGCTCCTAAGAAGGATCCTGGTCGTACTTCTCCCAGGACAGATTTGTTCATTCTTTTGGCACTCCATGGTGTATTCAATATTCTTCGCCAATGTCAAAATCCAAAGGAGTCAATCCTTCTTTGGTCTTCCTTATTCATTCACACTGAAAACATCATGGCTTGGGTCAGGCACATCTTAGTCTTGAAGGTGACGTCTTTGCTTTTTAACACTTTAAAGAGGTCTTTTGCAGCAGATTTGCCCAATGCAATTCATCTTTTGATTTCCTGACTGCTGCTTCCATGGGTATTGATTGTACATCCAAGTAAAATGAAATCCTTCACAACTTCAAACTTTTCTCTGTTTATCATGATGTTGCTTATTGGTCCACTTGTGAGGATTTTGTTTTCTTTAATGCTGAGGTGCAATCCATACTGAAGGCTGTGGTCTTTGATCTTCATCAGTGTTTCAAGTGCTCTTCACTTTCAGCAAACAAGGTTGTGTCATTTGCATAAAGCAGGTTGTTAATGAGTCTTCCTTCAATCCCGATGCCCCGTTCTTCTTCATATAGTCCAGCTTCTCGCAGAATCTACTTATCATTGTTGGATGACCATGACTCACTACCAAACCACAAAGTAACATATTGGGCTTTGAGATGGTCAGATTTAGACAGAATATGTTGAGCTGCGAACAATGGGTTAATAGATTCTCTATAGCGCTCTAAGAGATGAAGGATGATGGTTTAAATCTGCAGTGGGAGTTTCTTATAGGTGGTGGCTGATTGGGGCCGGAGGCCCGGCCCACCGCTGCATTTTTCTTTTCGTGCTTGTTCAGAGGTCCTGGCATTTCTTGCCAAAAGACAGATGGTGGGTGCCAGAGAGCGCAAGATGTGCAGGTTTGGAAGTGTGAGCTCTGCTGTGCTGGCTATTTGGAAGGAGAGTTGGGGACAAGGGGGATACTGAGAGCTACCCGTGTCCTGGTCACCAAATGCTCCATGGTCGGGGGCTGGAAGGTTCTGATGAGGGCAGCTACAAGGAACAGGCTTCTGTCTGGGACTTTAAAACACACATGCAGACACACAGACAGACAAAAAGATTTTAACCTGATATTCATAAAACACAGCAAGTGGCTATTGAGCAAAGATCATTTAGTAATGGAAGGCAAGTTGAACACACCAAGATGGACATGGTACAGAAGCAGATGTGATCCTGGTTTGCCTGGAATATTTGTCTCCTTGCTTGCTTTTTGAAGGATGCTTGATGGCACAGTGGTTAAGCACTTGGCTGCTATTTGAAAAGTCAGAGGTTTGAACCCAGCAGCTGCTCCTCAGGAGAAAGACATGGCAGTCTGCTTCTGTAAAGATTGCTGTCTTGCATCTACCACAGCCTCCACCATACTGAGTCCAGTAAAACTAGATGGTGGCTGGCTATCACCATTGACCGCTATGACAGGGATCACAGTACAGGGGTCTGGGCAGAAATGCAGAAAAATGTAGAACAAAATTCTAACTAAAAAAAAAAATCACCAGACTTGCTGGCCTGACAGAGACTGGAGAAACCCGGAGAGTATGGCCCTCAGACACCCTTTCGTCTCAGTAATGAAGTCACTCCTAAGATTTACCCTTTGGCCAAAGATTAGACAGTGCCATAAAACGAAATGAGACTAAAGGGGAGCATAGCCATGGGGCAGGGAATGGAAGTTAGGAGGGGGACAGGAAAGCTGGTAATAGGGAACCCAAGGTTGAGAAGGGAAAGTGTTGACAAGTCGTGGGGGTGTAAACGACTGTCATAAAAGAATATGTGTACTAAGTGTTTAAGGAGAAGCTAGTTTGTTCTGTAAACCTTCATCTAAAGTACGATTAAAAAACAAAAGAACATTGCAGCCTTGGAAATGCTATGGGGCAGTTCTACCCTGTCCTACAGGGTACCTATGAGTCAGAATGGACTGGATGACAATGGATTTGGGTTTTTTTTATTTCTGGCATCCTTTTGGAAAAAAAAACATGGGCAGGTAGTGGGGGCAGCCAATGGGAGAGCGAAGCAAGAAATGACAAGGAAGCACATGCATCCCATTACAAAAAAGAAAAAGGTTTTGGCCCTTCAGTAATCCCCTTGTTCCATTATAACACTAGGTAACAGTTGAGATTTTCATTATGTGTTTGCTTTCCCAAAGAGGACGTAGTTGTTATCTATAACTACACAAGGTTTATCTTTTATCAGAGAAGGCTGAGTGGTACAAATGATTTGCTATCAGCTGCTAACTTAAAGGAAACTTGGTGGCTCAGTGGTTAAGTGCTACAGCTTCTAACCAAAAGGTTGGCAGTTCGAATCCACCAGGCACTCCTCGGAAGCTCTGTGGGGCAGTTCTACTCTGTCTTATAGGGTCACTAGGAGTCACAATTGACTCAATAGCAACAGGTTTGATTTTTTATTTTTTGGCTGACTTACACAGTGGCTATTTGAACTCACCCACAGGTTCTGTGGAAGAAAGGCCTGTGATCTACTTTGGTAAATATTACAGCCAAGAGAAGGCTGTGGAGTAGTTCTTCTCTGTAACATATGGGGTCTCCATGAGTCGGGGGATGACTCGACGGCAGCCCACAACGACAACTACATATCTTTTATCTCCCTTCCTTGAATGCTCCTGTTGTTGCTAGCTGCTGTCGAGTTGGCCCCCAACTCACGGTGACCCCAAACACAACAAAACAAAGTGCTTGCTGGTCCTGTACCAGCCCCATGATCCACAGGGTTTTCACTGGCTGATTTTTGCATGCAGATTGCCAGGCCTTTCTTCCTAGTCCATCTGGCCTGGAAGCTCCTCAGAAAACTATTCAGCATCACAGCAACACTTAAGCCTCCACTAACAGTCAGGTGGTGTGTGAGCCTTCCTTGGACAGGCAAAGCAAAAGTCAGAATTTGATTTTGCTTAAGTTCTTGCTTTTGATGGCAAGGGGAGTGGAGAGGGTAATGAGTGTTTAATAACACGGCGGCCCCCTGTGGGGATCTTTCACAAATAAATGGATGTGACTGTGGTAAGGCTCCGAATATCATACGGCTAGAAACCCTGGTGGCGTGGTGGGTAAGTGCTACGGCTGCTAACCAAAGGGTCTGCAGTTCGAATCCACCAGCCACTCCTTGAAAACTCTATGGGGCAGTTCTACTCTGTCCTATAGGGTTGCTAGGAGTCGGAATGGACTCAATGGCAATGGGTTTTGGGTACCATGTGGCGGGTCTTTTCACTTCCCTCCCACTACCCTGTCTTCCTGCTGAGTCCTCAGCCCTGTGATGCTGAAGCCGCAAGTCAAGGAATGCCTGGGACCAGCAGACGTTAGGAGAGACAAGGGAGAGTTTGTGTTTCAGAGCCCTTGGAAGGAATCTACACAGCCAATACCCTGACTCAGACTTCCACTTCAGAACTCAGAGACAATAAATTTCGTTCTTACAATCCACCCAGTTTGCAGTATTTTGTTATGGTGGCCCTGGGAGGTTAACACACCCAAGCTGCTAGTCTGTGAACCACACCGGAGGAGCAAGGGCAAGTGCTTGGACAACTGACCACATGATTGTCTGATTGAAAATGGCCAATACCAGTCCATTTCAGCAGTCTGAATCCAGCAGCTGCTTATTGGAAACCCTACAGGGCAGTTCTACACTGTCCTGTAGGGCTGCTATGAGTTGGAATCGACTCGACAGCAGTGGGTTTGTGTTTTTGGAAGGGGCTGAGTATTGCTGCTATTTTCACAAGAATAATCTTAAAGGTCTGCAATCCTTATTAAAGCAAGTCAGCTGAAATGTTCTCTAGTTGTTCTTCTCATCGTAGGAATATGCTTTATGGTTGGATACCATCATTTTAAATATTCATGCAACCTCAGTTTAAACTCAGCTAAAGAAGAGTTTCCTTGCCAGTAAATAAAGCATTCATGGGCAACAGTCTTTGGGGCTTAACTAAATAAATCAGGAAAGGTCCTGGCTGAATTCTGAACATGTTGAGTTTCTTCTCTCCATTTCCATTTTAGTGGTCCTTTGAGTTTACTACTGCAAGGCTTTGGGTATGTCTGTTTTCATCAAATATTATAGATCGACTCAGTCAGGCTTTAGATATTGTATAATTTCCAGAAAATGAGACTTTTCCGATCCTTGTTAATCCAAATAGAGTCTCCTTCTTAATTTTTCCTTAACCCTTTCATGGACCAAGGGATAATGCTCCTGTTACATGTTTTCACCCTTGGACGTTTAACGCTAGGCAATTGAGCTACTTTAGTATGTTCTGGCGTCGTGGCACATACTGGTGTAACTGCCTAAAAGACAAGGAAGTTGATCTGCACCACATTTGAGTGCTGAGAGCCACTCGTATGAGGGGATGCTTCCCGGAGAAGTGATTGTGTGAAACTTTTTGTGGTTTCTGTACAGTGAGACAAGGCTTGCAAGTACGTTTACTATTTCCTTTGTGTTACTGGGAAGGTACAGTTCCTGGAATTGGGAAATGCAGTGTATGAAGCACTCCTGGGGCCATGGGTCCACTAGGTCCCATATGTGTGATGCGCATCATAGAATATGGGAACGATATGGCCTACTCTAAATCTAACTGATAACAATTATGTGCAGCAAGTGCAATGTTTATTTAATATTTTGTATGTACTTTTGGAAAGCTGATTAAGATATTTTATGGCTCAAGTGTAACCAGGATGTGCAATGTCCCATGGGACCAGTATGTCCCATGTGTGCGATGTGCTTTACGGAACACGGGACCGATACGTCCCATTTGCAATTGTCACCCCATTTTTTCAAATAACAAAAAAACTCCCAACAATGATTCAGCTTTCATTCCATTAGTGGAAAAAACTTTGGATCACCAGAAAATTCCAAAAAAATAATAATTTATCCATGAAAGTGTTAATTGATCATCTTTGGTTAACAACCTCAGTGTTTTTTAAACAGTGGAGTGTTCAGTCCTATTCAGAGCATTGCCAAAACATCATTATGAAGCAATGATGTTGGTTTTATGTTTATTTTAAAAATAGCTTTGTGTCCATGGCAACTCTATGCCTGCTCTTAGACTGGATTTTCAATGTTGATTTATGTGGAAGAGAAAATCATATTATGTTTATTTTTTCATACCACTTCGATTCATTGAATATTTTTAACTAGTCACCACGTAATATACGATCAACCTCCGACAGCCTCACTGTTGGCTCATAGGCAAATAATTCTAATACGAGTATTAAAAATCTGTATAATGCTAACAGTGTAGAATATCAATAATTTGTACATTTCTAGTTGTGTAATTGTGGGAAAAAAGAGTTTTGTTATGCAAAGTCAATGCATTTCCATCAACTAGACACTTTGCTGAGTTAATCTCTAGACAACTACAATTTGTTTTCATTTCTTAACTGTTCTTAGAAGTTGTGTGTGTGAATAAAAATTAGACACAACAAATATTTTTCGAAAACCCATAAAGTTTTCTAGATAAGGATGTATTTACCTATAAACAGTCTCCTTGAAAACTGAAAAATACAGAGGTCATATTCTGGATGGCATTTTGGAATCAGATTGCCTTGAAAATTAACTAATTAATAACTAACGAATTAAAACTAAACTTCCACTTTTGAAATAAAGCTGTTCCCTAAGGAATCCCTTTGAAATTTCAAAAATATCCCAAATTTTAGTGTGCAAAAATTTTTTGAAGCAGAGAAATGGGAGAAAAAATACTTAAAAAAATTTACTAACAGCAAAAAAAATTAGAACCACTGTCATGGGTTGAATTGTGCCTCCCAAAATATCTGTCAGCTTGGCTAGGTCATGATTCCCAGTATTGTGTGATTGTCTATCATTTTGTCATCTGATGTGATTTCCCTATGTGATGTAAATCCTACCACTGTGATGTAATGAAGTGGATTAGTGGCAGTTATATTGAGGAGATCTACAAGATTAGACAGTGTCTTCAGTCAATCTCTTCTTAGGTACAAAAGAAAGAAGTGAGCAGAGAGACAGGAGGACCTCACAACACTGAGAGAGAAGTACCAGGAGCAGAGCGCATCCTTTGGACCCAGGGTCCCTACCCTGAGCAGATCCTTGACCGGGGAAGATTAATGACAAGGACCGTCCTCCAGAGCTGACAGAGAGAGAAAGACTTCCCCTGGAGCTGACGCCCCGAATTTGGACTTCTGGCCCACTAGACTGTAAAAGAATAAATTTTTGTTTATTAAAGCCATCCACATGTGGTATTTCTGTTATAGCAACACTAGATAACCAAGACAACTACAATCTAGTATTGTTACCCAATAATAAAGGGAACAAATATTTTTAGTCTTAATAGCAAGAGAACTGGGTCAATGTGTCACCTAAATATACATCCCTTGGTACATCAATGAAGCCATGCACTTGTTCAGTAGTGTTAAAAGTGGTGTTCAGAGAAACAGATTCCATACAAGGAGGACAGAAGAATTTGTGCATTTGAATTGTGGTGTTGGTGAAGAATATTGAATATACCATGGACTGCCAGAAGAACCAACAAATCTGTCTAAGGAAATATACAACCAGAAAGTTCCTTAGAAGTGAGGATGATGAGACTTTGGTTCACTTAGTTCAGACATGACATCCAAAAAAACCAATTGCTAGAAAAGGACATCAGGGTTGATAGAGGGTCAGTGAAATTGAGAGAGATTCTAAGGGAGATGGATTGGCATAAGACTTGTAACAATGGACTCAAGCATACCAAAGATTATGAAGACAGCCCAGAACCGGGAAACATTTTGTTGTGTTACACACGAGGTCACCAAGAATCAGAGCCAAGCTGATAACAACAAACAACAATGACAACACAATGAAACAAGCAAAATGGCTGGTAGAGATTTTTATGGCTGAAGCGCTGAAATAGGCATTGCCAGAGGAAGTTTCTGCTTAAGAGCTCAAGTGTTCTGTTCCTCTAAATTACTGTATTTCTGCTCCTCTTCCCAAGCATGGTTGTGTTCTTATATAACATCTAACCCAACTCCTGGAGAAAGACATCCTGCTTGGTAAAGTAGAGGGTCGCTCAAAACAGAGGAAGACCCTCAATGAGATGGACTGACACAGTGGCTGCAACAATAGGCTCAAGCCTAACGACAATTGTGAGGATGGTGCAGGACCAGGCAGTGTTTCATTCTGTTGTACCTAGGGTCGCTATGAGTCGGAGCCAACTCAACAGCACCTAACAACAACAACAACAGAGACGGAGTCACATCATGGGGAGAACATGTGATTGAAGGTCAGCATATCCCACTCTAATTCCTCGGCTGCTTCTTCACATCCACACATGACATTGGCCAGTGTGAAACCCCCCAAACACTGAAGCCTCCGAAACACTGCAAAGTGCACAAAAGAATATCTGTCCCATCTGCCTCCTCACAGATCTGTTGTGAAGATCGTGGGACAAGTGGCATTTGGAAAAAATATTTTTTGTGAACTGTGAAATACTTAACAATTTACAGATACATTATCTAAGCCAACAGAGAGATGAGAAGGGAGAAACATTCCTGACAGAAACGCAACTCCAGGCCACCATTTCCCCCCACCACCATGTTGAGAATAGCCTACGAGTGTTGGTTTCAATGACGCAGCTTTTTTACGATGCAATGTGAAGTAAAATCTACAGAGGGAGGGTCAGCTTATGTCTGAACTAGAATGTCTTGGCCACATGGCCAAGTTCAAGTCCAAACTTACTTTTTGGGAAACAAAGCTAAAGCCACAAACATTTTCCAGAAAGCCTCCCCTATACCTACATTGACAGCGATTGGGATTATGACACTAGTGCCTCCAGTTCTCCAGCTCATGGGGTGTTCAGCTGCTGCCATTGGCACTTCTCCTCAGTGCATTGCAAGGAACACTCAGATGTAAACCTGCCCTGAGAAGAAAGGAGTTGTATTGCCACCAACCTTATGAACAATTCCCTCAGAAAGCAAAAACAGTCTTATCTTACAGTACGTACATAACTGAGTCTATACACAGGATTTAAATTACAGCCAAGGTTCCGGCAAACCAAGAAAGAGGTGTTTGGGGTTACACAGTTGTCAAGTATTGAATTGTATCCCCTCAAAATGCATGTCAACCTTGCTAAGCCGTGATTCCCAGTATTGTGTGATTGTCCACCATTTTGTCATCTGATATGATTTTCCTATTAGTTGTAAATCCTAATAATCTCTATGACGTTAATGAGGCAGGATTAGAGGCAGCTATGCTAATTAGGTAGGACTCAATCGACAACATTGAGTTGTGTCTTAAATCAGCCTCTTTTGAGGCACAAAAGAGAGAAGTCATCAGAGAGACAGGGAGACGATATACCACCAAGAAACAAGAGCCGGGAGCAGAATGTGTCCTTTGGACGCAGGGTCCCTGTGCTGAGAAGTTCCTGGACCAGGGGAAGATTGATGACAAGGACCTTCCCCCAGAGCTGACAGAGAAAGAAAGCCTTCCCCTGGAGCTGGCACCCCAAGTTCAGACTTCTATCCTCCTAATCTGTAAAAAAAATTTTCTCTTTCTTAAAGCCACCCACTTGTGGTATTTCTGTAATAGCAGCACTAGATAACTAAGATAATAGTGAAAATGCTGCTTCACCAAAACCAAGGCTTGTAGGCTGTTTTGAATATAACGTGAGGAAAAAATATGGCAGCCTGGAGTTGGGGTTCTATCAGACAGAGGCATTCTGAGACATTTGCTGATAAAGTAAATTTGCTTTCAAAAGAATAAGAGAAAGGCCTAAAGTCAATTCCTATCAACCATACGTTTATCAAAATCATAAAGTTTATCAAAATCTTGTATTTCCTGGCCAGAGACACCTGTTAAGGTGAGGGATTGAACAGTTGATAAACGTAAAAATAGGGTTTATTACCTTTTTTTTTTTTTAACCAGTTGCCATTGAGTTGACTCTGACTCATGGCGACCCCACGTGTGGCAGAGTAGAGCTGTGCTCCACACGGTTTTCAATGGCTGATGTTTTAGTAGCAGACAGCCAGGTCTTTCTTTCAAGGTGCCTCTGGGTGGACTCCAATCTCCAACCCTTCAGTTAGCAGCTGATTACCTTAATTGCTTATACCACCCAGGGACTCCACCTGTCTATTACTACATAATAAATTATCCCCAAATACAGTGGCTTCAAACAACTTATATTTATTATCTCACAGTTTCTGTGTCAGGAATATGGGCATGGCTTGTGCAGTTGGGTATCCTCAGACTGTAAGCATTTCAAGATTCAACAAGGAAGATCCCATTTGTCAGCTCATGTGCTTGCTGTCAGGGTTCGGTCCCCTGTGTCCTGTGGGCCTGAGGCCTTCAGTTCCTGGCTGATTTGATCAGAGGCCTCCCTCAGTTTCCTGCCACGTGGGCCCCTCCATCTGGCAGTTTGTATGATTCATGTGTACGTGATGGCTACCAAGACGAAGTCATTGTCTCTGATGAACTAGTCATGCATGTGGCATCTCATCACTTTTCCCATAGTCCAGTCAAGGCATTTGTAGCCCTGGTGGCATAGTGGTTAAGAGCTCAGATGCTAACACAAAGGTCAGCAGTTCAAATCCACCAGCTGCTCCTTGGAAACCCATCAGGGTAGTTCTACTCTGTCCTACAGGGTCACTATGAGTTGGAATCGACTCACGACGGGGTTTTTTTATGGCTGAAAACGTGATGTTGAGGGACGTGAGATGAGCCCCAATGAGGACAAACTCATTACAGCAACACAAGGGATGGTGAATGGGGAACACCAAGAGATGGGTCTAAGGGCATAAACTTTGACTCTGGACAGGAAATACAGCTGTCCAGAGGTAGTCACTGCATGCTCTCTGGGCAAGAGAGGTGGGGGTGTCTCAGGGCCCCCGAGATCCTACTGAGATTGTGATATCACTAACTGAGCTGAGTGAGTAAACTGTCTTATCGCTCTCCGTGTATCTAGCTGAACACTAAGTGAAAGTTTCATTAGGTGGCAATAACGTGATTCTGTTGTTTTTGTTGTTAGTTGCTGCTGAGCTGGCTCCGACTCACGGTGACCCCACGTATGACAGAATGAAACACTGCCCATTCCCATGACACCTTCATCATCACTGGTATGTTGGAGTCCAATGTGAAGGCTACTGTGTTACTCCATCTCATGGAGGGGCTCCCTCTTTTTGGCTGACCCTGCACTTTACCAACCAGGATGTTCTTTTCCAGTAACTGGACTTTCCTGATGACGTGTCCAAAGTAAGTGAGCCGAAGTCTCTCCATCTCACTTCCAAGGAGCAGGCTGGTTGTATTTCTTTCCAACACTGATTTGTTCATTCATCTGGCAGTCCACGGTATGCTCACTATTCTTCATGAACACGACATACAAATGCACCGGTTCTTCTTTTGTCTTCCTTTTTCATTGTCCAGTGTTTGCACCCATATGAGGCCATTGAAAAGACCATGGCTACGGTCAGGCACACCTTAGTCATCAAAGTGACATCTTTGCTTTTTTAAAACTTTAAGACTGGGCAAAACAAAGGCATTTGCCCAAATCAGCAACTCTTACCATGCACAAGTTTTAGGCTACACTGAACCTCATTTCTACAGTAAAGAGGCCAGGAGACAAACTAAAAAATCTGTTGCTGTCAAGAGGGTTTTCATATCAACTCTACAGGACAGAGTAGAACTGCCCCATAGAGGTTGCAAGACTGTAGTAGTTACAGAAGTGGACTGCCACATCTTTCTCCTGCTCAGTGGCTGGTGGTTTCAAATAGCCGAACTTCCCGTTAGCAGCCAAATATTTAACCACTGTGCCACCAGGGCTCCCCCCAAGCCAGGAGCAGCAAGTTATAATTGTTAACAATGAGAAAGCAGTTACCATGTGCCAGGAGTGGTTGGTGTTAGTCAGGTTAGGACAGGAGGTGCTGCAGTAACAAGCCTTCACATCTCAGAGGTGTAGCATGTTGTCATGGATTGAATATGTGTCAACTCGGCTAGGCTGTGATTCCCCAGCATTGTGTGGTTGTCCACCATTTTCTCATCTAATGTGACTTTCCTATGTGTTGTCAATCCTGCCTCTATAATGTTAATGAGGTGGGATAGGTGGCAGTTATGTTAATAAGGCAGGACTCAATCTACAAGATTGGATGGTGTCTTGAGCCAATCTCTCTTGAGTTATAAAAGAGAGAAGCTACAGAGAGACATGAGGACCACATACCACAAAGAAACAAGAGCTAGGACAACAGCACGTCTTTAGAGCCCAGGGTTCCTGTGCTAAGAAGCTCCTAGACCTGGGGAAGATTGATGACAAAGACATTTGCCCAGAGCCAACAGAGAGAGAAAGCCTTTCCTTGAAGCTGTTGTCCTGAATTTGGACTTGTAGCCTACTAGACTGTGAGAGAATAAACTTCTGTTTTTCAAAGCCATGTGCTTGTGGTATTTCTGTTACAACAGCACTGGGTGACTAAGACACATGGTTAGTCTCTTCACTTGAACCATTCTCATACTGTAGCGTACAACATGGTGGAGCCCCATTTCCTAGTAAATCTTTCCAAGTTGCGATAGCCACCCAAGCTAAACTGCGTTTCAAGATCTGCATCATTCACTTGAATTTAATGTGCAATGCATGTTGTTATCTTTGGGTACCACACATTCCGACTCCTAGTGGCCCTGTGTGACAGAATAAGAACTACCCCCACAGTGTTTGCCCGGCTATAATCTTTTACAGAAACAGACCCACAAGGTCTTTTCTCCCACGGAGCTGCTAGGGAAGGTCACACTACTAACCTTTTAGTTAGCAGTCGAGTGCTTAACCTTTGCACCACCAGGTTCCTGCAGAGTGCATAGCACGTCGTTAAAATAAAATTTTTACTCAGAGGGCATTATTTGAACCTGCTCTGCTGAAGTGGATCCTAGATAACTACGTAAAGGACAGACCCAAATGTTCAAAAGGCAAGACATTCCCTGGTCACACAGTTTTGTAGCCATACGTTTACTTTAGCTGTTAGTGCAATTCCTTTGTCGTGGAAATTAATTTATGTGCATTTATTTTTAAATGAGCATTTCATCCATCTCTGTGGCTAAGAGTCTGTAGATACTCAAAGTACCAGACCAGCCCTGGTGTAACAGCTTGATTTATTCAGGGAGGCTGGTCAACCTGTCCAGTTGTAGATGCAAAATACAGGATATCAGCCTGGAGGAGGCTCGATAACTAATTTAACCTCAAACCTAATTCTTTTGATGATGTATCGGTCACAGACCCTTAAAGCACCCACGTCAAATGAAAATAGACAGCTTTAGCTCGGCTTTAATTAATTTACGTAACATTCATTTTACCTTAATGGACACCTATGGAGGTGGAGTGAGTACTGATGAATATACATTAATTGCAAGTCCAATTTTCTCTACCAGTAAAAAATAAGGCCAGGGGAATGAAAAAAGAAATGACGCATTCATTAAATATATGTGGTGTTTTCTTCCTACAATGCAGCGGGGCTTGGGAAGGTGACTGTGGAAAGCAAGAAAAAGGGAGAAGAAAAGAATGTAATGTTGCTAAACATCTATGTTTTGGAATTTGTGACTGATTTTCAAGCATTGTACCAAAGTTTCTCTTTGTGATACATCTATAAAGTTGGAAATTGGAGTTTGGAAAGAAAGGTGGTGTCTACATATTTCTGACTGTTTTTGAATACTTTGTTATGGATTGGATTATTTTCCCCAAAAAATGTGTGTTGAAGCCTGGCTCCTGGGCATGTGGATATGATTCTGTTTGGGGATAGCATATTCCTTTCTTATGTTAATGAGGTCATACGAGAGCAGGGTGGGTCCTAAACCTAATCACTTCTAAGGTATAAAGACAAAGGCAGAACAAAGAGAGACATACACACAGGGGGAAAACAGACACCATGTGAGGATCAGCTACAAGCCGAAGAATCCCAAAGAACACCAAGGCGCCAGAAAAATGCCGGGGCTGTCAACAACAAAGGAATCAACATGGCCAAGACCCTGATTTGGGCTTTTAGCCTCCCGAACTGTGAGAAAATAAACTTCTGTTCTTTAAAGCCACCCCTTGTGGTATTTCTGTTATGGCAGCACTAACAAACCAAGGCTCCCTCCCCACTTTTCTTTCCATTTTATCACAATGCCATCCTCCAGGGATGGATACTCTAGATGGGTATAGAATTCCACTGAGTGCTCAATGGTGGGTCGGTAAAATGATGGGTTGGATTGTGTCCCCAGCTGTATTGATTGAGTAGCTCTGGCAAGAATCCAAACATTATGAACCCCAGGTTTTTCATGTACTGAATTTTATGCAAAAATTATGCAAAATTTTATGCAAAAATGTGCACCTCATATGTTTGTTTGCCAGCCGTGCCCTCCCACTCTGAGGTATTTTCATAAGCACCACTATGCCAATTTTTTTTTTTTTACAAGTTGTTGTAAAAAAAAATAAGCATAGCACCCTTAATAAAATACCTCTCAGGGGGAGGGTGCAGTTGGAAAACAAATGTAGAAGGTGTGTATTATTTGCATAAAATACGGTAATGAACTAGATCTTTGACAGACTGTCCTCAGAGGTAAAATTCAAGGCCTATTAGCCAGATGATCTCAAAAGCTGTTTGTTATTATTGTTGTTGTAGTTGCTATTCCTTTCTAGGCATTCAGTCATAGCTGTCCATATTCAGTAACAACATCTAACATCGTCTGCTTCAGTTTTAACTTGATAAAGACAGACATTATCGAAATGGGGAAACCCTGGTGGCGTAGTGGTTAAGAGCTACGTCTGCTCACCAAAAGGCTGGCAGTTTGAATCCACCAGGTGCTCCTTGGAAACTCTATGGGGCAGTTCTACTCTGTCCTATAGAGTTGCTACGAGTCGGAATCGACTTGACGGCAGTGGATTATCAAAGTGGTGGTATTGCTCCCCCAAAGAGATGTACAAGAGTCGATGAATCTCAGCAAGATGAAGCACAAGACCCGTGCTCTCTACAGGAAGCATGGCATAACTTAGACATTTCCCAAAACCAAAGTATCTCTCTTGAATGAAGAGATGCTATTTGGAGCTTGGAACCAGGAGACGTTTAGAGAATCTTAGTTTATGTACGTAGTTTAATTAATACCAAGGTGCCCGGGTGGCACAATGATTAAGTGCTGTGCTGCTAACTAAAAGGTTGGCATTTCAAACCCACTCAGTGGCTCCACTGGAGAAAAGACCTGGTGTTCTCCTTCTGTAAGGATTACAGCCTAAAAAACCCTACAGGGTGGTTTCCTCTGTCACAAGGAGCTATGAGTCAAAATTCACTTGATGGCAACCTACAAGAGCAACAATTGGCACCAGTTTATTTTAAGATGAAGAAAAGGGAAAACCAATGAGGAATTTAGTTTCTCATCCTAGATTGAGAATACAACCTTACTGTGTCTCATTCCATGTGAAAAGGAAGAGACGAAGAGATCCAATAGCTTCTCTCCCACTCCGAGTGAACCAAGTGAGAGTCTGGAAATACCTGCATAGGTTGGGTAAGAGCCAGGGTAGGTTATATCTCATCCTTCGAAATTCTGTCAGGAAGATATTTGGGCACAGATCTCCCAAATTTTGAAGCAATGGATGGTTTTGGTCGTCATGAATTGAATTAGTCTTTTAGTTTTTCTTCACAAGTATATAATCTGGGTTTTTAAAAGTAGGTATATTTTTACTGAAATAATAAATTCAAGTAGTATAACAAAAATTCCAAAAACTCTATTGAAATAAGCGCAGTCAACATCAGGTCAACATCATTCTTGGCATCTCTGCACACACATACACAAATAAATGTAAATAAATAGATTAAATTATAGAGTTCACTTTTTTGAAAAAAAAAAAGAGATTGTGTCATATATGCTTAAAGTAAAATATGTACTCAATTTTATGTTAAGAGAAGAAAATAAAAATTTAATGGAATTGAGAATGTTACTGATATTCAGAAGGACATTTCTTCCATAAAGATTTCTCAAAAAGGTGTTTTTGAAATGTTGGCGACATTACGCTTTTTTAGTAACATGCTTTAGCTTTATCTGGCTTCAGTTGCATCTCTGCTGTGAATAATGTAGAACTCTCCCCGATTACATTCTTGGCACCCATCCTCTTCCAGATTTGACAACCGCAAATTTTCACAGCAATTAAATTCAGCCAGTTCCCAAAATCCTCTCCATAGTTTTGTGTTTTATAATTCGTATTAATTCTGTTATATTATTAATGGTCTCAGGACGCACCAAATCTTTTTTGGACTAAGCCTTCGCAAGTTCAGAATTAATGTTCCCATCATTTGTTTGAATGCCCCTATAACTTCTCGTTTGTTTTTTTATTTTTGCTTACTTATATATTTGTTAATTTATTTAATTTTGCACTAAGCTATGTCTCAGTGGGAGCCCTGGTGGCTCACTGGTTAAGGTCTTCACTGCTAAACAACAGGTCAGCAGTTTGAAACCACCAGCCACTCTTTGGAAGCCCTATGGGAGAGTTCTACTCTCTTCTATAGGGTTGCTACGAGTTGGAATCTACACGGTGGAAATGGGTTTGGTTTGTTTTGCATGTCTTGAAGAGACATTCATTGTGTATAATTTTAACCAGACTCAAGTATTGACTACTAGATTCAAATCTTGCTCTATCTTAAGAAATTTCTCTTCTATCCTCTCTTTGAATTGACCTCTTTTCTCATCTTCAGGGGTATCAATTATGCAAACATTTTATCTTCGTTGTCATTCATTGCTATCATCTTCCTGCATCTACACAGTTTTATCACTTTTTCATTTCATTCTGAGTTCTTCAAACCTATCCACTATGTTCTTCATAGTTTTTCCACCATTTTAATCAGGGCTTCAAACTGGTTGTTCCCAGTTCACTTATAGGAAGAGAAACGGGAACAGACTCAAATTTCTAAAGTTTGGGTGAACCGGAAAGATAACTACAATGGGATGCAAGCCACAGAACAGGTATTCCAAATACCAGCACGGTCACCCATGGTAGACAGGTTTCAGCAGGGTTTCCAGACTAAGACAGACTAGGAAGAAAGGCCTGGTGAGCTACTTCTGAAAATCAGCCAATGGAAAGCAGATGGATCACAACAGAACATTGGCCAACTAGCTTGCTTTAGGCACATCATCAGGAGAGATCAATGGCTGAAGGACAACATTGTGTTTGGTGAAGCAGAGGGCCAGCAAGGGTGAGGGAGACCCTTGGTGAGATGGATTTTCACACCAGCTGCAAGGATGGACTTGGAAATGCCAGTGTTCATGAGAATGACTCAGGACCAGGTAGCATGTTGTTCTGATGTACAAAAGATCTCATTGAGTTGGAGTCAACTCAAGGGCAGCTATCTGTAGCTCCTACCTACCTACCTACCTACCTACCTCTCTGTCCGTCCATCTATCCATGCATCCGTCCATCCCTTCATCCATCCATACATATATATATTCATCCATCCATCCATCCATCTGTCCGTCTGTCATCCATCCAATCATCCATCCAACCAGCCATCCATCTACTGTCTGTCTACCTATCACCCATCCATCATCCACCCATCCATCCTTCCATCTGTCCATCTGTCTGTTTGTCCATCCATCTACCCATCCACATATCTGTCTAACATCTATCTATATACCAAGCAATATAGCCTTGATAGACAGGCTTTAGCAAGAGACAGGATTCAGGATTTACGTATATCCACTGGCAGTTTAATTATGGGGTGCCTTTTCAGATCTATGACACTTTTTTCTCTAGGAAACATTTGTTCTACTGAAGGACAATAATGACATGTTATCTGACAGTGCCTCCTTCTTGGGTAGGCTTCATGCTTAGACAGGAAGGGGCTTGGTACAGTGGTCTGGAGCTGGCTTCATTTCTTATTCACCTTGAAGATGAAGTTTTCTTTCCCTTACTTTTGAGAGAGGAGTTGAAGTAAAACGTGTCTTTACCGTATTTAACAAGAATTATGTTATCGTTGTTAGTTGCCCTGGAGTCGATTCCGAGTAGAACTGCTCCATAGCATTTCCAACGGCTGTGACCTTTCAGAAGCAGATTACCAGGCTTGTCATCCGATGCACCTTGCGTGAGTTTAAATCACCAAACTTCCCGTTAGTAGTGGGGCTTACATTTTGTGCCAACAAGGGACTCCTAAATAAGAATACTGGACACGTTCAATCTAAAATATTCATCTTAAAAGAAATCCTGTAAAACCTTGACCTTTAGCTCCCAGGGGTCAATTTCAAGTGGTTCAAAAATTTATACTAGAGATATTCCCAAGAGTCAACTACGAGGCTGTGATTTTGCTAAGCTCTGCATATGCATCCAGGAGTAAAAGAGCACGGACCTTGCCGTTTCAGTTCGAATGACATCTTCCTCACAAATTCTAATACCCCTTGTTTCTAACGGAGTTAGCTCTGTAAACCAGTTTGTCACTCTGGACACAAAATACCTCCCTTCATTTGAAATAGGATTCTTCCTTTAGGGGGCAGTGGGGATTTGGTGGTAGAATTTCCACCTTCCATGCAGGAGACCTGGGTTTGATTCCCAGACAGTGAGCCTCAGGGTAGCCATCACAGGATTTCAAATACCATTAGGGTCACTCGTGATGGACAGGTTTCAGTGAAGCTTTCAGACTAAGACAGACTAGGAACAAAGGCCTGGTGATCTACTGAAAGCCAGCCAATGAAAATCCTGTGGATCACAATGGTCTGATCCCAGTGTACATAAAGTGGCCGTGAGTCAAGGGCCAACCCAAAGGGAGATAATAACAACAACAATATTTGAGGAGTCCCAGCTACTTTTATGGAGCCCTGGTGGCACACTTGTTAAGAGCTACGGCTGCTAACCAAAAGGTTGGCAGTTCGAATCCACCAGCTGCTCCTTGGAAACCCTATGGGGCAGTTCTACTTTGTTCTACAGGATCGCTATGAGTCGGAATCCACTCAACGGCACCTCACAACAACAAGAAGCTGCTTTTAAAAGATCCTTCTCTCTTCTTGAGTCCTTTTCAGATTCATTTCCAACTTCCTGTCCTTCCTCATTTTAGATCTGATAGAAAATGTGCCTACCTCAGCATTTTCAGATCACTTCTGCACAGTTGTTTTTACTAAGCGGTGTTCTTTGTATATATTTTTATACGTATTTCATAAATATTTAGGCTATATGTTAACATTAAGCATTCTTGGCATATCACCACCAAACTTGAAGCCGTCGGATATTCAGTAAATGTTGACGGACATTATATCCTTTGAGTGCACTCTTGATGCTCGCTTTGGGAGAAAGTAAACGTCACCTCCCAAATGCATTCTTTTTCTTCAATTTAAGGTCTTAGCAACTGACATGATTAGTGTAGAATAAGTAATTAAGATTAACTGAGTTACTTAATAGTCACGAAAGCATCAATGTTTTCTGTTGGAAAATTAAGCAATGTAATTTGCTTTTGATCATCACTGATGACTGTAGAAGTGCATATCTCCAAGGCGAAGGGTCCTAAATAGTTCATCAATGTGCTGAATCATTTAAGCTGGAGTCTGGTTTACTGATACCTGATGCTTTAAAGAACACAGAAATAAACACGTTGCATTATTAGGAAAATTGAAAGAATGTTTCCAGTGGAGTTATTACATCAAAAGAAAACGTTTTAACTAAAGAAAATGACCGGTCACTCTCTGAATTCCTGAGGCATGTCTAAAAATCCTGCAACAATGAAAACAGCCAGTGGTTATTAGGTTTGAGCTGCAGTGGAGTCTGGCAGAGAGTCAGGGAAAGAAAACAATACAATTTGAACACTATCGCAAAGCCCTTGCTTGGAATCTATCCTAAGGAAATCATCAGATTTAGAGAAAGATTTATATATGAGCATCTTCATTATAGTTTTATTTATAATAGTGATACTCTGAAACAAGTCCAAGTTCTCAACAGCATAAAACAAGTTGAATGAGTTCTAGAGTCATATCCAGCCACTGAAATTCATATTAAAAATATATATACACCACATCTGAAATTTTTTAAAACTGAACATTTTTTGAAGCAAAATGAAAAATTGCAGGTACAGGATGATGCTAAACGTGTAAACATTTCATGGATGCATATATTGCATATAAATGAGTATGTACATAAATGATTAGAGTCCTGGGTGATACTAATGGTTAAGCGCTGAACTACCAGCTGAAAAGGCTGCCGATTTGGACACATCCAGAGGCTCCTAGGAAGGCAGGCCTGGCAATCTGCTTCTGAAAGGTCACGGCCTTGGAGACCCTATGGAGCAGTTCTGCTCTGCACACATGGGGTCGCCATGCTTTGGAATCAACTCCATGGCAACTAACAATATATAAATAATTTACATGTGCAGCAAATGGTTAACCATGTTCATGTTTGAGAAGCAGATATTATCAACGTAAATTATTTTTTAACTTTTCCACACTTTTTCAAAATTTTTGTAATAAAAGAACATGACACTTCAACATAATTTATGATGTCACTAATTTTTTTTAAAAAGTGTGACTTTTACAAATGGAAAACACAACAAAGGCGTGCTATAAAATGTATATGATGTTATTTTCTCATGTTTGAGAGAGCAGTTTACAGAATCCACTGTCGAGGAGGAAACTAGAACTGAATTCTTATCAGTGACCAGCCCCTTCATTTATGACAGATCCCTGCTCATCTCCTGGCATTTTAAATCACCTCCTATTCATGGGAAACCTGGACAATGAATAAGGAAGACTGAAGAAGAGTCAATGCCTTTGAATTACGGTGTTGGTGAAGAGTACTGAATACACCATGGATTGTCAGCAGAATGAATTAATCTGTCTTGGAAGAAGTACAGCCAGAACGCTGCTCAGAAGGAAGCATAGCAAGACTTCATCTCACATACTTTGGACACTCTATCGGGAGAGGCCAGTCCCTGGAGAAAGACATCACACTTGGTAAAGTAGAGGGTCAGTGAAAGACTGGAAAACCCTCAATGAGATGGATTGACACAGTGGCTGCAACAATGGGCTCAAGCATAACAATGATTGTGAGGATGGTGCAGGACCTGGCAGTGTTTCGTTCTGTAGTACATTGGGCCGTTGTGAGTCGAAACTGACTCCATGGCATCTAACAAGACCAACAGCAACATCTTGTCTGCCCTAATGAGGAAGACAGACCAAAAAGAAAGAAAAAAAAGGAGGGGGCACGCAGTATAGAGCATGTTAGAAAGGAAAAAGTTCTAAAGAGAAACAAAAAGAAAGCAGGGAAGGTGGGTACGATACACTTGTTGGGGCGGGAGAGATGGCTTGGGAAGCTTTATCCATTCCTTCTTTCAGTCTCTCTTGACAGCTGGTGGTGCTAATGGGTTATGAAACTCCTTCTAGAGCCCACACTGGGGGTCATAGGGCCGTGTTCTCCATTGATTACTAGGTGGCTGGGGGAAAACAGAACATTTTAGAGAAACGTGGAAATGTTCACTTTCCAATCTCACTCTTTTTTGTTCATTGTGGTGAATACATCCACAAAACTTACGCCAATTCAACCATTTCTACAAGTAAAATTCAGGGGCATGGATTACATTCTTCAAGTTGTACAACCATTCTCACCCTCCTTGTGCAAACCACTGCATCACCATGAACAAGCTAAAACTACCCCTCTACACCCCTGGTAATCACTAATCATCTCTGGTTTCTATATATTTGCATATTTCAAATAATGAGATCCTATGCTATTGGTCTCTCTGAGACCAACTTCTTTGGTTCAGCGTGATGTTGTCAAGGTTCACCCATGCCAAGACATATATCAGTACTTCATTTCCCTTGATGACTGAGTAGTATTCCATTGTATGGCTATTCCACATTGTGTTTATCCGTTCACCTGCTGATGGGCATTTCAGTTGTTTCCACCTTTTGGCTGCTGTGAAAAGTGCTGCAGCGAACATTGCTGTATAATTTCTGTTTGGTTTTCTGCTTGCAATCTCTCTGGATCCCTGGGAAAGGATATGAATGGACACAATATCCCCATTTCAAAATCTTACTCAAGTTTCAAAGATGTTCTCCACACCCACCGTGTGTGATACATAAAACCTGTTGGGTTTAATGCTGATGATAGGCATGACCCAAGTCCAAAAAAAAAAAAAAAACGCGCAAAATTAAATGATCTCTATTATGATGACAGGATTGCAACCAGAGCAAGAAGTTTGTTAATCTGGTTAGGCCAAAAAAGTCACATTCAGATGGGTTATATTCCCTTTTGCTCACCTGGATGTCATATATGATATTTGCATACATGTAATACAGGAGTCCCTGGTTGGTGCAAACAGTGAATGAGCCCAGGTGCTAACTGAAAAATTGGAGGTTCCAGTGTACCCACCGATACCTGCTAAGAAAGGCCTGGAAATCTACTTCTAGAAATCAGCCATTGAAGCCCTATGGCTTCCTAAAAAGAAAAGAAAAAAAGATCTACTGGACTGCTTGAGACTGGAAGAATTCCAGACTACTGCCCTGAGATATTCTTCAAACCTTGAACTGACGTAATCCCCCAGGTCACCTTGTAGCTAAATAACTGATTGGTTCCAAAAATAATGAATATCACCCATAAGTACTGTGTTCCTTTAAAATATCACCTATATGAGACCACACCGTCAACAATTATTTTAAAACAAAGATGAGAAAGTAAGGGGGCAGGGAAACTAGATTAATGGCAACAGAACAACCAGAATGGAAACAATGACAGTGTTCATGCATTGTGAGGCATGCAACCAACATTACTGGACAACTTGTAGAAATTGTTGAGTGGGAACTTAAGCTGCTGTGTAAATCTCACCAAAAGCACAATAAAACAGTATTTAATAACACAAAAACGTATGGCGCACAGTTCCTCTCTGACACACATGGGGTCACCGTGAGTCGGAATCAACATGACAGAAAATGGTTACTGGTTATTTAGGAAGTGCTTAGTCACAAGAAGAACCCTGATGGTGCAGTGGTTAGGAGCTGGGGCTGCTAACCCAAAGGCTGGCAGTTCAAATCCACCACCCGCTCCTTGGAAACCGTATAGGGAAGTTCTACTCTGTTCTGTAGGGTCTCTGTGAGTCAGAATCAACTCAACAGCAACAGGTTTGGTGGTTTGGGTAGACACAAGGTAATCATATCACAGCAGGTAAATGGAAGATAAGCTTACTTCATGAGAGTATAGGAGTGAAGTGAAAATGCATATGGAACTGTTAGAGCCATTCAAAAACCAACAAACATGGTAGGGCTGGACCATCTCCCCGCTCCCACGCCTGGCTGTGTGTTATTTTGCTTTTGCTTTCTGCGGATTCAGTCCAATTGTTCATTCTCCCTTGTTTAGACAGCACAGCTTTAGCTGATTTGACCCAGGGTCTTCCTGATTCTTGTCTCCAACTGGGCAGCTCCAACTTCCAGACTAAAGTGGAACATTCTGCTCATACTCCTTTGCATCTGACTTGGCTCTGTTCAGGAGCTGAGCTTCGCCACTTCCAAAATGAGCCTGATTGGGTCGGACTGCATTTTCTCATCTTCCTTGTCATCCGATAGCCTAAACTAATCATTTAAAAGCCAAGTTTGCAAACTTGATGCAAGAATAAAGGTGACTGCTCATAGAAAGATGGGATTCTAACAAAACTTTTTGCTTCCAACTATTCTGAAGGCTCTCAGAAGTTTTTTAACTGCTTAGAATTTTTTTTTTTTTTGTCTGATATTATCAGATGTATTGGTCCCTATATTTAAAAAAAATCCAATAAAACACCTTAATATGTCTATTACCTGTTCACATAAATTTGTAATGTTTAATGTGTTTGCTATAAAGTGTCTCCACTAATTCACAATTCACCTGAAAAGTACCAAGATGGTGGTTGTACTTTTGAAACAGCTTTTAATCCACTCACTAACTCAGAACTTAACTAAAATTTTGAAATGTTATTAGGAAAATTTGTATTAATTCCAATTTATATTTAAAAGTACACATTGGATAGGTGCATTACATTTTATCTTAGAAGAACTTATACAAACCCTTTCAATTTTAACTATTGCAATTGATATAAACATATTTACATATGTAAATATAGAAAATACATAAAGGAGTGTAAAATTTTGATATACAACTGTTTCCACAAATGACGCACCTTCTGCATTTGTTTTCTAGCTGTGTCCTCCCCGTTGAAGGCACCCTCATAAATGCTGCCATGTTGATCTTCTTCCATATGTTGCTATAAAAAATTAGCACAGCGTGCTTATGAAAAAGATCACAGGGGAAGGGCTCATACGGACAACAAGAGCAAGAGGCATGCATTATTTACATAAAAATATGGTACGCATGGATATACATATTATGTAGATTTTCATATATATAGGGTGTGGAGGTGTGTGAGTGTATGATTTCTGATTTGGGGGGTGATCATATGGTTTATGAAGCCACATGTCATGCATTGAATTGTACACCCCGAAAACAGTGTATCAGTTTGGCTAGGCCATGATTCCCAGTATCGGATGACTGTCCACTGTTTTGTCATCTGTCGTGATTTTCCAGCAAATCCTGTCACTATGGTGTTAACGAGATGGATCAGCGGCAGTTACGTTGATGAGATCTACAAGATTAGACTGTGTCTTAAGCCAATCTCCTTTGAGAGATAAAACAGAGAAGCGAGTAGAGAGACATAGGGTCCCCAGACCACCAAAAAACAAGAGCTAGGAGAAGAGCAAGCATCCTTTGGACCCGAGGTCTCTGCACCGAGAAGCCGCTGTATCGGGAAGATTGACGACAAAGACCTTCATCCAGAGCCGACAGAGAGAAAGCCTTCCCCTGGAACTGGTGCCCTGAGGTTGGACTTCTAGCCTACCAAACTCTGAGACAATAAATTTCTGTTTGATAAATCCATCCACTGTGGTATTTCTGTTATAGCAGCACTAGATAACGAAGATATCACACTATGTTCTTTCTTTATTCTTCTAGTTAATAACCCATTCATAAGGGCTCAGGAAGTCCCTGGTTGGCAAAAACAATTACTGTGCTTGACTTTTAACCTGAAGGTTTGTGATTCGAACTCACCCAGAAGCATCTCAGAAGAAAGGCCGGGAGATATGCTTCCATGAAGACTACAGCATACAAAACCCTGTGGATGAATTCTACTCTATAACACATGGCATCGCCATGAGTCAGGATTAACTCCATGGCAATGGGCTTGTTTTTTTGCTTTGAAGTCTCAGATGGGGAAAAAAAAATTCCTGAATAAGTATAGCCAGAATTTTTTTAAATCATTTTATAAATTTAAGAGACATTTTCACATGGAGAAAAACTGGAGGATTTAAAATTGTTAAGGATTTCACACTCCAGTGATTTATCTTTCACTGGCACAAATGATATAAGTTTTTCTGTATAAAAATATTAAAAGGATGTATATTGACTGTGATGGTTAAGGTTGTGTATCAACTTGGCCGAGCCATGATTCTATGACGTAGTTTGGCAGTAGTGTGATGATGTAATCACCTCCATGATGAGAGCAGATATAATGTGATCACCTCCATGTTGGGATCTGCTGTGAGTGGCCAACAGTTGAAAGAGAGTTTCCTTGGGCATGTGGCCTGCATCCAATATAGACAGACTTTCTGGCAAGGCTCCCTGGCATTTGCTCACTCTGGATCCTGCCGCTGGCTCCTCTTCATCTGACCTGTGATTCTGGGGACTTGAACCAGCAGCTTACCTGCCCATCTTGGGATTTGTTGATCTTCACAGCCTATGAGCCAGAGGCCTGCTGTCTGACCTGCTGATCTTGGCTTCACCAGCGTCGGCAGCTATGTGAGTCAGGAGAATCCTCTAGTTTGACCCACAGACTTGGCACTATCCAGCCTCTACAGCCACATGAGCCATTTCCTTGACATAAATCTCTTTCTGCATGTATATGGACAGTGACTGCTTTTGCTTCTCCAGAGAAACCAGCCTAAGACAATGACCTTTGATTTTATCCCTCAAATCTATCAAAATTCTTAACTATACTAACCTAGTCCCCTAGTGCAGATGGAGACAAAACTCTCGAATTTCTCTGTTTTTTCCTGTTGCCGAATTAATATTAATGAGATTACCCAATTTGCTCTGAGCAGGTAATTAATCACAAACTACCAAGTCAAGATTACAGCCTAGGAAACCCGGTGGGGCAGTTTCACTCTGTTATGTCGGGTCAACATGAAATGGAATCAACTCAATGGCAACAGTAACAGCAACAACCAAGCTGAGAGTGGGAAACTTATCAGTTGGAGATTCTTATAAAACAGATTTTGTTACTGCCTATTAGTGACATGGAGCCCTGGTAGCGTAGTGGTTAAGAGCTATGGCTACTAACCAAATGGTGGGCAGTTCAAATCCAGCAACTGCTCCTTTGAAACCCTACAGGGCAGCTCTAATATGCCCTATAGATTCACTATGAGTTGGAATCGACTGGATGGCAACAGGTTTTTTTTTTTTTTTTTGGTTTTATTAGTAATACCTTCAATTCTAGTGAGGACAAATTTAGTTTTCAAGACTGATAAGGCTGTTAATTGAATTCATGTTGAAAGTGCTATCGTGGGGCCTCTGTTACACCTGACTCAGGGTGACCCCATGCACAAAAGAATGATACTGTCCCCGTGGTCCTGTGCCATCCTCATGATCAGTCACGGATCACACCCTTGTAATTCTTAGGCTTCTCATTGGATGGTTTTCAGAAGTAGATTTCTAGGCCTTTCTTCCTAGTCTATCTTAGTCTGGAAGCTCTGCTGAAACCTGTTTAGCTCCCTAGCAACACGCAAGCCTCCACTGACAGACCGGTGGTGGCTGTGAGTGAGATGCATTGGCTGGGAATCAAACCAGGGTCTCCCACGTGGAAGGGGGACAGTTTTACTGCTGAATCACCACTGCCTCATACCACAAGAGTAGGTTCCTGAGAACCATTGCTGTGTTACTCTTAAAAGTCTTTGAAAACAGAAAAAACATAAGAACAAAACCAAAAGGGACAAAAAAGAAAATTTCAGTTCCCTAGTCCTGAAAGCCCTCATACTCCTATGGAATTATCCAACCTTATCCGCCATGACTACCTGGTCTCCAATACCAGGATGTTCTACTCTGCTCCCTCATCCAAGCTTTGCCTGAATGTCTTCTCCCTTCTTCCTCATCCAGCCACACGTGGATGAGCTGACATCACTGTCCATCACCCAAACATAGGGGAAATAGGTGACCTGATTTATGATTGTGACAGCTGACCTAAACAGAAGACACATGAAACTGTCACGGAGCCTAATCCGTCCTCATCCCCTACTAGGCTGCCTTTTCAACCTTTCCATTTGGCACACACTTGGCATAGTCAACAAGTGCTGCTGAGCTCTAAAAATGATTACACAGGGAATGTCATCCCCAAAAAGACCACACACATGCCTACAGTTGATGTAGATGCCAGTGACGTGCATGGCAGTTTAATTCTATAATTTCCCATTCAGCAGGGTTTCTTTCTGGAGTGAGTGTATTAAAAACACACAGATATTTAAGGCTATGACATAAGGCTCTGTGTATGGAGGGGGAGGGCAGGCAGGAAGTGGCTGCTTGTAAGTGACCATCTAGTACCCAAGGAGCGTGGTAGTGATGCCTGTTTGACAGGTTGGTGCAGCAGGAACAGAGGAAATAGTTGTTGTTGTTAGGTGCCATCGAGTCGGTTTCAACTCATAGCGACCCTATGCACAAAAGAACGAAACACTGCCCGGTCCTGTGCCATCCTTACGATCATTGTTATGCTTGAGCTTATTGTTGTACCCACTGTGTCAATCCACCTCGTTGAGGGTCTTCCTCTTTTCTGCTGACCCTGTACTCTGCCAAGCATGCTGTGCTTCTCCAGGGACTGATCCCTCCTGACAACATCTCCAAAGTATGTAAGACGCAGTCTCGCCATCCTTGCCTCTAAGGAGCATTCTGGCCACATTTCTTCCAAGACAGATTTTTCATTCTTTTGGCAGTCCGCGGTACATTCAATATTCTTCACCAACACCACAATTCTTCATGGAGTGAGTGTATTAAAAACACACGGATATTTAAGGCTATGACATAAGGCTGTGTATTTGGAGGGGGAGGGCACACAGGAAGTGGCTGCTTGTAAGTGACCATCTAGTACCCAAGGGGTGTGGTGGAGATGCCTGTTGACAGCTTGGTGCACTAGTAACGGAGGTAATACTATTTTGTATTTCTGTATCACCTGTCTTCACAGAACCGATAGCGGACAGAGGTGACTTTTCATGGATCACAAAAATCCTGCAAAGCAGTGCTGAGTTTTATTTTTAGCTCTTGCTAATCTTTATTCCAGAGCCCTGGTGGCGCCATGGTTAAGAGCCATGCGGCGAGCTATGGTTGCTAATCAAAACGTCGGCAGCTCAAATCTACCAGCCACTGCTTGGAAACCCTATGGTGGCAGTTCTACTCTGTCTATAGGGTCCTTCTAAGTCGGAGTCAACTCGCTGTAAATGGGTTTTTAACAGGAATCATTATTCCATCACCCATTTGTGAGTTTGTCTTACTTTGGTGGTTTGAGTGTTGCTGTGATGCTTGAAGCTATGCCGGTAAGTATTTCAAATACAGGCAGGGTCACCTGTGGTAGACAGATTTCAACAACACTTCCAGACTAGGACAGAGTAGGAAAGAAGTCCTGGTTACCTGCTAATGAAAACCGGCCAGTGAAAATCTGAAGGATGATAACAGAATATAGTTTGATATAGATGAACCCCCTAGATTGGAAGGCGCTCAAAATACACAGTGGATATAACAATGACCTCAAACACACCAGTGACTGTGATATAACACCAGACAAGGCTACGTTTTACTCCGTTCTGCATGGGGTCACCATGAGTTGGAGCCAACTCAACGGCAACTAACAACAACGATCATTACTACCAAGAATACTGTTTTATGTGTTTACCTTTTAATCATTAGGCAAATGTTTATTAAGTATTTCATACCCCAAAGTACTAGGCGGAGATTGGCTATAGGAGTCCCTGGGTTGGGAAAACAATTCAGTGATCAGCTATTAGCCCAAATTTGGCTATTCAAACCCACCCAGAGGTGTCTTGGAAGCAGGCCTGGGGATCTGCTCCCAAAAGGTCACACCCTGAAAACCCTATGGAGCAGCTCAGCTCTATTCTGCACACGTGGGGTTGCCATGAGTCGGAATCCACTTGACAGCGACTGATGACAACAAGGACAACAGGCTGGCTACGGTGCTACACTCATAGAGATGATCACGGGATGGGAAAGATAAAGCAAAAATAGATCATCAGTGTGAACTGGAAGAGATAAACGAGAACGTCAGGAAAGGGTAGCTTAACTAGCATTCTCTCAAAGGGCACTCCTCTTATATTGACCTAGACGTCAGCACATCCAGCGCACAACAGTAACTGAGAGCCCTGCACGTGAGCCTGAGGCTCAGTGAATTCCCAGTACATCTTCCGATGTGTCGCAGACATCTCAAATTATGAATGCACTCAGGACGAAACTGGATTAATTTTAGTTTATACCCAGCAAGTAATCTGTATTTATTTGTGAAAGAAAACATAAATAACCTCAGAGGCTGTCAGCTTTTGTTTGGCTCTCAAAAGAGAGTGACTTTGACTAAAAAGATGTAAAAGAGAATAATAAAAGAAGTAAGGTGACTTGAATGTCTTTTATTTAAATGTTGGGCTTTAAATTCTTTTAACTCGCTTTTTATTTAGAAAAAGAAAAGCAATACACATACATGGGGGGGGACTCAAAAGGAAAAAGAGATATGCAGTGAAGAATAAAGCTCTGTCTTATACCAAGAAGTATTTTCATATCCTTCATACATTCTTATTGTGTGTACACGTGTTTGTAGGTGTGTATTTTTGTGGATGTGTACGTATACATATCCACCACTCGTCTGTCTGTCTGTCTTACTGTCGTGGCTGGCATGTTGCTGTGATGCTGCAAGCTATGCCACCGGTATCTCAAATACCAGCAGGGTCACCCACGGTGGACGCGTTTGAGTGGAGCTTCCAGACTCAGACAGACTAGGAAGAAAGGCCTGACGGTCTGCTTCTGAAAAACAGCCAAGGAAAATCCTATGGATCACAACAGAATGCTGTCCAATACAAAAATACAGTGGCTGTAACAATGAACTCGAGCATACTGATGATGACCAAGATGGTGCAGGACTGGGCATTGTTTCATTCATTTGTACATGGAGTTGCCATTTACAACATACACAAATACATATATATATATATACATGTTGTTGCTGTTGTTAGGTGCCATTGAGCCAGTTCTCACTCATAGCGACCCTGTGTACAACAGAACAGAACACTGCCCGGTCCAGTGCCATCCTCAATATTGTTGATATGCTTGTTTGAGCCCATTGTTGCAGCCACTGAGCCAATCCATCTCGTTGAGGATCTTCGTCTTTTTATCTGAACCCGTACTTTACTAAGCATGATATCCTTCTCCACGGACTGATCCCTCCTGATAACATGCCCGAACTATATGAGATGAAGTCTTGCCATTCTTGCTTCTAAGGAGCATCCTGGATGTACTTCTTCCAAGATGGATTTGTTCATTCTTCTGGCAGTACGTGGTATATTTAATATTCCTCCCCAACATCATAATTCAAAGGTGTCAATTCTTCTTAGGTCTTCCTTATTCATTGTTCAGCTTCCACATGCTTATGAGGTGACTGAAAACACCATGGTTTGGGTGGGGCATACCTCAGTCCTATACCTATACCTGTACCTGTACCTGTACCTATTCCTATACCTTTGTTGCTATTGTTAGGTGCCGTCAAGTGGGTTCCGACTCATAGCGACCTTATGCACAACAGAACAAAACACTGCCTGGTCCTGAGCCATCCTTACAATCATTGTTACACTTGAACTCGTTGTTGTAGCCACTGTGTCAATCCACCTCGTTAAGAGTCTTCCTCTTTTCCTTACACCTATGCCTATACATATGTATGGGGCCCTGGTGACACAGTGGTTAAGCCTTTGGCTGGTAACCAAAAAGTCCGCAGTTGGAATCCACCAGCCGCTCCTTGGAAACTCTATGGGGCGGTTCTACTCTGTCCTTTGGGGTCGCTATGAATCGGATTGGACTTGATGGCAACGAATAAATATACATATATGCAGCATCGTCTTTTTTCACAAATGTTAGATATTTATGCACTTTATATACATTTTTTTGTACCTTTTTTTTCTTTCAGCTCACTATTGCACACGCATAGATGATAGCATCAAAACAATCCTATTTATGCTGTGTAGTATAGTAGATGTAACTAGTCCCCGGTTACGGCCGTGAGGTTCGTTCCTAGTCTTTTCCTTTATGAACAAGGCTGGAAAGAATCCTTTTGTCTGTTGGACATCGTGCCTGTATTTGAATGGACGGGTAGCATACATACGTAGATTTGGAATTGCTAGATCAAGTTTCCTTCCAAAGAGGTTGGACCAGTTTACATCCCCACCAGTACCCTCTACGAGCGAATCTCTTTTTCCCACATTTTTAGAAACACTATTTTCAGATCTTTTGAGCTTTGTCAAAGAAAAACAGGTTAGAAGTACATTTTTTCACTATTTTAATTTTCCTTTTAATAATATGAACGTGGCTGAGCAACTTTTCATCCGTCTATAAGCAAACTGTGTATATATATATATATACTTTTTTTTTTTTTTTTGTAAAAATGTCTGTTCACATCCTTCGTCCATTTTTCCCCCATTGGATTCTTGTCCCCTTATTAACTTCTAAAAACTATTTAAACATCAGGCATATTAAGGCTTTGCATATGATATTTTGCCTTATTTTATTCTCTTGCCTTCCCCTGTTATTTTTACAGGATTTTTTTTGTATCATCAAATTTATAAATCTTTATGGTTTCCTCCTTTCTGATGTGCTAGAAATGCCTTGTATACCCTGAGATTGTTTAAGAAATATTTTCCGACCTCTGCTAGTCTGTGCTTTTTACCCTTTTGAACTTTAATTTTTGAAACATGTACGATTTATTTGTTAGAAGGACTGAAATAGATATTTGTCTTTGTTTTTCCCCTCAAACCTTCAGTTAGTTGACCCAATGCCATACACGGGGAGATTTGTGTGTTTGACTCTGGTTTGAAATGCTGTTTTTATTAAAACAAACTTTTCATATGTACTGGGGCAATTTCATGATTTTATGTTCTGTTAATCTGTCTATTCATGTAGTAATAAGCCCAAACATATCAAAGATTGTGAGGAGGGCGGAGGATTTGGTAATGTTTCCTTCTGTTATGCATCGAGTTGTCATGAGTCAGAGCCGCTTTGATGATACCTAACAATAAGGACAATCGATCTACCTTTTCATGGGGAGCCCTGGTGGCACAGTGGTTAACAGCTCGGCTGCTAACCAAAAGTTTGGCAGTGCAAATCCACCAGCTGCTCCTTGGAGACTCTATGGGGCAGTTCTTCTGCGTCCTCTAGGGTCACTGTGAGTTAGAATCGACTCGACAATGGGTTTGGTTTTGGTTTTAACAGAACATTATACAGCCACCATGGGAGCCTGGGTTGTGCAAGCAATTTGTGACCAGCTGCTAACTTAAAGGTTGACAGTTTGAGCCCCCCCCGTGGCTCTGCAGAAGAAAGGCCTGGCAACTTGCTTCTGTAAAGATTACATCCAAGAAAACCATACTCAGCTCAGCTCTGCTTTGTATATAGAGCTGCTATATGGTCACAATGACTTGGAATCCACTTGACGGCAACAGGTTTTGTTTTCTGGTGTTTTCATGTACCCATACTCAACTTTTATAAACATTACTGGATACCATGTTTCAACATCAAGTGGCCTAGCCTCACCTTCTTACTTATCTTTTTTAGAAATTTAAAAAATAATTCTCATATTTCTTTTTCCAGATAAACTTAATACCTATGAACTTGTATAGCATAATATTATAAACATGTATGCGTATAACTCGTCTTCCTTGTAGGCGTATGGATATTATCCTATCACTGACAGCGTTGTACTTCAGGAGAGATCTTGAAATGTTCTGTTTGACAATGAATGCAACGCCATTTCTCTTCAAGCTGTCATTCCCAGCATATTAGACTATATGATTGTCCAAATCAGAACGGCAAATACTAGTCCATTTCAGCTCACTACTGCCAAGGATATCGATGTTTATGTGTTCCATTTCATTTTGGACAATTTCCAATTTTCCTAGATTCATACTTCATACATTCCAGGTTCTGATAATTAATGGATGTTTGCAGCTGTTTCTTCTCATTTTGAGTCATGCCACATCAGCAAATGAAGGTCCCAAAAGCTTTACTCCATCCACGTCATTAAGGTCGACTCTACTTCGACGAGGCAGCTCTTCCCCAGTCATCTTTTGAGGGCCTTCCAACCTGAGGGGCTCATCTTCCAGCACTATATCAGACAATGTTCCACTGCTATTCATTAGGTTTTCACTGGCTAATGCTTTTCAGAAGTAAACTGCCGGGTCTTTCTTCCTAGTCTGTCTTAGTCTGGAAGCTCAGCTGAAACCTGTCCTTTGTGGGTGACCCTGCTGGTATCTGAATACTGGTGGCACAGCTTCCAGCATCACAGCAACACACAAGCCCCCACAGTACAACAAACTGACAGACACGTGTGGTGCAGGTACATATATATACACACACACATACAGACACACACACACACATATTTGTGTATGTATATATATTCTCTACAAACCTTATATTTTTCCAAAATACAATTCACAGGTGCAGTAATGAATTTGAATGCTTAGCGCTCCCAAGTCACCCCAATGGGTAATTATGATAGAAAACTGTAAGGCAATAACATATTTTACAAGGAACGTTAGAAGAACTTAATGAGCCAGTTAAGAAAAAGGAGGCGTTTGCCTCTGGGAGAATACAAAATTGTGGAACTGCTCAATTGCAGGGGAAAAACTTAATGATTCTGGACAAAAGCTCTTAATAGGACCAAGTGGATGAATGTGCCCATACATCACGCAGCCAGCAGAGAGCGATCTGAATTATGGTTCTTCTTTTTTTTTCCTTATAAATCTATAATTAATCATGTTTCACAATAGTTGGATCTGTACACCTGGGCGCTTCAGAAAGCCTATCATGTGTAAGCATGACGGGGACTTTACGTTCCTAATATTCATTTCTAGGAGCCCTGGTGGTGTTGTGGTTACGCACTTAGCTGTTAACTGAAAGGTGATACCAGCCACAGGAGAAGGATGTGGTGGTCTTCTTCTGTAACAGCTTACAGCCTTGGAAACCCTATATGGAAGTTCTACGCTGTCCTACAGAGTTGCTATGAGTTGGAATCAATTTGATGGCAAAGATAATGTCCCTTTCAATACAAGGTTAGTCACTGATCATATTTCCAGTTCTTTGGGATCTAAACTCCCATTATCTCCACTGAACACCATCTTGTGGCATGTATGTAGGGTCTACACATTGAATCTAGAAGCACAATGTGACTCTCTTTGCACTGTGCTCAGGTGTTTCATTAACTTTTCCCAAACAGTTGTTGTTTTAGGATGTAGGATTGTCCTTGAGCATCACTGACCCAATGAATAAATCAACCCATTTCAATGTTCACTGGAATGTTTGTTTCATTTTGTTTTTTTTCCAACTCTTGGAAGTTCAAGTTGTTGTTGTTGTGTGTGCTGTCAAGTTGATTCCAACTCATAGCAACACTATAGGGCATGGTAGAACTGCCCCATATGGTTTGCAAGGCTGTTATCTTTACGGGAGCAGATCACCAGGTCTTTTCTCCTCTGGAGTTGCTGGGTGGGCTTGAACCATCAACCGTTTGGTTAGGAGCCGAGCACTTAACTGCTGCATCACCAGTGGCATTTGTAGCACAATGCAAAACAAGGCAGCACTTCCAAATTATGAACGCAAGAGGAGAAAGCGGACACTTTGCCCTGTATACCCAGAGCTGAATGTGGAGAGTGAAAACCTAATATATCAAAGGGATACGCAAATGGATTTCCTGATTGTTACTTCCTTCCCCAGACCTGAGGGAAGTGAGGGTGTTGTTAGCTGTGATCTGCAGGAGTCTGCCTCAGGCAAAATGCAAAGCCTAGCTTTTAATAAATAAAAATGCCATTCTAATGTCTACTCAGCTCTTTTAAAGTTATAATTGCATTTCTTTCCTTCAAAAAAAATGTTAGACAGTTACAATGTTCTGATGAAGGCCATTTTGTAGAGGAACAAATTAGAAATCAGGACTGGTGAGTCTTTCCAGCAAGGTGCCTCAGCGGCGCCTCCACTGCTAACCTAAATGTTGGTGGTTCAAATCCACCCAGGGGTAGTACAAAAGAAGGCATGGCTATCTACTTCAGTGGGGCCGTTGTGGCACAGTGGTTAAGAGGTTGCCTACTCAACAAAATGGTTTGTTCCTTAGAAACCCTTCAGGGCGGTTCTATTCTGTGATATATGGTCTCTATGAGTCGGAACTGACTGGAGGGCAACGGGTGTATCTTCTTCCATAAACACTACAGTCAAGAAAACCCTCTGGGGAGGTTCTGCTCTGTAACATCTGAGATCACCCTGAGGTGGAACTGAAGTGAGGGCTATGGATTTGGGTTTTCTGTTTCTTTAATTGTTTGATTTGTTCCAAGTTTTAATGCCAAGGCTATAATCAGAATTCAGGACTTCTCCTAAATCTTTGTGGAACAAAGTCCTCTCTGTCCTCGTTTAATCCCCATTGTGTACAGCAGGAAAGTCTTCTAAAAGTCATTATAAGTATTTGGAATCCTGCATCCATATATTCAATTCTCAAGTGTGTACAGCTTTCTGATATGCAAAACTGAGTGACTTTGTTGAACCTAGTGTTTGAACAAAATGAAGTCAAACTCACTGAGGTGCAAAAAATAAAAGAAATCGAGGATACTAACCAAAACACTTCAAAAATCCCAAGAAAAAATAATAACATAATGTTTTATTTTGGGTTTCCAATAACAATTTTCAAAGACGTATCTTTACAAAGACCTCTTCTAGTTAAAGAGTCTTTAGTTTCAACTCAGAATTATTTGACCTTAAACCCTCTTGGAAAAATAAAGCACAGCCTCGTGGAGACAGAGAAGATGAAAAGAATTCCTTTTAATCAGCTACTTATTTAAAAGAAAGGTCAATTGTGCATCAAGTCTATATTTCTTGGTATTGTCCTAAGATAAGAGTAGTTAATAGTATTTAAAACATATAAAGCGTTGTGTTAATCAAAGGATGAATAGCATTATATCAATGTTTGCTGAGACTTCTGAAGGAATCCTGGTGTTTTAGTGGTCTCTTGAAGGGAAGATTAAAGTGCTGACTTTGAGCTATAGACTTAATTAACTACCTCAGAGTAGAGGAGAAATTCTGAGAAGATGGCTTGAGAAAGGACTAGTAAAGAAAACTGAAAAATCAAAACCATTGGCATCGAGTCGATTGCGACTCTTGGCCACCCCATGTGTGACAGAATAAAACTGAGGGCCATAGAGTTTTCTTGGCTGTAATATTCATGAAAGCAGATCACCAAGATTTTCTTCCGCAGTACAGCTGTGTGGGTTCGAACTGTCAACCTTTTGGTTAGCAGTCAAGCACAAGTATCTGCACCACCCAGGGAGCCTAACAGTAAAGAAAGACCATGCATATGTGGATAAAGAAGATGATTCAAGAGAGACCTTCTCAGAAACCATCTGAAGAGCATTTTCAAGAAGTTGAAAAAAACTATCTCCCTGGGATTGAATTGACAACAGCAACTAAAGGTTAGACAGAAAGCTTAGGGGGCAGTGAGGAGGGTGAGAAAGGCTGAACATCTAGAAGACTGTCATCAATGTCACTGAATTTTACACGTAGAAACTGTTGCATTGGTGTATGTTTTGCTGTGTATATTCTCAACAGCAACAAGATAAAAAAAATAAAATTTAAAAACTAAAAATAAAAAAAGAAGCTGGAAAGATATAAAAAAAGAGAAAAGCTTGAAAAGATATGGCCTCTCTTGTTTGTGGTTTCCAAAGGACAGTGTCCAAAACAAAGCCAAACATTTGGTAGAAAAAGAGGAAAACCAACACACTTCACGTCTTGACAAATGATTCCGTGCCATTCAGAAAAATTTACTGTTTTGAAGGAAGACACGTGTTGCGGAGACAAAAAAAAAGGGGGGGGGGTAGAATTTCTGTAAGAATATCTGAAAATACAACCTCACTGAGAAAAACGACACAGGTGAAAGTCACAGGAAGAAAGGCAGGCTCATAATTGTGAACTTAGTAAAGATGAAAATGGATGATGGGTCATGTTTCTAGGTGGAAAGGATAGGGGTGTTTTGCTACAAGCATGCAGAAGGCACTGGGAAGGAAGGTATCTATTGAGAAAAGGGTTCCTGCCACCGTTGTTGCTCTGAGGATTGCATGTAGTACAACAGTGGGGATAACCTTGCAAGTCTGAATACGCCAAAGTTTATTGAAACACCTGAGACTTTTATAAAAGCACTACAGAATATTCCTTCGACAAGAGAAAATGTCCACATTGTAAAAGCAATGAGTAAGCTTGCTGGGTTATTTAAAGCAGTAATAATTGAACCCACCAGCGGCTCCATGGCAGAAGACCTGGTAATGTACTGCCATAAGGATTACAGCCTAGGTAACCCTATAGGGGATTTCTACTCTGTCACATGGGGTCACTATGAGTCGGAATTAACTCCATGGTGAAAAACAACAATAACAGTCATCCAGGCACTATGGGCAAAAGGAGTTTGGGTGGTGCACATAGTTAAACACTCGACTACTAACTGAAAGGTGGGGGGTTTGAACTTACCTGAAGTGTTGTGGAAGAAAGGCCTGGTGATTTGCTTCCAGAAAGTCACAGCCTTGAAAACCTAAAGGAGCAGTCTTAGTCTGCAGTCATGGGGTCGCCAGGAGTTGGACCTGATTGCAACCGTTTTTTGTTTGCTTTTTTTTTTTCTTAATAAGCAAAAGAACCATAGGAGAGTTGAGATGCCTAATTGTTTTTGTTTGTTTTTGCATTTTCAAAAATTTTATTGTGCTTTAGGTTAAAGTTTACACCTCATGTGAATTTCTCATTCAAAAATTTATGCACACATTGTTTTGTGACATTGGTTACAATCCCCACAATGTGACAGCACGTACCCCCTTTCTGCCCTGGGTTCCCTGTGTCCATTTGCCCAGTTCTGTCCCTTCCTGTGAGATACCTAATTCGTAACCATTCTACGGGAGGTTTCTGACCCCCTCCATTCGTGGTCTGATACCTTCACAGCGGACAGATGGTAAACACACCTGGGAAGATCCTCTCTTTGAGGAGCCTAAAGAGTTAGCCTAGGTCAGCGGTTCTCAAAGTGTGGTTCCAGGACCACGAACATCAGTAACCTGTTCACCAATGTTCAGAGCAGAACGATTCAAACTGGCCAAAATCTGGAAACAACTGAAATGCTCATCCACAGATGACGGATAAACAAAACGTTGTCCTTGATACAGTGGAATATTACTCAGCCGTAAGGAGGAAGGAAGTCCTGATACACGCCACAGCATGGATGAACCTCAAAGACATTATACTGAGTGAAGCAAGACAGTCACTTATATGAAATAAACAAATACACAGAAACCAAAGATTATTAATGGTCACCAGAGATGGGATGGGGGGGAAGGGGAGTTTTTGCTTAGGCGGCACTGAGGTTATGTTAACCGTGGTGGAATGATTTGGAAAACGGTGGAGAGAATGGTTGCATAACTTGAATAATGTAACCAATCTCACTGAATCATATGCATAGAAGTTGTTGAGTTGGTGTTTATTTTGCTGTATACATCTTCACTACAATAATAAAAAAATCCAGTATCAGAAGGAAGGCAGTTAATTCAAGGAATATTTGAGTATTTATTTGGTGTCAATAATGGTGCTGGAACCTGGTGAAATTACTTAGATAAATATGGCTGAGAAATATTATCTTTTTTGAGATATAATGTTTGTAAACTGACTAACCGAGACTTTCTTCTAATTCCAACTAGGTGTGAATTTGTTGACAAAATTTAAGTTGCCTTATGAAGGTCTACTGGTTAAGTGCTACGGCTGCTAACCAAAAGGTTGGTAGTTCGAATTCACCAGGCGCTCCATGCTAACTCTACAGGGCAGTTCTACTCTGTTCTATAGAATCCTTATGAGTTAGAATCAACTCAGTGGCAATGAGTGTGGCTTTTTTTTTTTTTTTTTTTTTTGGTTTCTGAAGGTATTAGAAATAATTTTATGTTTGTAAACTAATCTGCAGTCCTTCGTTGGTACAAACAGTTAAGCACTCAACTACTAGCCAAAATGTTTGTGGTTCAAACCCACTCAGAGACACCTCAGAAGAGAGGCCTGGTCATCTGCTTCTAAAAGGCTAAGAGTCTGAGCTCCCTGTGTGGATCCAAGCAGATGTGTAGTTAAGTCGCAGAATCACCACTCTTTATTTGTTCTGTCATTCATGCATCCATTCATTCAGTATTTTCTGAGTACGTGCTATCAATAAATCAAGCATACTAACTGGGGTTCTGCTCAGTGCATGTTGCTGTGATGCCAGAAGCTATGCCTCTGGTATTTCACATACCAGCAAAGTCACCCGTGGTGGACACGTTTCAGTGGAGCTTCCAGACTAAGACAGGCTACGAAGAAAGATCTGGTGATGTACTTCCAAAAACTGGCCAATGAAAACCCTATGGATCACAACAGAACATCACCTGATATAGTGCTGGAAGATGAGCCTTTAGGTTGGAAGGCACTCAAAATACACAGTGGCTGCAACCAGGGACTTGAGCAGACCAGTGATCATGAAGATGGTGCAGGACCAGGTGGCATTTCCTACTGTGGTTTTATGAATTAAGCACAAGTGTCTATGAACGAATTGGTTCCAACCTGAGCATTTTGGGTCTCCATCATTCTAGGGCAGGAGTTTACACATTAGGGTGCCCCGTTATTGTAATTAACATTTTATTGGCATAAAGCCACGTCCACTTGTTTATGAACTGTCCTCGGCTGTTTTTGTGCTGGATCAGCAGAGTTGAATAATTTTGATGAGACCTTATGCCCCTCAAAGTCTAAAATATCCACTACCTGGCCCTTTACTAAAACTGTTTGCTGACTCCTACTTCAGTGGATGAGTGTTCTTGTGGGGAATAGTATAGGGAAACAGTTTCCCCATGTGTGATGTGCTTTGGATGTTGCTGTTTAGTATTTTCATGATCAATACGACATTGACTAAATAAGCAATAACAGATATGCAAGTTGGAGGCCATTCACAGTGCCATGGAATAGAAAGAAAGGCAAAGACCAACAGCCACAGAAGTGTGCACAAGAAATGAGTTCTGCCCCAAAGAAAAGGAAAAAAATACCCAAGGGAAAAAAATCCACTTCCATAACAGTAAATATCTTTCCTACTTTTAAAACGGCGGTCTCGATGGCTAAGTATAAGCAGTGTCTCCTTACTTTCAGATATGACCAACGTACACAGAAATCTTTTCCGTATTCTGACTCCAAATGCATTCTCTAACATTTTTCTCTGGGAGATGAAACTAAGTCGGAAGTCTTTGCAGATCATGGAAAAGGTTTTTGTGACATGTTTATCTAATAACAGCATAGGAGCCTGGGTGGATAAGAGGTTAGGGATCGGTTGCTAACCTAAAGGTTGGTGGGTCAAATCCAGCTAGTGCTGCCATGACAGAAAGGCCTGGTGAACCCTATGGAGCAGTTCTACTCTGTAACACATGGGGGCGCCATGAGTTGGAATGGACTCAATGGCAGTGGGTTTGGTTTTGGTTTTATAATACCTTAAGCGTCTTTAGAGTTGAGGAAAATCATATATTCTACTCTGAAAACATTGATAAATATATATATGTATGTTTATATACATATATACTTATTCCATTAGGAACTAGATGTTAATTCTCTGCATATAGAGCGGCAATTTTAAAATGATTTTATTTCTTTTAAAAATCTGCTTATGTAAGATTTTCCAGCACAACCAGCTTCTGCCCCTCTCCAAGGCTAGTCTGCTCTGCTCTCTCTATTCATTTCTGGGACGTACACAGCATGAAAATGCTTGTGTATTTATACAAGTTCAGACCTATACATTTCAGGGATTTAATATACCCCTAATTAGTGAAGATCTAGCGGTACATTTCTGAGGTGGTTTCTAATTGATATCCATGTTGGATTGTATGTTTTGTCAGCTCTAAGACGTAGATAACAGCTCACAGAATTCAGCTACAAAGCTTTTTGCATTCTTTCAGTGCCTGCTCCATGAAAGATAATACCCTTCAATAATGCAAAACAGTACAATAGCTATTCTCCTTCAGCAATGATTCTGCCAGACCTTAACAACCATAACCTTTAGTACAAAACTCAGGAAGAATTATACTTACGACATTTTACAAGGTCATGGAGTCAACACACATCCATTGTTCTTCATTTGCCACGTACTTTCTAACTGTTGTGTATTGCGTTACCATCGAATTCCTTCCTATTAAAATGCACTTTAGGAAATTTAATACTCAAAGCACAAGAGATTCTTTTTCTATTTCTAGAAAATGCACAATTGGTATTAGTTATTCAATGCTATTAAGGGAAAAATATTACTCTATGAAAATAAGGAAAAAAGAGAGGTCATTATGTTAGTCACCTAGTGCTCCTATCACAGAAAACCATAAGTGGATGGCTTACCAAAGAGGAATTTGTTCTCTCACAGTCCAAATTCAGGCCACAGCTCCTGTGGTAGGCTTTTTCCCTGTTGGTTCTGGGGGAAGGCCCATGTCATCAATATTCCCCCTGGTCTAGGAGCTTCTCAGCACAAGGATCCCAAGTCCAAAGGACTCGCTACTCTCCTGGTGCCGCTTCCTTGGCGGTAATGAGGTTCCTTCCCCTTCTTTTATATCTCAAAAGAGATTGACTCAAGATACAGCCTAATTGTGTAGATTGTGTCCTGCCTCATTACCATAATTGCCTCTAATCCTTCCTCATAACATGGTAGAGGTAGAGATTTACAACAAAAAGGATAATCACATCAGATGACAAAATGGAGGACAATGACACAATACTGGGAACCACGACCTAGCCAAGCTGACACGCATATTTGGGGGACACAATTCTATTCATAACAGTCATAGATACACAGGTGAGTCTTGGGGTTAGAGTCAGAGGTGAAAAGAAAACAGAAGTGTCAGACATAAGTGTAGAGTAAGCAGGCTATAGCAAAGTTTGAAAGGGTCCTGGTGATGCAATGGTTAAGCGCTCAGAGACTAACCAAAAGGCTGGCCATTTGAACCCACATATGCTCTGCAGGAGAAAAGTCCTAGAGATCTGTTTCCGTACAGATTACAGCCTAGGAATCCCTATGGACAGCTCTGCTCCGCCACATGGGGTCATCGTGAGTTAGAATCAACTCAAAGGCACGTATCAATAGCAACAGACAAGTTAGACCAGAGAAGAAATGTCCTTTGTCATCAAAGCTTCCTTAGGTGTACTGAGCTGTCCAAACAGCCCCGATGTATACACTTCCCTGCTTGCAGCTGTTTTTTTAAGAAAAACAAAATTGCTTCGAGGCAATAATACAAAGTTTACTGAAGTATAAAACAAAGACCAAAATAAATGATGAAATGTAATATATATTTACTACCCGAGAGTTAGTTTTCTCCAAATCCATCTATTATGTTTGACACAAAGCTAATCAAAGGTACAGCAGAGATTTTCCTGTTTTTTACCTCACAAAACGATTCTCCGGATCATGTGGAAGAGTCAACGTTCAGGAGAAGGTACATTAATCTGAAAAAGAACCAAAAGAGGGAGGGAGAGGGGCACCTGAATTCTTCCAGTGTAACCCTGCAATTATTAAGCTAGTGCGGTGTTAGAACAACTGTGTGGAGGCTGGTTACTAAAATGAAAGAGATAAATGAAAAAACAAACAAAAAGGCACCAGCATATCAGACAATCGAATGTTAGGTAAGGAGAGTTTTGGTTAACTCTTGAGGGAAAAATAAAATTCATTTCCTCCCTAATTAAACCCAAGAATCAAAGATATTTAATAGGACTCTCACTTCCAGTTTGGGAAGAATATCACTCTCATCTTAACAAATAAAACAACTAAAATATGCTAATTTTTTCTGCAAAATCATTATGTTTTAAAAAAAAAAAGTCCTTAGAAAGCTGAGGACATAGGAAACATAGAGGAATTTAGTTCCAAGAAGTGACAAGCCCAGGCTGCCTTCATCCCTGGTAGGGTATGAGGGCAGTAGAATTCTGCCATAGATGAGGGTGTTATGGATTGAATTGTGTCTCCACAAAATATATGTCAATTAGGCTAGGCCATGATACCCAATATTGTATGGTTGTCCACCATTTTGTGAGCTGATTATCCTATGTGTTACAAATCCTAATCTCTATGATATTAATGAGGCAGGGTTAGAGGACACTTAATGAGGCAGGACTCAATTTACAGGATTAGGTTGTATCTTAAGTCAATCTCTTTTGAGATATAAAAGGGAGTATCCAGCAGAGAGGAGTAGAACCTCACGCCACCAAGAAAAAAGCACCAGGAGCAATGAGCATCCTTTATACCTGGGGTCCCTGTGCTGAAAATCTCCTAAACCAAGGGAGATTAATAACAAGGGCCTTCCTCCAGAGCCAACAGAGAGAGAAAGCCTTCCTTGGGGCTGGCACACTGAATTTGGACTTCTACCTTCGTAGGCTGTGAGAGAATAAATTTCTCTTTGTTTAAGCCATCCACTTGTGGTATTTCTGTTATAGCAGCATTAGATGGCTAAGTCAATGCTTCAAGGAAAACCCAGCAGGAAGTCAATCTAGCCCTGAGGGCACTATGAGTCGGGTTTAAGAATTATTTTGTATTACTACCAGTTCCTAAAGAGCTCTGGTGGCACAGTGGTTAACTGCTCATCTGTAACTGAAAGGTGAGTGGTTGGAATCCACCCACTGCTCCACGGGAGAAAGACCTGGCAACCTGCTTCTGTGATAATTATAACCTACGAAACCCTGTGGGGCAGTTCTTCTCTGTCACACGGGGTCACTGTGAGTTGGAATCCACTTGATGACACCTAACAACAACATATCAGTTACCTAGAGTTTACAGGGTAGTTCGAATGCAGTGAAAGGCCAGAATCATGTACCTCAGTGGGGTGTACTATATATACATATCTATATCTGTATATATCTATATCTACGTATCTATCTATCTCTCTATCTATGTAGGAATTGCGTTCATTTGTTTTCTACAACTTTATATCCTCTAAATCCAGTCTCTGGGAAGTCCATTGTTTTTTATTTACTGTTGCAGTTGTTAGCTGCCACTGAGTCAGCCCCCAATCCATGGCAACCCTATCCACAGGGGATCCAATCCCTCTGGCCCACTGGGTTTTCACAGGCTGATTTTCAGTAGCAGTTCACCAGGTCTTTCTTCTTAGCCTCTGTTAGTCTGAAAGCTCTACAGAAACCTGTTCAACATCATAGCAACATACAAACCTCCCCTATCAGGTGGGTAGTGACTACGTATGAGGTACGTTGGCTGGGAATCAAACCCAGGTCTCCAGCATGGAAGGCAAGAATTCTACCACTGACCCACCACTTTGTTTTGCACTTGATTGGTGCCAAATGTGCAATATTTTCATTTAGAATGATGTGTGACTTTAAACAAACTTCCTTTTAGAAAATGACACAGCACATAAACACAGAGACGTATATTCTCTCCATCAAAAAATATCATCATTCAATGCTCTTTGGGGCATTGCAAATGGTGACAACATGTTTTGAAGCCTTCCCTTGGGATTATCATTAAAACCGGCCACACATTACTTTGAATAACCTCATTAGTGGCAAGTGTGTATGTGTGTGCACTTGAAGTTCTACTTTATTTTCTTGAGCACCTAAAAGCCATTTAGGGGTAAGTTTAGAGGATAAGGGGGAGCCCCAGCTGAGTAACTCTGCTGTGGATTTAAAAGCAAGCAGAGTCTAGGACACTTTGTGACTGATTGTCTTCTGTGGTCTATAAATTCCTGGCCCAAAAGAGGGATTTCCAGAAATGAACGAACGGCAATATAATTGGATTGACAATAATGACTGAAATACCCTACGGCAGTGGTTTCCATGATGGTGGTGGAAGGGATGGTGATTTTGCCCCCTGAGGGACATCTGTGAATGTGTGAAGGCCTCTGTGGTTATTTCAATTGGGGAAAGAGGTGCTACTGGTGTCTAGTGGCTGGTTTGTCTCTCTCATACTTAGGGCTTTTAAAAACCAGTACTACAACATTGCCTAATGTCAGGAAGAGGTATTGGCCACTGTAGTAGTCAACTCATCCATAAGGATGTCCAAGCCCCTGCCCCTGACCTCTGGGACCTGGGAATACATTAGTTTACACGGCAAAAGAGACTGTGCAGATGTGATTTTAAATGAAGGAACTGAGGATGGATTATGATGTAAGACGGTCATCCTGGGTTATCCAGGTGAAGGAACTAGGACGGATTATGATGTAAGACGGTCATCCTGGGTTATCCAGGTGAAGGAACTAAGGACGGATTATGATGTAAGACGGTCATCCTGGGTTATCCAGGTGATCCAAGGTCTTACAAGCACAGGAGAAAGTCAGGGAGATTTTTCCAAGGGCAGGTCAGGGAGATTTGAAGTGGGAGAGGGATCACATGGAGACCATAAGAGGGAATGTGGGCAGCTTGTAGGGGCTGTCTTGGTCTTCTAGTGCTGTTAACAGCAATCTCACAAGCGGGTGGCTTTAAAGAACTGGGATGTATTTTCCCAGAGTCGTGGAGGCCAAAAATCCAAATCAAGGTCTCCGCCGTGTCGATTCCTTCCTTGTTGGTTGTCATTCGGTGCCACTGAGTTGTACGGGACTCACACCCACCCCATGTGACAGAGTAGACCTGCCCGATAGGGTTTTCATGACTGCAATCTTTATGCAAGCAGACTGCCAGGTCTTTCTCCCACAGAGCCTCTGGGTGGATTCAAACAACCAATCTCTAGGTTAGTAGCCGAGGGCGTTGCTGGTGTGCCACCAGGGTTCTTTTTCCATTCTGCTAAGAGTTATGATTTTACCTTTTCTTTTAAAATTATCCCACGAGATACATTTTTCATAGAAAGAACTTATTTTCAGGAGGAAAAGAAAAAAGCTTCCAAAGAAGAATTATTGGCGAACTCACTTCTAGAGATGTGTTTCATATGTTCACGGGGAAGGCAATTACAAGATAAAACTCTATTTATGATATTCCATGGTTGTCTTGGTAGAAGTTTCACGGTCTTCTGACCTTTTTTGGTTTTCTTCCAGTGGAGCAACCCAAAATGGTGATGCTTGTCAGCAAAACTCTTGTTTTGTTTCTGATTCTTTGTTTTGTTTCTGCCTCGCTCTAATAAGAATGGACTAGACCTCAGCTCTTCTGGTCCCTCTACTGCCTTTCCCTTTAAATGGCCACAAAGAAATTTTCCAGTAGCCGACCAGCTGCAGCTTCCCTGGGTGGCGCAAAATGTTTGTGCTCCTATATTTACCTAAAGGAGCCCTGGTGTTGCAGTGGTTAAACACCTGGCTGCTAACCAAAAGATCAGCAGTTCGATCTACCAACTGCTCCTTGGAAACCCTACAGGGCAGTTCTACTCTGTTCTACAGGTTCGCTATGGGTCAGAATTGACTCGGTGGCAATGGTTCTTACTAACTTAAGAAATCCTGGTGGCACAATGGTTTAGCGCTCTGCTGCTAACCGAAAGGTCAGCGGTATGACCCTATCAGTTCTGTGGGACAAAGACGTGGCAATCTACTTCCACAAAGATTACAGCATAGGAAATCCCATGGGGGCAGTTCTCTATCGCATGGGGTTGCTTTGAGTCAGAATTGACTCAAACACACCCAACAACAACAACACTAACCTAAAGGTCGGTGGTTTGAACTTGTTCTCGAACATCGAGCAGCTAAAGCAAAAGAATTCATGAAGTAAAAGAACTGAACAGAAGATTTCAAAGGGCCTCTCAAGAAGACTAAGTAAAGTACTATGATGACATGTTCAAAGAGCTGGAGATGGAAAACCAAAAGGGAAGAGCATGCTTGGCATTTCTCAAGCTGAAAGAACTGAAGAAAAAATTCAAGCCTCGAGTTTGTAATAGTGAAGGATTCTATAGGGAAAATATTGAATGACACAGGAAGCATCAAAAGAAGATGGAAGGAATACACAGAGTCATTATACCAAAAAGAATTAGTCGATGTTAAACCATTTCAAGAGGTGGCATATGATCAGGAACTGATGGTACTGAAGGAAGAAGTCCAAGCTGCTCTGAAGGCATTAGCAAAAAACAAGGCTACAGGAATTGATGGAATATCACTTGACATGTTTCAACAAACAGATGCAGCACTGGAGGTGCTCACTCATCTATGCCAAGAAATACGGAAGACTGCTTCCTGGCCAACTGACTGGAAGAGATCCACATTTATGCCTATTCCCAAGAAAGGAGATCCAACCGGATGTGGAAATTATAGAAAAATATCATTGCTATCACACGCAAGCAAAATTTTCTGAAGATCATTCAAAAACAGCTGCAGCAGTACATCAACAGGGAACTGCTAGAAATTCAGGCCAGTTTCAGAAGAGGACATGGAACCAGGGCTGTCTTGCTGATGTCAGATGGATCCTGGCTGAAATCAGAGAATACCAGAAGCATGTTTACATGTGTTTTATTGACTATGCAAAGGCATTTGACTGTGTAGATCATAACAAATTATGGATAACATTGGGAAGAATGGGAATTCCAGAACACTTAATCGTGCCCATGAGGAAACTTTACATAGATCAAGAGGCAGTTGTTCAGATAGAACAAGGAGATACTGATTGGTTTAAAGTCAGGAAATGTGTGCATCAGGGTTGTATTCTTTCTGTACCCATTCACTCTGTATGCTGAGCAAATAATCCGAGAAGCTGGACTATATGAAGAAGAATGGGGCATCAGGATTGGAGGAAGACTCATTAACAACCTCTGTTATGCAGGCGACACAACCTTGCTTGCTGAAAGTGAAGAGGACTTGAAGCACTTAGTAATGAAGACCAAAGACCACAGCCTTCAGTACGGACTGCACCTCAACCCAAAGAAAATAAAAATCTTCACAAGTGGACCAATGAGCAACATTATGATAAACGGAGAAAAGACTGAAGTTGTCAAGGATTTCATTTTACTTGGATCCACAATCAACAGCCATGGAAGCAGCAGTCAAGAAATCAAAAGACGCATTGCACTGGGTAAATCTGCTGCAAAGGACCTCTTCAAAGTGCTGAAGAAAAACGATGTCACCTTGAAGACTAAAGTGTGCCTGACCCAAGTCATGGTATTTTCAATCACATCATATGCATGTGAAATCTAGACAATGAATAAGGAAAACCGAAGAAGGATTGATACCTTTGAATTGTGGTGTTGGCGAAGAATATTGAGTATACCATGGACTGCCAAAAGAACGAATAAATCTGTTTCAGAAGAAGTACAGCCAGAACGCTCCTTAGCGGTAAGGATGGCAAAACTGCATTTTACATACTTTGGACATGTTGTCAGGAGGGATGAGTCCCTGGAGAAGGACATGATGCTTGGCAGAGTACAGGGTCAGCGGAAAAGAGGAAGACCCTGAACGAGGTGGATCGACTCAGTGGCTGCAACAATGAGCTCAAGCATATCAAGGATTGTAAGGATGGTTCAGGACTGGGCAGTGTTTTCTTCTGTTGTGCATAGGGTCGCTGTGACTCTGAACCAACTCGACGGCACCTAAGAACAACAATACAGCTATAGTAATCAAAATAGCCTGGTACTGGTATAAAAATAGACACAAAACCGATGGAATAGAATTGAGAGTCCACAAATAATCTTACACATCTGTGGTCTACTGATTTTTGACAATGGTGCTAAGTCTATTCGATGGGGAAAGAAGAGTCTCTTCAATAAACAGTGTTGGGAAAATTGGAGTTCCACGTACAGAAAAAGAAAGCTCTATACTTTTAAGTATACATGTTTTTTACTTTCCTGGTTAAATATTTGTTGTTGTGTGTCACCGAATCAATTCTGACTAAGTCCCGATGGTGCAGTGGTTAAGCACTTGCTGTTAACCAAAAGGTGGGCAGTTCAAATCTACCAGGTGCTCGGTGAATTACCAGACTTTTGGTTAACAGTCTAGTGCTTAACCACCACACTCCTTGGTTAGATGTATTTCTAGGTATTTATTATTTTAGATGATATTGTAAATATAATTGTTTTCTTAGTTTACTTTTCAGATTGCTCGTTCCAGTTGATTTTTGTGACTGATTTTGTGTCCTCCCAACTTGCTGAATTTATTTACTAGCTATAGTAGCTTTCCTGTAGATCCTGTATGATTTCTAAATTTCACACCATGTCCTATATATCTGGAAAAGGATACCATTAGTTTTTTCTTCCTGGTTGAATTTCTTTTTATTTGTTTTTCTTGTGTAATTAGTTTAGTTAAGACTTCTAATACAATACTGAAGAGCAGTGGCAAGACCAGGCATCCTTGTCTTGTTCTTGGTCTTAAAGGTAAAGATCTGAGTTTTTCTTCTGTTGAGTGTCAGGTTAGCTCTGGGCTTTGAATATAATTTTATCATATTGAAGGATTTACCTTTTATTCCTAGCTTGTTGTATGTTTATTTTGTCATGAGAAATTGTTGAATTTTGTGAAATACCTTTTCTGCATCAATTGAAATGATTGTTTTCTATTAACATGGTGTATTTCTTGATCGATTTCCTAATGTTGAATCATTTTACATTCCTGGGATAAATCTCACTTGCTTATAGTGTATAGTATTTTTAATATGATTTTGGATTTGGTTTTCTCGTATTTGGGGGGAGGTTGCATCTACATTTATAACGAATATTGTGTGGTTTTATTTTCTTATAGTGTGTTTATCTGGCTTTGGTATCAGGTTAAGGCTGGCGTTGTAGAATGAGGTAGAAAGTATTCCTTACTCTCCTAATTTTTAGGAAATTTAAGAAGAATTGGAGTCGCTTCCTCTACAAATGTCTGGGAGAATTTCTCAGTGATGCCATCTTGTCCAGGAATTTTCTTTGTTGGGAGGTTGGATCTGTTGTAATATGGCCCATCTCATTTCTTATCCAGGTTATTTGCTTTCTCTCCTGTTTTTCCTTTGTCAGCTCAGCCAATGGTTTATCCGTTTTGTTGATTTTGCAAAGAACCAGCTTTTGGTCTTGTTAATTCTTTCAATTGTTTTTCTGTTTTCTACTTCTTTTAGTTCTGCTCTAATTTTTATTATTTGTTTTCTTCTGGTGCCTGAGGATTTCTTTTGTTGCTCTCTTTCTATTTGTTGAAGTTGTAGGGATAATTCTATGATTTTGGCCTTTTCTTCTTTTTGGATGTGTGCATTTATTGATGTAAATTGTCTTCTGAGCACTGCTTTAGCTGTGTCCCAAGGGTTCTGATAGGAAGTGTTTTCAATCTCATTGGATGCTATGAATTTCTTTATTCCATCCTTAGTGTCTTCTATGCTCCGGTCTTTTTTGAGCAGGGTATTGTTCAGTTTTCAAGTGTTTGATTTCTTTTCCCTGCTTTTCCTGTTATTGATTTCTACTTTTATGGCCTTATGGTCAGAGAAGATGCTTTGTAATATTTCAGTGTTTGGATTCTGCTAAGTCTTGCTTTATGACATAACATGTGGTCTATTCTAGAGAATGTTCCATGTGCGCTAGAAAAGAAAGTATACTTGGTTGACATTGGGTGGAGAGTTCTGTATAAGTCTATGAGGTCAGGTTGGTTGATTGTGGCCTTTAGATCTTCTGTGTCTTTATTGAGCTTCTTTCTAGATGTCCTGTCCATCACCGAAAGTGGTGTGTTGAAGTCTCCTACTATTACTGTGGAGCTGTCTATCTCCTTTTTCAATGCTGATAGAGTTTTTTTTTTAATGTATTTTGCAGCCCTGTCATCGGGTGCATAAATATTTAATATGGTTATAAATACATATATGCATATATGTATCCTTATATATATTACATATCATTATATAGTGTCCTTTTCCTTTATGATGGATTTAACTTTAAAGTCTATTTTGTCAGAAATTAATATTGCTGCTCCTGCTCTTTTTTGATTGTTGTTTTCTTGATATATCTTTTTCCATCCTTTGAGTTTTAGTTTGTGTCTCTTGTAGGCAGCATAGAGATGGATCATGTTTTTTAATCCATTCTGCCACTCTCTGACTCTTTATTGGTGCACTTAGTCCATTTACGTTCAGAGTAGTTATGGATGGGTATGAATTTAGTGCTATCATTTTGATGTCTTTTTTTGTGTGTTGTTGACAGTTTCTTCTTCCCATTTAATTTTAATGTGCGGAGTATACTCTCTTTTAAAGTTGTCCTTTGCTCATATTCGTTGTTGTTGATGTTTTTTTTCTGCTGAGTTTCTATTGTTTTCTTGTATTTTATTTTGACGAGTAGGATAGTTTGTCTCCTTTATGGTTACCTTATTATTTACCCCTATTTTTCTAAATTTAAACCTAACTTTTATTTCTTGGTATCGCTGTATCTTCCTCTCCATGTGGAAGACCTATGATTACATCTCTTAGTCCCTCTTTATTGTTTTTATGTTGTCTTCTTATGTATAATAACATCACTGTAACCCTGTTTTGAGCTTTTTTTTTTTAATCTTGCTTTGTTTTTTGATTTCCCTGTCTGTATTGACTTCTGATTGCTCTGCCCAGTGTTCTAGTCTTGGGTTGATACCTAATTATTGATTTTCTAGCCAAAGGACTCGCTTTAATATTTCTTGCAGTTTTAATTTGGTTTTTACAAATTCCCTAAACTACTGTTTACCTGGAAATGTCCTAATTTCACCTTCATATTTAAGAGACAGTTTTGCAGGATATATAATTCTTGGTTGGCAATTTTTTTTTTTTCCTTCAGTTTTTTAAATATGTCATCCCATTGCCTTCTTGCCTGCATTGTTTCTGGGGGGTAGTCTGACCTTATTCTTATTGGCTCTCCTTTGTAGGTGACTTTTCATTTATCCCTAGCTGCTCTTAAAATTCTCTCTTTATCTTAGGTTTTGGCAAGTTTGATTATGATATGTCTTGGTGACTGTCTTTTAACATCTACTTTATGTGGAGTTCAATGAGCATCTTGGACAGAGCATCTTCTCATGTTTCACGAATCAGGGAAGTTTTCTGCCAAGAAATGTTCAATAATTCTCTCTGTGTATTTTCTGTTATCCCTCCCTGTTCTGGTACTCCAATCACTAGTAGGCTATTTCTCTTGATAGAGCCCCACATGATTCTTAAGGTTTCTTCATTTTTTAAATTCTTTTATCTGATTTTTCTTCACATATATTAGTGCCAATGCTTTACCTTCAAGTTCAGAAATTCTGGCTTCTACTTGCTCAATTCTGCTCCTCTTTCTATTGACTTGTCTGCTTCTGTAATTTTATTGTTAATCTTCTGAATTTCTGATTGCTATCTGTCTATGGACTTTTCCAGCATATTAGATTTTTCATTATGTTCCTGAATAATCTCTCTAATTTCTTCAGTTGCTTTATCTGTGTGTTCCTTGGCTTGTTCTGCATATTGCCTCATTTCCTTCCTGATGTCTTGAAGGGTTCTGTATATTAAACTTTTGTATTCTGCATCTGGTAATTCCAGGAATGCACTTCCATCTAGAAGATCCCTGGATTCTTTGTCTTGAGAGCTTATTGAGGTGATCGTGGTGTGTTTTCTTTATGTGACTTGATATTAACTGTTGTCTCTGAGCCACGTATAAGTCATTGTATTAGTTTATGCTTGCTTACTGTGTTGTAGCTTGTTGCTTTATTTTGTTTTGATATGCCCAAATGGGTTGCTTGAGTGAGCTACTTTTTTGATTTTCACCTTTGGAGCTCTGATGTCCTGTCCCCAGATGGCTAGAGTTGTAATCCAGTATATCAGTCTAGAATTCTATTCACTTTTCGTCTATGAATTCAGCTCAGGGGTCCAGGTAGCTGATCATCAAGTGTATGGCACAGACTCTGTCCTGCAGTCTGAGAGGGGCCGGGGTGATTGGTGTATGTACCGGTATTTCATTGCAGCAGGCGGTCATGCTCTGAATAAGGCAGGAGGCTGAGAACCAACTCCCGTGTGTATCTGAGGAAAGCGTGTCCCTGTTCCCTAGAGCATGCAGGTTGCCAAGTTCTGCAGATGGACCATGGGCACCAACGTTTTTGGTTTTAAGGGCTGGGAGGTACCAGTTATCCTTGGACTCCTGTTGCGGGTGGCTGGGTGACCTGAGTGGAGCTACCAGTCCTTAGGGCCCTGTGGGTGAGGAATTTGTTTAATAGGCAAAGCAACGTCAAACATCAAACACTCACCTCTCCACCACACAGCTGAAATGGCTGGAGTCTGTTATCAAGGGCCTATTCTCCTGAAATAGACCCACACAGGTCCTTGCAGGGGGGAAAGATGCTCAAGACCCATGGACTCTTTATGCCTGGACAGGAGCAGCTTCTGTACTGAGCTTCCCTGGTTAGTGGAGCTGCCAAATTATCTTTTCCCTCAGTTGCAAATTTTTTCCTTCTCCAAGGTTGGGAGGATGGCTCTAGGAACTGAACAGTGCCTGTTTCAGACCCAGGGAATTCAGCTACTGAAGCTGGTTTGGGAGTGGGGGGCATGGTAAAATATACGCAAGTACTTACCTTTTGCTGAAAGCGCCGTTCTTTTTAGGTTCCGGAGGTGTGAGTAGGCTGTGTGGATGGCTGCTTCTCCCTGAGGAAACTGTAGCCGAACGCTAGTACCAGCCCACCACCCCCGCTCCGGGAATGGTGCCTGAGGGCTCCCCGCAATTAAAGTCCGGTAATTCCTCTCCGCTTTTGAATTGACTCTTCCTCTCCCTGCCCCTCTGTTTTTTTTTTTAAGCTTACCTTTGATGCTCAGGGCTCCTAGCTTGTCATAAATACACTCATTTCACTTGTTTTTTCAGGTCTTTGTTGTAAAGAGGGGTCACCGCAAGCGTGTGTCTGTTCTGCTCTCTCGTCTCCGTCTCCAATCTGCATTTTCTTATTCTACGTGGCAGGAAACTAGTCAGTCATAGAAGCACTCGGAAGAACTGCTTTCAGGAGTCTCTCACTGATGGCAGGGAGAATTGTTCTCTCCTTGCTCTTGGCAAAACTTTCTTCTTTGAGCTGGCCATAAGACTACATACCATGACTCTATTGTCCCTCCATTAATCTTATTCGTTACTAGAAATAAATAGAGTCTGAACTGGAATGAAAAAATAATTTTCTCAAATACTAGATGATGCTTTGTCACAGTTGCTTGTCAAATCTCACAGCATCACCCAGCAATTTTGAGGTTGTATTTCCATGCTGTGCTACTAACCCTCAGGAAAACTAACATGCAGAGGAATTTTTCTATCCTTTAATCAAAGACCTCATTAAAACATCAAAGTCCCCCACACTTTTGGTTAGGAGCTGAGTGGTTAAGCATTGTGCCACCAGCACTGCTTTGAGCAATCATTACTACTTCCAAATTTTTAAATATTTTCATTACCCCAAAAGAAAAACCTTTAACTTTTAGCAAATATTGCCAATTACCCTCTCCCCAACTCCCTGGAAAACAGTAATCTATATTCTCTATGATATTGCTATTCTGTATATCTCATGTAAATAGAAACTTACAGCATGTTTTCTTACGTATCTGGATTCCAAGAGAAGGCAAAGTACCCAGCTATAGCATTTTCATTCTTTGGATGTTTTTCATGAAATCCTTGGATTGCTCACTAACTTGGTGAATATGCAGATACAAGATTTAGGTCAAATTAGGTAAAAATAAGACATAGTAGGTAATGGCAAGTCTCTACCTTTTGGGGTAGCATTAAAATTCCTCATTCAGACTGCATACTGAGGGGGCCAAGATGGTGGAGTAGTCAGATGCTTATGTTGTTTGCTCTTATAACAAAGATCTGAAAAAAACAAGTGATCTGAGTATATATATGACAAGCTAGGAACCCTGAACATCAAAGGCAAAGTTAGGAAATCTGACTGAGTGATGGGGGAGGAAGAGATGGTGCAGAATAATTGAGGAGTTGCCAGACCTGACTCCACGGAAGTGCCGCAGCCCCAATCCCCACGTAGCATTTTGGACGTGGCTGCTTCAGTGAAAAAAGGCAAGCAAAGTGGAGCAGTCCTGATGCCCTGGTGTGACCACAGCAGGGCTGATGGTGGCATTTGGGATGTGGCTGCTTCAGGAAAAGAAGGCAAGTGAGGTGATGCAGCCCCAATCCCCTGGCGTGAGCCATTAAACAGAATCGACGCACTCCTCCAGAATCTGACGTGAAACAACGCTTTCAACACAAGATAAGTGATTTTGTCTAATTTACAGTGTGGACCTAATAATTCCTTCTTTTGAAATAACTATCTCCCATCTATCTGATCCCTTCTCCCTATGCCCTAGCTGGCTTCAGTGACAGTTGATTTCCTGAGGCCCGAGATAGGTCCAGCTGCACCCCCTAAGCCATTTTCCTGGCCTTGGAGAAGAAACTGCTGTCTTCCCTAATCCGGAAATTTAGAGGAGAAGCAACTCCTGTCCAGGCACAAGTGGTCCACAGGCTTTGAATGTCTTTCACCCTTGCATGGATGCAGGTTGTCCCAGTACAGCAGATGGGATCTGACTGTAATACCGCCAGGGTGAATATCCTTGAGGTCTGACTGTAACTGTTTCAGCTGTGTGGTGGAGAGGTGGGTTTTTGATATTTGATACCACTCTGCATATTAAACAGCATCCTCACCTACCCACAACAGGGGCCTGAGGACTGGTGGCTCCACCCATGCCACCTGCAACAGGGGTCCAAGGGTAAGTGGAGTATCCCAGCACTTATAGTTGAAAACATTGGGTGCCTATGGTATGGCTGCAGAGCCCACCCACCAGTGCACCATAAAGAACAGAGATGAGCCTTCCTCACAGGCAACTGGGGGGGAAGGTTGTCAGCTCCCTGCCTTCCTCAGAGTGTGACCCTCTGCTGCAGACAGAAACCTGAGCATACACCAATTACCACTGCTTCTCTAAGATTGTAGGTGAGAGCCTACACCACACACCAAGTGACCTACTACTTGGACACCAGAGCTGAATCTATACAAGAATAGTGAAAGACTCCCAGGCTTATATACCTGGTAACAGCTCTAGCCATCCGGTGACAGCACATTAGTGCTCCAAAGGCTCCAGTAATCTAGTTAGTTCACTGTAGTAGCCTATTCGGGTATACCAAAACAAATCAAAGCAAGAAGCTAGGACACAGTGGGCAAACATAAAATCACTAAATAAAACCTAAGACCAGTTTTTTTATGAAAAGCCTAAGAAGATTGGAATAGATGAGAAATTCCATGATATGATTCAGGACATACATAAAATGCCAACAGTCAACATTATATTAAAGGAGAAACACTGAGATCCTTCCCGTTGGAACTGGGGACAAGGCAAGGGTGACTGCTTTCACCACTTCAATTCGATATAGTGCTAGAAGGCCTAGCCAGAAAAATAAGTAAAAAGTATCAAAATAGGAAAAGAAGATGTAAAATTATATCTACTTATGGATGATATGACCTTATATAGATAGAAAATCCCAAGTTTCTAGGGCAAACAGAGGAATTTAGCCAAGATACAAGGTAAAAGGTCAACAAACAAAAATCAATTGAGTTTCTATAAACCAGTGATGAGAAATCTGAAAGGGAAATTAAGAAAGTAATTCCATTTACAACAGCAACTAAGAGAATGAAATACCTAGGAATAAATTTAACCAGTGACATGAAGTATTTATACAATGGAAATTATAAAATGTGGCTGAAAGAGATTAAAAAAGACTTAAATAAGTGGAAATATGTTCCATATTCATGGACTGGAAGACAATACTGTTAAGATGTTCATACTACAGAAAGAGATACACAGATTCAACTCAATTGTGATCAAGATTCCAACAGCCTCTATGTAGAAATGGAAAAAGCAAATCTCCACTGTATATGGATTGGCAAGAGGCCCCAAAAAGCTAAAGCAATTTTGAAAGAAAAAGGTAAAGTAAGAGAACTCATAGTTGCCAATTTTAAAACATATTATATAGCTACATTAATCAAAACAGCCTGGTACTGGTAGAACAACGGATGCATGCACCAATGGATAGAGTCCAGAAACATGGCATTGTAGACAGAAGCACTATGCCATCCTTCTGCAACAAAGTCCTGAAAAACAAGTAAAACAGATACAAATGTCAATCCTGGAACCCTAAACATCAAATGAAGTAATAAAGAACTTGATCAAGCACCAAATGGAATAAGAAATGGGCACAGAACAGAGAACACGGAAAGCTACAGAACGGAGGTTCCTACCACCTAATATGGCATGAATTCACCTGAACTATAGCCACCAAGTAATACGGACAGGGAGGATGGGAAGGCAAATCTATGGAGCTGCCAACAGGAGAGAGAGCACCTGGTAACCAGGGATACACGTTTTCCCACCCTTCTTCCTTGTATGAGGCCTCCGCTGCTTTCCAGCAGGCCACGGTCGGTCTATCCCACCCCCACCTGTCGGCACCTTCAGTGCCATTTTTTGTTTGTTTGTTTTTGTTATTTTTGTTTAGGCTTTTTGTTGTTGTTGTTGCTGCTTCTCTCTCTCTCCTTTCCTTCCTTTCCTTTCTCCTGCCTAGCTAGCCCCATGTGCTGTCCCCTCTCCTTCATGATAGCTGTAATTTTTTTCTTCTTTTTTTTTAATTTTTAAACCTGTTTCTAATCTCTCTCTATAGGGTCACTGTGAGTCAGAATCAACTCAATGGCAACAGGGTTTCTTTTACTCTCTCTCCTTTCCTTTCTCTCGCCCAGCCAGCCTTGTGCACCAGCCCTGCCCCTTCTTCAGAGGCCATGCGCCACAACTCAGCTGGAGAATCACTGTCCGTAGCTTCCCTGGGTGTGTGCCATTATCACCAAGCAGCTCCCTCAGTGCAATTTTATTTTTTGTTTTGTTTTTGCTCTTTTCCTTTTGTTGTTTTTTCTTCTATCTCTTCCCCCTCCCCCCACCCCCTTTCCTTTCTTCCACTCACCTAGCCCGTGTGCTGCCCCCCCCCCACCTTCTTGGTTGGCTATGCTGTACCGCTTGGCTAGAGAGCCTCTGGCACACAATCTCACCAGATCTATGCCACCGCCAAAGGTCAGCATCCTCAGTGCCATATTTTTTTTTATTTTTCATTATCTTTCCCCTTCTCCCTCCCATCTAGGCCCTGTGCTGTCTATGCCCATGACAGGCCTTGCCACGCCGCCCAGCAAGAGAGACATCTGATCACTGTCACCCCACTTCCACCTGGCTCCCAATGGCTGGCTCCCCCACCACCATATTTATTTTTGTTTGTTGGTTGCTTGTCTCTAGTTCCCATCTCTTTTCCTTTCTTCCACAAACGTAGCCCCATGCGCCACGAACAGACTTTCTCTACAGGCCTAACCATGCCACTTGCCTAGAGAGCTACTGGCACATGGCTTGTTTGGGACTGCCCCACCCCACCTACCTAATCCTACTGCACCGCCATTTTATTTATATATATTTTTGCTTTTGTTTCTTTCTCTCCTTTGTCTTTTTTCACTCACCCACTTAACTCCACAAGTAACATCCTCTCCCTTCCCTCCTGTCTATCTTCACTGTGCACCAAGCACCGCATCCCAGAGCAGAACTGATGCAGTCCACCAGACCCTACCCTGCACTGCCCCCCAGCCCTGCCCTGTAAGCCCCAGTTGGTGCCACAAATTACCCATCTTCATCCCTTGATTCCTGCTGAATCTGCCACACTGCACTGCAGCTGAATGATAGATCCATCCAACTGGACAAGGGGTGGGAAGTATCATGCCTGCAGGTGAGTCAGCAGCAAAAGCAGCCCAACCCACCTGCCCAGATATAACCAAATAGAACAAAATAAACAAGATGAAACGAAGAAAACTACAATTAGTAAGTGAAAAAGATAATTCCTGAATGTCCAGGAGTGAACGGACAATACCAAAACAGGACAGGATCACTCCAGAAAATGTCCAAACTAAAACAACAGATGATTTTCTGGTAGAAGAAAAGGCACTGGAGCCACCTTATAGGGAATACAAAACTCTAATATTCAGGGTTCTGCAAGAGATGAAGAAAAATGCAGAAAAAAATAAGGAAAAAATAGACAAAATCAGGGAAAACACATACAAAGCAATGGAAGAATTCAGAAAAATAAATAGGAACAAAAATTCAAAATAAATGAACAACCAGAAAACATACAAAAACAGCAATTAGAAATTCAAAAGATAAACAAGATTTAAAATATGGACAGTGCAATAGAAGGCTTCAGGAGCACATCTGAAGCAATGGAAGACAGGAGCAGCAGAACTGAAGCCAAATCCTTGGATACCACATTGAGGGAAAATCCTAGAAAAGAATGAAGAAACCCTGAGAATGATGTGGGGTGCAATCAAAAGGAAATAGCTGCATGTGATCGGAGTTGTAGCACAGGTGGAGAAAACCAAAAACACAGAGAGGATCATTGAAGACTTACCGAGAGAAAATACAAAAGAAGAAAAGGCGGCCATCCAAGAAGCTCAATGAACCCCATGTAGGATCAACACCAAAAGAATATCACCAAGACATATCAAAATCACATGAGCTAAAACCAAAGGCAACTAAAGAATCCTCAAAGCAGCTCAAGAAAAACAAAAAGCAACATACGAATGAGAAACAATAAGACTAAATTCTGATCACCCAATAGGAACCATGCAGGCAAGAAGGCAATGGTATGGCATGCGTAAGACCTTGAAAGAAAAATCTTCCAAACAAGAATAATATATCCTGCAAGATTCTTGTTCAAATATGCTGGTGAAATTAGGACATTTCCAGGTAAGCAGAAATTAAGGAAATATATAAAAACCAAACCAAACTTTCAAGAATTATTAAAGGGAGTCCTTCAGTTAGAGAACCAACAACATCAGATAACACCCTAATCTAGGACATAGGACAGCATCAGCGAGATACCAACCTAGGTAACAAACGCTCAAGGATAAAACAAAACTGAAAGATTTACAACAGGGAAAAAGATCAATCTGTAAATGACAATAATGTCAGAACAATAAAAGAGGGAATAAATAGCTTAGGTACAGAACTTCCAAATGGAGAGGAAGTTAGGGCAATATCGCATAATAAAAGTCTGGTTTAACTTAGGAAGATAGGTATAAATTTCAAGGTAACCACAAAGAAAGTTAGCAAATCTACTCATCGAAATGAAGAATAAAAACATAAAGTCTCTGTAAACACAGTATCTACAAAAACAAAAGAAACAGAGAAAAAATCCATCAGCAAAATGAATTCAGCACAGAAGAGTAAGAGGAACAAAGAAAACATCAGCAACAACAACAAAAAAAAATACAAAATGACAGGAATAAACTCACACATTATCGATAATCACACTGAATGTAAATGGTTCAAATGCGCCCATAAAGAGAGACTGACAGAATGGACAAAAAAATAAAAATAAAATAAAAATAAAACAGGCTCCATCCATACGCTGTCTACAAGAGGCACAGCTTAGAAACAAAGACATAAATACATCAAAAATCAAAGAATGGGAAAAAATCTGTCAAGCGAATGGCAACAAAAAAAGAGCAGGAGCGTCGATACTAATCTCAGATAAAATAGACTTTAAAATAAAATCCACCATAAAAGAAAAGGAAGGGTATCATACAATCATTAAAGGGACAATGCACCATGAGGACATAACCGTAATAAATATCTACGCACCCAATGACAGGGCTCTAAAGTACCTAAAACAAACTAACAGCACTGAAAAGAGAAATTGACAGCTCCACAATAATAGTAGAAGACTTCAACACACCACCCTCGGAAAGGATAGAACATCTAAAAAGAAACTCAAGAAAGATGCAGGAGATCTGAGGGCCACAATCAACCAACTTGACCTCATAGACATATAGAACACTCCACCCAAAAGCACTCTTTTGCAATGCACGTGGAATGTTCTCCGCCACACCATAGGTCACAAACAACCCTCAACAAAATCCAAAACACTAATACAAGGCATCTTCCCTGACCTTAATGCCTTAAAGTAGAAATTAACAACAGGAAAAGCAAGAAAAAAAATCTAATGCATGGAAAATGAATAACACCTTGCTTAAAAACCGCTGGGTAACAGAAGAAATCAAACATGGAATCAAATATTCCTAGAAACACAAACAAATCAACAAAACCAAAAGCTGAGTCTTTGAAAGGATCAACAAAATCAACAAACCACTGGCTATACTGACAAAAGAAAAATAGGAGAGGACATAACCCAAATAAGAAATGAAAGGGGGGCATTACAACAGGCCCAACCGAAATAAAAAAGATCACAACAGAATGTGGTGAAAAACTGCTCCAACAAATTTGGAAGCCTAGAGGAAATGGACAAATTTCTAGAAACACAGTACCTACCCAAACTAACACACAGACCCATAACAAGAGCAAAGACTGAAAATGTTAAAAAATAATAAAGAAAGAAAAAAGAAAATTCCTGAACCAAGTGGCTTCACTGGTGAACTTTATCAAACATTCAGAGAAGAGTTGCAGCAGTACTACTCAAACTGTTTCAAAACATAGAAAAGGAAGGGATAATCCCAAACGCATTCTACAAAGCCAGCAAAACTCTGATACCAAAACCAGGCAAAGACACCACACAAAAAAAAAAAAAAAAAAAGAAAGAAAGAAAATTACAGACCAATATCTCTCATAAATATATACACAAAAATTCTCGACAAACTTCTAGCCAATAGAACTCACCATCATATTAAAAAATAATAATACGTGACCAAGTAGGACTCATACCCAGGTACGCAAGGATGGTTCAATATTAGAGTATCAATCAACTTAATCCACCACACAAATGAAACAAAAGAGCTGTATGATCATCTTGATCAATGCAGAAAAGGCATTCAATAAAGTTCAACACCCATTCTTGATAAAAACTCTCAATAAAATAGACATAGAATGGAAATTCCTCAATATAAACAAGAGCATCTATACAAAATCAACAGCCAATGTCATTCCTAACATAGAGAGGCTAAAAACATTCCTGCTGAGAAAAGGAACAAGCTAAGGATGACCTTTATCACCACTTTTATTTAACATCGTGCTGGAAGTAGTAGCTAGAGCAATAAGGCAAGATAAAGGAATAAAAGGCATCTAAATTGGTAAGGAAGAATTAAAACTATCCCTATTTGTGGAGGATACAATTTATATAGAGAACGCAAAGAACCCCATAAGAAAACTACCGGAACTAGAAGAAAGATTAAACAGAGAAGAAGGATACAAGATAAACACACAAAAATCAGTTAGATTCCTATACCACAATAAAGACAACTATGAAACGGAAATCAGGAAAACAATACCATTTAAAATTGGACTTAAAAAATAAATTACTTAAGAATAAACCTAACCAGGGACATAAAAGACCTATTCAAAAAAAACTACAAAACCCTACTGCAAGAAACCAAGGGAGAGCTACATAAAGGGAAAAACACACCATGCTCATGGATAGACTCAACATTGTGAAAATGTCAATTCTGCCCAAAGCAATCCCAAAATACAATGCAATCATGATTCAAATACCAACAGCATTCTTTAACAAGATGGAAAGGTAATCATTAACTTTATATGGAAAATAACGAGGCCTCAGATAAGTGAAGAAAAAGAATAAAACAGGAGGACTCATACTACCTGACCTCAGAACATACTATACAGCTACAGTAGTCAAAACACCCTGGTACTCGTACAACATACACATAGACCACTGGAATAGAATCAAGAACCCAGATGTAAATTCATCCACCTATGGTCACCCAAGTCCACTAAATGGGGAAAACCAAAACCAAACCCATTGCCATCAAGGTGATTCAGACTCATAGCAGCCCTATAGGACAGAGTAGAACTGCCTCATAGAGTTTCCGAGGAGCACCTGGTAGACTTGCACTGCTGACCTTTTGGTTAGCAGCTTTAGCTATTAACGACTATGCCACCAGGGTTTCCAAATGGGGAAAAGAAGGCCTTTTTAAAAAATAGTGCTGACAAAACTGGATGTCCATCTGTAAAAAAAAATGAAACAGGACCCATACATTACACCGTACACAAAAACTAATTCAAAATGGATCAAAGACCTAAATATGAAACCAAACACTATAAAGATCATAGAAGAAAACTTAGAATCAAAGCTAGAAGCCCTAATAAAAGGATAAAAATCATAACCAACAATACACAAACATCAGAGGATAAGTTAGATACTGAGATCTACTAAAAATTAAAACACTTAACGCCCATCAAAAGATTCACCAAAAGAGTACAAGGGGAACCTATAGACTGGGAAAAAAAGTTTGGCTGTGACAAATCTGACAAAGGTCTAATTTCTCAAATCTATAGGAAAATGCAACACCTCTGCAGCAAAACGACAATCTAATTTTAAAAAGGGCAAAGGAAATGAACAGACATTTCACCGAAGAGGACATTGAGGTGGCTAACGGACATATGAGGAATTGCTCACAAACACTAGCCATTAGAGAAATACAAATCGAAACTACAATGAGATACCATCTCACCCCCTGCTACATTACTGGCACACACACACACACACACACACACACAAAACAGAAAATAACAAATGTAGGAGATGCTGTGGGAAGATTGGAACTCTAATGCACTTGTGGTGGGCATGTAAAAAGGTACAACCATTTTGGAAAATGATATGATGCTTTCTTAAAAAGCTAGAAATAGAAATACCATATGATCCAGCAATCCCACTCCTGGAAATATCTCCTAGAGAAATAAGAACCAACGCACGAATGGATATATGCACACGCCTGTTCATTGCAGCTTTATTCACAAAAGCAGAAAGATGGGAACAACTTAACTGTCCATCAACAGCTGAATGGATAAACAAACTAGAGTACATATACACAATGGAATACTATGCAAAAATATAGAACAACGAATCTGTGAAACATATCAAAATATGGATAAATCTGAAGGGCATTATTCTGAGTGAAATAAGTCATTCGCAAAAGCAAATACTGTATGAGACCACTATTGGTTTACACAGAGAAAGGAATGATCTTTGACAGTTACGAGGGAGGAGAAGCGTAGGGAGGGAAAAACACTAAGTAGACAATGGATATGTGGTAACTCTAGTGAAGGGTAAGACACTACACAATACCAGGAAAGTCGGAGCAACTTGACCAAGACAAGGTCACAGAACCTTCATAGACACATCCACACTGCCTGAAGGACTAAATTACTGGGCTGAGGCCTGGCGACCATGGTCTTGGGGGACATCTAGTTCAACTGGCATAAGATAAAGTATTGGTTAAGGTTGTGTGTCAGCTTGGCTGGGCCATTATTCTCAGTGGTTTGACAGTTGTATGATGTTATGATCACTTCCGCGATGAGATTTTATATAAAGTGATCCCTCCATGATGGAATCTGATACAAATAGCCAATCAGTTGAAAGGGAGTTTTCTTGGGCATGTAGCCTGCATTGAATATAAGTGGACATTCTGGCAAGGGTTCTGGGATTTTTCTGCTGAATCCTGAAGCTGACACCTGGTCATCTCACCTCCAGTTCTTGGGAGTTGAGCTAGCAACTTACCTGTGGTCTTAGGATTCGTCGAGCTTTGTCGCCTGTAAGCAAGAGCCCTGCTCTCTGATCTGCCAGTCCTGGGTTCACCATTCCCTGAAGCTACATGGATGAGGAGAAGCCTCTATCCTTACCCACAGACTTGGGACATTCCAGCCTCTCCAATCTCATGAGCCATTTCCTTGATATAAATCTCTCCACATGTATACTTGGAAATCCTGGTGGCAATAGTGGTTAAGACTTTGGCTGCTAACCAAAAGGTCCGCAGTTTGGATCCACCAGGTGCTCCCTGGAAACCCTATAGAGCAGTCCTACTCTGTCCTATAGGATCACTATGAGTCACAATTGACTCGGCAGCAATGGGTTTGGTTTATATATGTACTTATATGCCTTACTGGTTTTGCTTCTCTAGAGGGCCCAGCCTAAAACATTTGGTACCGACAGTGGTTCTAGAAAAATAAAATTGCAAGGATGAGTTTTCTAAATCGGTTCTAAAGTCTGGTTAGTCTAAAAGATGTTGATGAATCTACTTCCAGTAGTAAGCAGGGCACTGCTAATCCATGGTGTGAGTTGGCAATACAAATACACAAAATATCACCACCAATAATAGATCAGGTAATGGTGAAAGACAAGGTGCTGGGTGATTGTATGTGTAATACTTTCCTACAATGTGTCACACTGAGAAGCCTAAGGAAGCTGGTTAGTTGGTTCTACTTTTGCTAGACAAAGTGGTGAAAGAAAGAGATGAGCGCAGGGCTTCACAGTCAAAGCTCCAGTACCGCGTAAACCACCTCAAAGTTTCCATTTGTGCCTTGAAAGAAAGCCTTGCTTCGTGTAGTAAAACAGCTGATATTGCCAAAAACCAAATCCAGACTCTTATAAGAAAAGTGCCTGAATTTCAACACCAACTCAACTGCCAGTCTTGAGAGGCTCTGAAGTTAAAGTGAGGGCATTGATTGGGAAGAAATGGGATGCTGAAACTTGGCACGAGGACATACGGGCAGATAACCAGGAAGTTGGAGACACTGAGCCCCTAAATTCCGTTGAACCACTCCTGCCCACAGAACCAGCCCCCTCACTCCCAACTGACTAGATTACTCCATCTCTTTTTTGTTAAACCATCCTCCCCAGTAAGTAGCCCATCTCCCCACATCTAATGAGATTAACCCAGCTGCTTCTAAACAGGCTTGGTCTGAATCATTGCCTGGGGCATCGCCTGAGGCAGATGCTTTACAAAACAATGGTGAAAGTTCTCAAAATACTTCCCTAACACTGATTTTGGCTTCTAGACCTATAACTAGACTTAAGTCCCAGCAAGCTAAGGGTGAAGTAGAAAGTGTAACACGGGAGGAGGTACACTAAACTCCAAAAGAACTGCTTGACTTCCCTAACATGTACAAACAGAAATCTGGGGAATATGTGTGGGAATGGCATATTAAGAGTAGGATAATGATGCCAGGAACATAAAGATGGATCGATATCAGTTTATTGATATGGGCCATTAGGCACAGATTATTCATTCAATGTTTCACTTCAAGTGCTTTGGAAAGGATCAAATAGCGTATCTGGTTGGGTCACTGAAGCATGGACTATGTGGTAGCCTGCACTCAATCAACTTGAAATACCAGGCCTGCCTTCATATTCTGTAGAAGAAAGTATCCAAAAGCTTAGGGAAATTGGCATGCTACAGTGGATTTATTACATGAGACCCACAGACCCACATATGGAGTTCCTAGAGGACATGTCTTTTACCACAGGGTGAGGAATAAATTTGTGAAGGTGGCCCCAGCATCCTCGAAGACTGCTGTGATTGCTGTTTTATGTAAGTCCGATTTTACCGTGGAAATTCCCCAGACTGAATTAAGACACCTAACTACAATGGGTTAATTGGACCCCATGGTGGCAGGAGCCAAGTCACAGGACTCAACTGACAAAGACAAGGTGGCATGGTTACTATAACGGACAACAGGGTCAAAGCAGTAATCACAATAGTCTGACTCACATGGACTTATGGCATTGGCTACTTAGTTATAGTGCCCTTACAAGTGAAATACGTAGGAAATCTACTAAATATTTACTTGATTTGTATAAGCAGAATAATTCTAGGTCAACTGAACAGCTGTCTAATTCAAATGACCAGAACAGAAAGTCACGGCCCCTCAATCAATTCCCAGATATGAGCGAGTTCAAAGATTCACAACCCCTTGAATGAAGGGTATTCTGGGTTCTCTTGAGGGAGGGCTCTAACACACTGTCAAAAACTTACACTGTTAGTCTTTCTCGCAGTGTTCCCCAAAGGGATTTACAGCTTTTTATCAGGGTGATCATTCACTGGGGAAGAGGAAATAATCAGATTTTTCAGGGATTACTGGATACTGGTTTTGAATTGACACTAATTCCAGAAGGCCTAAAATGTCACTGTGGTGCACCAGCCAGAGTGGCGGCATATGAAGGTTAGGTTATACTAGAGTCTTAGCTCGTACTCGGCTCACAATAGGTCCAGTAGTTCCCCAAATCCATCCTGTAGTGATTCCTCTTGTTCCAGAACATAAGATTGGAATAGATATACTGGCAGAATCCCCACAACAGATCCTTGGTAAATGGAATAAGGGCTATTGTGGTAGGAGAAAAACAAGTGGAAGGCATTAGAACTACCCCTACCCTGGAAAATAGTAAACCAAAATCAATACCACATTCCTGGAGAGACTGCATAGATTACTGCCACTACCAAGGACTTGAAGGATGCGGGGGCGGTGATTCCCACCACTTCCCCATTCAAATCACCTGTGTGGTCTGTGCAAAAAACAGATGGATCTTGGAGAATGACAGTGGATTACTGAAAACTTAACCAGGTAGTAACTCCAATTGCAGCTGTTGTTCCATACGTGGTTACGTTGCTTGAGCAAATTAATACATCTCCCGGTACCTGGTCTGCAGCTATTGATCTGGCTAATACCCTTTTCTCCATACCTGTTTCAAAGGACCGTCAGAAGAAGTTTGCATTCAGCTGGCAATGCGAGCAACACACTTCCAGTTGCCTCCCTCAGGCTATATCAACTCTCCATCTCTATGTTATAATTTAGTCTGCAGGGAATTCGATTGCCTACTGTTTCCACAAAATGTCACACTTGTCCGTTATATTGTTGATATTATGCTTATTGTACCTAGTAAGGAAGATGTGTCACAGACTCTGGAATCATTGGTGAAACATTTGCATGCTAGAGGGTGGGAAATTAATCTCACAAAAATACAGGCACATTTCACCTCGGTGAAATTTCCAGTGCTGTGGGGCATGCTGGGATAGTTCTTTTAAAGTGAAGGATAAGTTACTGTACCTGGTTGTTCCCACAACTAAAAAGGAGGCGCAATGCTTAGTCGGCTTCTTTGGATTTTGTAGGCAATGTATTCCTCACTTGGGTGTGCCACTCTGTCATATTTATCAAGTGACTAGAGAAGCTCCCAGTTTTCAGTGGCGCCCAGAAAAAGAGAAGGATCTATGACAGTTTCAGTCTTCTGTGCAAGCTGCTGTGGCCTTGGGCCTTTTTTGAAACACAGTGCAAACCCTTAGAACTTTAGGGTAAAGCCCTTCCATCCTCTGCAGATAACTACTCTACTTTTGAGAAACAGCTTTTGGCTTGTTACTGGGCCTCAGCAGAGACTGAACGCTTAACTCTGGGACACCAGTTCACCATGCGGCCTGAGCTTTCCATCATGAACTAAGTGTCGTCTGACCTAGAGTCATAAAGTGGGATGTGCACAGCAGCACTCCATCATTAAACAGAACTGGTGTATACCATACTGGGCCTGAGCAAGATCGAAAGGCACAAGCAAGTTGCATGAGGAAGTAGCCCAAATGTCCACGGTCTCCACTCTTGTCACATTACCTTCCATCTCCCAGTCTGCACCTGCAGCCTCATGGGGAGTTCCTTATGATCAGTTGACTGAGGAAGAGAAAATTCATGCCAGGTTTAAAGATGGTTCTGTGCGATATGCAGGCACCAGTTGAAAGTGGAGAGTGGCAGCACTGCAGCCCCGTTCTGGGATCTCCCTGAAACACAGTGGTGAAGAGAAATCCTCCCAATGGGCAGGACTTTGAGCGGTGCACTTGACTGTTCACTTTTCTTGGGAGAAGAAATGGCCAGATGTGCAATTGTATACTGATTCATGGGCTATGGCCAATAGTTTGGCTGGATGCTCAGGGACTTTGAAAGAACATGATTGGAATATTAGAGACAAGAGGCAGAGAGTTATATGGACAGACCTCTATGAATGGGCCAAAGAAATGAAGATATTCGTGTCTCATGTGAATGCTCACTAAAGGTGACCTCAGCAGAAGATTTTAACACTCAAGTAGATAGGATGACATGTCTGTGGAAAACAATCATATCCTTCCCAGCTACTCCTCTCATTGCTCAATGGACTCATAAGCAAAGCAGCCATAGTGGCAGGGATAGAGGTTATGTATATGCTCATAACATGGGCTTCCACTCACCAAGGTTGACTTGGCCACAGCCACTGTTGAGTGCCCATTCTTCCAGCAGCAGAGATCAACACTGGGTCCTTGATATGGCACCATTTCTTGAGGTGATTAACCAGCAACCTGGGAGCAAGTTGATTACACTGGACCACTTCCATCATGGAAAGGGTAGGGTTTTGTCTTTACTGCAATAGACACTTACTGTGGATACGGATTTGCCCTACCAGCATGCAATGCTTCTGCCAAAATTAGCATCCATGGACTTACAGAATGCCTCATCCACCGTCATGGTTACCCACACAGCACCAACTGGAATCAAGGGCCTCACTTCCCAACAAATGAAGTATAGCTATGGGCTTATGCTCACGTAATTCACTGGTCTTACCATGATCCCCATCATCCTGAAGCAGCTGGCTTGACAGAATTATGAAATGGCCTCCTAAAGACAAAATTACAGTGCCAGCTAGGTGGCAATATCTTGCAGGTTTGGGGACATGTTCTCCAGAGGGCTGTAAATGCTCTAAACCATGGTCCGATATACAGTGCCGTTTCTCCCAAAGCCAGGATTCGTGGGCTCAGGAATCAGGAGGTGGAAATGGGAGTGGCACCACTCACTATTACCCCTAATGACCCACTGACAACATTTTTGCGTCCTGTCCCACACAACCTTATGTTCTTCAGGCCTAGAGGTCTTAGTTCCAAAGGCAGGAATGCTTCCACCTAGAGACACATCACTGATTCCATTGAACTGGAAGCTAAGAATGCCACCTGGTCACTTTGGTCTCCTTATGCCTCTGGATCAACAAGCAAAGAAGGGAGTTACCATACTGGCTGGTGTGATTGATCCTGTACCAAGGGGAAATCAGACTGATATTACATAATGGAGGTAAAGACTAGTATGTCTGGAACGCAGGAAATCCCTCAGGGCTTCTCTTAGTACTACCATGTCCTGTGTTTAAAGTCAATAGAAAACTACAGCAACACAGTTCCCACAGGACTACTAATGGCCCAGGCCCATCAGGAATAAAGGTTTGAGTAAACCCACAGGGCACAGAACCATGAACAGCTGAGGTTCTTGCTGAGGGCAAAGGAATACAGGATGGGTGGTGGAAGGTTGTTCTAAATACCAGTTACGGCCATGTGGTCAGCTGAACAAATGAGAATTGTAATTATTATGGCCATTTCTGTTTTATACACATGCATTAAATTTTTTTCTTTTCTGCACTTATAAAATACAAGATGTAAACAATGTTAATGCATTTTGGTTGTATGTGTGTTTGTTATATCACGTTAAGCACATGTATGACTTCATAATTGCCTTTATTCAGAGATTATGTATGGTTTAAGGAGATGTGTACAGCTGTCAAGTTGACAATGGTTGGACTGTGACGGTTAAGTTTGTGTGTCAACTTGGCTGGGCCATGATTCTCAGTGGTTTGGCAGTCGTATGATGGTGTGATCACTTCCATAATGAGATTTGATATAATGTGATCACCTCTATGATGGGATCCGCAGTGAGTAGTCAATCAGTTGAAAGGGAGTTTCCATGGGTGTGTGACCTGCATTGAATATATTTAGACATTCTGGCAAGGCTTCTGGGCTTTTGCTCATTCTGAATCCTGCAGCTGGCTCCTGTTTGTCTCACCTATAGTTCTTAGGACTTGATCTAGCAGCTTATTTGTGGTCTTGCCTGCCAGCCTTGGGATTTGCTGATCTTCATTATCTGTGAGCAAGAGCCCTGCTCTCTGACTTGCCAACCTTGGGTTCACCAGCCTTTGTAGCTACTTGAACCAGGAGAAACCTCTATCCTTAACCAGAGACTTGGGACGTTGCAGACTCTCTGACCGTATGTGCCATTTCCTTGATATAATTTTCCATATATATTCTTATATGTATTACTGGTTTTGCTTCTCTAGAGAGCTCAGCCTAGAGAATAGAAGAAGAAAAAAAAAAGGCCTACATCCTACTTTGGTGAGTAGCATCTGGGGTTTTAAAAGTTTGTGAGCAGCCATCTAAGATACTCCACTGGTCTCACCCATTTGGAGCAAGAAAGACTGAAGAAAACAAAAAACTCAAGGGAAAAATTAGTCCAAAGGACTGATGGACCACAATTTCTTCAGCCTCTACCAGACTGAGTCCAGCACAACTAGATGTGCCTGGCTACCACTACCAACTACTCTGACAGGGGTCATAACAAAGAGTCCCAGACAGAGCTGGAGAAAAATGTAGAACAAAATCGTGTCTCACCAAAAAGGAACCAGACTTACTTGTCTGGGAGAGACTGGAGAAACTCTGAGAGGATGGTCCTCAGACACACTTTTAATTCAGCACTAAAGTCATGCCTGAGGTTCACCCTTCAGCCGAAGATTAGACACGGCCATAAAACAAAATGAGACTAAATGGACACAGTAGACCAGCAGCAAGGTAAGAAGGCGGGAGGGGACAGGGAAGCTGGTAATGGGGAATCCAAGGTCGAAAAGGGAAGATTGTTGACATGTCATGGGGTTGGCAACCAATGTCACAAAGCAATAAATGTATTAATTAATTAAAACTAATTTGCTCTGTAAACCTTCACCTAAGTACAATTTAAAAAAAGAGAGAGAGAGAGAGAAAAAAAAAAAAAAAAGCCCAATGGGGAAAAAAAGAACTGAGGGTCCAGAAATAAATTCATGCATATATGGTCAACTGATTTTTGCAAGTCCAATTGACAGGGACGGGGGAGAAGATTCACTGAATTATATACATTGACGTTGTTAAATTGGCATATATTTTCCTATATATATTCCCAACAAAAACAAAAAAAGCAAATAAGATTTTTTAAAGTTATAAGAGATAAATAAACAAATTACATAATAGTAAATGGCTCAATCAGTCAAAAAACTTAACAATTATAAATATATATGCACTTAACATCAGTGCTCAAAAATACATGTAACAAAACATAGAAATCATACAGAGCGTCTTCACTGACAATAATGGTATGAAGCTAGAAATCAACAAAGGAAGAATAGGAAAAAAAATTAGATGGATACTACATAACACACTACTAAAAAACTATTGACTCACAGCAACCCTATAGGAGAGAGTAGAACTGCCCCTAGGGTTTCCAAGGAACACATGGTGGATTCATACTGCCCACCTTATGGTTGGCAGCTGTTGCTGTTAACTGCTATACCACCAGGGTTTCCATTGGGTCATAGAAAAAATTAAAAACAAAATTAAAAAATATTTATAATCAGACAAAAACAAACTTATCAAAAGCTTTGGGACACGGCAAAAGCAGTGCTCAGATGGAAATTCATAACAATAAATGGCAATGTACATTAAAAAAAGAAGATCCAAAATCAATAATTTAAACTGACAACTTGGCTAAAATAGAAAAGGAAGAGCACAAGAAGACCAAAGCTACCAGAAAAAAAGAAATAAGATCAGGGCAGAAATAAATGAAACAGAAAACAGAAAAACAATAGAATCAACAAAACCAGAAGTTGATTCTTTGAAATGATTAATAGAATAATAGATAAACCACTAGCTAGACTGACAAAGAAAAAAAAAATCGTAAGAGGCAAATAAACAACAAGAATGAAATGGGAAACATTAAAACAAACGAAACTGAGATAGAAACGATCATTACAGACTATGAAAAACCGTAGTCCAACGAATTTGAAAACTTAGATATAGACATATTTCCTAGAAACACACTACCTACCTAAACTAACACAAATAGAGGTAGAAATTTTAAACAGACTCAGAAGAAAAGAAAAGATTGAAAATGTCATCAAAAAACTAACAAAAAAAAAGCTCAGGACCATAAGACTTCATCGGAGAATTTTACCAAACATTCAGAGAAGAGTTGACTCCAATTCCACTCAAACTCTTTAAAACTATAGAATGGAAGAAATACTCTCTAATTTATTCTATGATATCAGAATCTTCATGATACCAAAACCAGACAAAGACATCATAAAAAAAGAAAATTACAGACAAATACCCATTTGAATACAGATGCAAAAATTTTCAACAAAATTCTAGCCAACACGAAAACACATCAAACAAATCATACACCATGATCAAGTGGGATTAACAGCAAGAATGTAAGAGTGGTTCTACATTCAAAAATCAAACTATTAATTAACTACATAAGTAAAACAAAGGAAAAGAACCACATGATCATATCAATTGATGCAGAAAAGGCATTTCATAAAATCCAGCAATGTTACTTGATAAAAACACTCAGCAAAATAGGCATAGAAGGGAAATTTCTCAACATCATTAAGGGCGTACATGCAAAACCAACAGCGAACATTATTCTCAATGGAGAAAGACTGACCGCCTTCTCCTTGAGAAGATGAAGAAAACAAGGCTGCCCATTATCACCTTATTAAGTATTGTGCTGGAAGTTCTAGTCAGAACAATAAGGCAAGAAAGAGAAGTTAAATTAGAATGGAATAAATAAAATGACCTCTATTCACAGATGACATAATGTTATACACAGAAAAGCCTAAAGATTCCACAAAAAAAAAAAAAAGAAAGAAAGAAAAAGAAACTACTGAATCTAATAGAAGAATTAAGCAAAATGCAGGGCACTAGATCAAGACACAGAAATCAGCTAGGTGCCTTTACGCTAACAAGGAGTAGTCAGATGAGGAAATGAAGAAAATAGCCCCCTAAATGATAAAATACATAGAAATTAACCTAACCAGGGACCAAAAAAAAAAGACTCATACAATGAAAACTATAAAACATGACTAAAGGAGACCTACATAAATGGAAGGACATTCTGTGCTCTCATATTAGAAGGCTTAATATACTGAAAATATAAATACTACCAAAGAAATCTACGCATACAACGTAATTCCAATACAAATCTCAACATCACTCTTTACTGAAATGGAAAAACTTATGACCAATTTTATATCGACAGGAAAGAGGCCCCAAATAGCCAACCAAAAACCACCCACTGCCGTCGAGTCGATTCCGACTCCTAGCAACCCTATAGAACAGAGTAGAACTGCCCCATAGAGTGTTGAAGGAACACCTGGTGGATTCAAACTGCCAACCCTTCGGTTAGCCGCCATAGCTCTTAACCACTATGCCACCACGCTTTCCCAAATAGCCAAAGCAGTATTAAAAAAGAGGAACAAAGTAGGTGGCCTCACACCCCCGATATCAAAATATTCTATACAACCACTGAAATCAAAACGGCCTGATATTGGTTCATTGACACACACATAAACCAGCAGAATTGAATTGAGAACCCAGAAATAAATCCATCCATTTATGGACAACTGATTTTCAACAAGTAGTCAAAGACCATTTAATGCGGAAGAAGCAGTCTCTTTAATAAATGGTGCAGATAAAACTGGATAGCACCTTGCAGAAAAATGAACAGGACTCATACCTTACACCATACACAAAAACTAATTTAAAATGGATCAAACACTTAAATGTTAAAACTAAGAAGTTCCTGGTAGAAAACACAGGGAGAAAATTATGGGAAATTATGGGAACTAATCTTTTGTAAAAACAGCTAACAAACATAACGACAAACGCATGAAAAGCAGAAGACAAACTAGGTAATTGGGACCTCATGAAAATTAAATACTTATACTCATCAAATGACTTCATGAAAAGAGTAAAAATACAACCTACAGACTTCAGAAAAAATTTTCAGAAATGACATATCCAATAAGGACATAATCTCTAAAGTATATAGAAAATTTCAATAACTCAAAAACAAAAAGACAATTCAGTTCAGAAATGGGCAAAGGACACGAACAGACACTTCAAAGAAAACCTTCAAGCAGCCAACAAACATATGAAAGGATGCTCATGATCATTAGCAATCACAGATGAAAACTATAATGAGATACATCTCAGCCCAGCTACAAGGGCACTGATAAAAAAAAAAAAAAATAGGTAATAGATGTTGGCAAGAAGGTTGGGTGATTGGAGTCCTTATTCATTGCTGATGGGACTGTAAAATTGTACAACCACAATGGAAAATGGTATGGTACTTCCTCAAAATACTGGAAATAGAACTACCTTATGATCCAGCAATTCCATTCCTAGGAATATACCCTAGAAATCTAACAAAATAGATACAGACAGACATGCATACCTATGTTCATTGCAGCATTATTCACAAAAGCAAAAAAAATTAAAACAGCCTAAGTGCCTTTCAATGGATTAGTGAATAAACAAAATGCGGCACATACATAAAACAAAACACTACACAACACAAAGAGCAATGTTCAAAGTTCCCGTTCTGTACACTAGCAAGGTAAGTAGTGTCTGGGATCTTAATAGCTTTCAAGCAGCCATCTAATATACAACTATCTGTCTCTACTCTCAGGAGCAAATGAGAAAGAAGGAAACCAAAGTGTCAGAGACAAAACTAGTCTACAGGGCTAACAGCCTACACGAGCCATGGACTCATCTACCTTGAGACCAGAAAAACTAGGTGGTGCCTGGCTACCACTACTGACTTATGAAGGCAATATCATTCACTGATTTTCTACTTTTGTGTTGTTAATAACATTTTGTTTTACTTCCAAATTGATATTTCTTCTTTGCCTATTGCTGCTGCTATCATTAGTATTGGTCTTCTTGCACTTGGAAGCCATGATACACTTCCCAGGAGCATTTTTTTAAGAAAATAGAGAGACAACACTACAACACTCAAGAGACACAGAATACACAAGATTGGATGCTGCTGCCTACAAGTCAAAGCAAAATATTTATTTGTAAGTAGGAAAAGCTCACATGAAAATAATGATGGAAAGCACAGTACAGTGCATATGTAAGCCACAACACAGGCAGTTATTATGACTATCAAGACATATTACAGGTTATATATGCACTGTACCATTATGTGCTTGGCAGTGCAATTGCTTTGATATACAAGAGTCATGAGATACAAGTGCTGCATGTGGGAAGCTGTTGCTTTTGCCAAGACAGGTTGTGTCCATTATGCCCCATTCTCTGATCAGAATTTCTAAACACCGTTATAACCTTTTTGGAACCACAGATGTATACGCGGCTGCACATTGCCTGAACAGACGTTATGCGGTACATTACTGTAATTAGTTTGAATTGTACAAATGAAAAAAGTTGAATTGGTAAATGTTGTGTTCTGTTTATTTTTACAGCAAAAATACTTTTTAAAAATTCCTTCTAGTCTTTAGAGAACTGCAAAGTATGCATTCATATCAAAAGATTTAGAAGGTCAGCATTTACAGAGTAACAAAGTCTCTATATTTTTCCATGGAAGGACAAGCTTGTTCCACTTTCAAAGGTGGAAAACAGGGTATACATATACATACACATACATATGTATACCCTGTTCTAAATATATATGTAAATACATATATACGTATACGTGTATGTGTGTATACCAAACCCAGTGCCGTCGTGTCAATTCTGACTCAGCGACCCTATAGGACAGAGTAGAACTGCCCCACAGAGTTTCCAAGGAGTACCTGGCAGATTCAAACTGCCGATCCTTTGGTAAGCAGCCATAGCACTTACCCACTAAGCCACCAGGATTTCCAATGTGTGTGTACGTGTATATATATATATATATATATATACACACACACACACACATATACACATATATATACACACATCTAAATGTATATACCTTTAGAAGTGTTACAGTGTTTATATATCTGGCTACTCATACACTGATGATAAGAATGGAAGATGGTACAACAATAACTCTGTAAAATGGCCTGGGTGTTTCTCGGAGCACTAAAGGTACAACCACCATATGAACCAGCAACTGTAGCCCTGTGCCTATCCCAGAGAATTGAAAACTCCTGTTTACAAAAACATCCATACAGAAATGTACATAGCAGCCTGATTCATGATAGTCAAAAACTGGAAACAACCCTAAGGTCCCTTCAATGACTGAATGATTACATCAGCTGTGATGCATCCATACCATGAAACTGTCCTCAGCAATAAAAGAGAACAAAGTATAGATATATTTGTACTACTGTGAGACCCACTTCCTTAGTGCAGAAAGCAAATGGTTAGAATTTATAACGTGGACAAACTTGATAAATTTCTAGAGGAGGTAGATAAATCAGAGAAGGATGCCAAGGAAGAAGCCAGCCCCTTAAGTTTCCATACTGTGATTACATTTATACAGAATTAAAATCGCAAAATTCTGGAAAACACCTTAGCAAGTTTCAGGAATCAGATGGAAGAGGGCAGGAGAAATTAGCTGTGGAGACGCAAAAGCAAAAGGAGGGATTCTTGCGGTGATGAAAACGTCCTGTATGATGAATGTATGGATGTCCTGGTTGTGATACTGTGCTAGATGTCTGCGAGATATTGCAGAATGGGGAAATTAGGTAAAGGGTAGATGATGTCTCTCAGTAGTATTTCTTTTTCTTTTATTGCGGTAAATAAATATGTAAAAAAAAAAAACATTTGCCATTTCAAAATTTTTACATGCACAGTTCAGTGGTATTATGTTCATCATGTTGTTCAGCCATTGTAGTATTGATTTCGAATACTATCTGTTACCCCTAACAAAAGCTCAGGGTTGGGTAGGAGGGACAACAGATGTTATAAGCAGTTGCCCCCTAACATCCTCCTACAACTAAGCCAGTGAACAAATAAAAATTAGCACAGACAGATTTCTGAGATTCAGACAGCCTTCGAAGTCTTGGAGAACAAAGGTGAGTCCAGAAACAGAAGAAAGATAGAGTAAGGATGGTAAACAGGCTGAGATTTGCTGACTGCTGGCACCCTACCTGGCAGCTCAGTTCACTGTGGTTATTTTGGTACGTGGACAGGCAACATTCATGAACAAAGAACCCAGGACTGCATCTACACTGAGAACACAGACCAGCTAAGGGCTCCTAGGTAAATAGCCCTGGAAAGGTCAAAACGAAAGGGATGGGATAACAGCACAGCATGGATCTGAAATCCTGGAAACTAAGGAAAGTACAGCCTGATTAAAGTGATGCAGACTGGCTGTGAGAATTAATGAGCAGGGAGCAGGGAAGCTGAAATGCCACAGGTAGGTGCTATTGAGTCTTGCTGAGACCAGAACTGGAAGGGCACTAGGATCCAGACCTACAGAAGAGTCATGGGACCCACTGATAGGCCAGGAGGACAAAAATACATCAAATAAGCAACCCAGCAGGAACTAACTGGCACCCTACCTAACAACATGGGAAAGGCAGCTCAGGATTGCCCGCACAGAAATGACATAAAGCACCTCCCCACCCCAAAACCACATCCCTTCCCTTTTACCCAAAACTGGAGGAAAAGTGCCATGCATGCACAGTTAGTCGCAACAGAAAGGCCACATTCTACCCCCACATATAAACAAGAGGGAATCTCCCACCCAGAGTTGCAATCATCTCAGGGAGGACACATACCACGATACAGACTTTAGAGAAAATCTTATACTCTAATAATGTCAGCTATCTTGGGGGAAGTGACCCAGAGTTGGCATGTAAAAACTTAAAATTTTACAAAACACCTAAAATCTGTGGAAAAACACCTTACATCCCTCCGCAGACCTGCTGAGTCAGAGCTGGAAGAATCGAAGTGCCAGAGTGGCCCCTAGTAGAACTCAGGGAAGAAGGTGGAATTAAAATACAAAAAGCAATTCCTGGAAAAACAGAACATTTCGAGTTCCAGATTATCACAGCAAAACGTTTAAATGACCCATATTCAACAAAAAAAAACTATAAAACATACAAGATAATAGTAGAAAAAACGAATAAAACTCAATGCCCTCAAGTCAATTCTGACTCACAGCAAACCTATAGAAGATGGCCCAGTCAAAAGAAAACCACGAAGAAGTGGAAGTTTCTCCAAAGGAGACCAAGTTACTGGAAAAAATAAAAGTTTTCCAGATAACAATGTTGAATATGTTCAAAGAACACACAGAAAACTAACTAATGTAGATCAAGAAACAAAGAAGCTCAATAAAGAGATTTAAAATATTGAAAACAAAAATAGAAAAATACTGGAATTGAAGAGTAGCTGAATTAGAAATTGCAAGAGAAATATTTTACAGTATATCTGAGCAGACAGAAGATAGAATTAGGGAACTGGAAGACAAGGTAACTCAATTAATCAATTCCTAAAGAAAAAAGAAAGAAAAGCAAACAAAGCCAAAAGGAATTGTGAGATTCAATTAAGGAATCCAAACATACTCATCCATAAGGTTTTCAAAGCTGTGACTTTTCAGAAGAAAATCACCAGGCTTGTCTGCCAAGATGCCTTTGAGTGGGTTTGAACCCCCAATCTTTTGATTAGTAGTTCAGTACTTAGCCATTTGCAGCACCCGAGGAATCCAGGGATATAAACGTAGACCTCTAATTTATGATCTCTGATCTTCTCTATCTTAGGATATAACTTACGTTTTCCTGTTTGGGGGAAGAACAAAAACCTATGTCACTTCTTACTAGGACACAGAATTCATGCTCCTTATTCTTTGCAAAAAGCCCTCTCTTTTCCATGATATGGCTGCAAAGTATATAACTGTAAGAACCACGGCCAATTTCTTATTGGGATGTAGTTTTAAATTCTAGGTCCAAAGGACTCTGAAGTCCTTTCTACTTAGACATGGATTGTGAATTTGGGGCTGTAAAAATGATAGCCTATTTGTATTCAGATGTGGATTCAGTTTCCACCTCTGTAAGCACAGACCTCCTGTTTTACTTGATATTGATACCAGACCTGGCTGTAAAAAACATTTACTAATTCTCACTAGTAGATTAATTCAGGCTGCCACTGCTATAAGCCCTGACCTTTTCTTCTTTTGAATATGTATGATAATCAATATTGATAAGGGCCCACTTCTTACTAGGATATGGACACTTGCTCCTGGCACCATGAAAAATGAAAGTGCTCTCCTTTTGGGCATGTATGCAAATATTCTGGCTAAAAAAAAAAAAATCATAAAACGTTTCACTAGGCTATGTCCATGTATTTCTGGTTGTATAAAAACTGACCTCCTTTCCACTTGGCTATCCCTGCCAGATTCCAAGCTGTAAGAACCATGCTTGTTTCTTACTAGTATATGGCTTTATGCTGTTATGAAACATACTCACCTTTGAATTTGGAAATAATCACAATAACACATTTTTTCAAACTAGAATATGGACTATGGTTTCCTGCTTTATTAACATTTGCCCGATCTCCCACTGTTACTGCATATGCATGCTAGCTTTGTGGCTATGACAACGATGCCACATTATTTACCTGAATACAGTTTTAGTCTTTTGACTCTATGAAACCTGACATCTTGACTCTCTGGGAAAAAAAAAACAATAACTCTCTGGCTGTAATAATGTTAATTAATTTACTCTTATCATATAGATGAAAGCTCTTGACTTAAAAAAAAAAATCTTGATCTTTTTTTGTGGATACTGCATAACATATTTGACTTATTTTTAGTAGGATACGAATACAGACTCCTGTCTCTATAAGCCATTACTTCCTCTCCTCTTGCATACAGATGCTAGCATACTGACTGTAACAACAATAGTTATTTTTTAGTAACATATGAATGCCTACATTTGCTCTATGAACTCTGTCCCTTTATTCTCTGTGTATGGTTGCTAGTCTTGTGCTGAAAATTATCATCACAAAATTCTCAATAAACTGTAGATTAAGGTTGTTTTCTCTAAAAAGATTGACCTCCTATTTTTGTGGTTATTGGCAATAGCTCTCCAGTTGTAACAACCATGATCAAATTTAATAGAATCAAGAGATGATAAATTATTATAGAGAAGTTACATACCAGCCAGAAGTTAGATTCCAATTTCAGTAGAAGAGGCTGTCTTATAGCAGAATGAATGCACATCTGATTTTTTGCTAGAATCTGGACTTAAGCTCTAAACTCTATGAATATTGACTACCTCTCTCCATGCATGTAAATGCTGATCATATTAGTATAATAGTTATGGATTTTTCTTATGAAAATGGGGATTTGACTTGCAAATAGACAAACTTCAGCATTCTGTTTCTTTGGAGATAGAATCTGTCTTCCTTCTGATAGCCATGCCTTGATTTCTTATAATACATGGACACAGATTCATGACTTTATGAACACTGTTCTCATCTTTTCTTGAACATTGATGACAGCTTCTTGCCTGCAAAAATCATTCCCTATTTTTTCTAAATTATAAATCAATAACTTGAGTCTATAACAGACTATTCTAGACCTCTACAAACCAAGAACTTGTGTCTATAATCAACTATTCTACAGCCCTTGGATATAGATGCAAGCTTTGTTGCTGAAACAACTAGGGTCTTTTTTCTAACTAAAATATGGTCTTAAATTCATAACACTGTAAAACCTTACTTGCTTTCCCCTTGAATATGTATGCTAGCTTCTTAACTGTTAATAAGCAAAAATGTCACTTTGAGCACTAAGGCACACATGACCCAAGCTTTTCAATCACCTCATATATATGTGAAGGCTGGACAATGAATAAGGAAGACAGAAGAAGAACTGATGCCTTCAAGTTGTGTGGTTTGTAAAGAATATTGAATATGCATACCATGGAGTTCAAGAAGAACTAAGTCTGTCTTGGAAGAAGTATACCCAGAATCCTCCTTAGAAGCAAGAGTAAGGAGACCTCACCTCACGTATTTTGGACATAGTATCAGGACGCACCAGTCCCTGGAGAAGGACATAATGCTTGGTAAGGTGGAGGGTCAGTGAAAAAGAGGAAGACCCTCAACAAGATGGATTGACAGTGGTTGCAACAATGGGCTCAAGAATAACAGTGATTGCGAGGATGGTCCAGGACCAGGCAGTGTTTTGTTCTGTTGTACACAGAGTTGCTATGAATCAGAACTGACTCTATGGCACCTAACAACAACAGCAATCGTTAATGGAGCCCTGATGACACAGTAGTTAAGCACCCAACTGCTAACTGCAATATGGCCATTTGAACCCACCAGCTGCTCTGTGGGAGAAGGATATGCCAATCTGCTCCCAGAAAGGTCTGCAGTCTTGGAAGCCCTATGAGGCAGTTCTACTCTGTCATACAAGATCATTATTAACTAGAATCAACTTGATGGCACACAACAACAACAGCAACACATGCCTATTACTAAACCAGCACAGGATTTTTATTAAGGTAACTTTATAATATGTTTTGAAATCAGAGAATGAGAGTGGTCCTACTCTGTCCCCACCCCCTCCCCACCCCCACCCCCCAACATTGCTTTGGCTATTTCATTTCACAGAGATTTGAAGATTGGCTTTCCAGTTCTGCAAAAACACCTGGTATTCATGGTGATCGCATTAAATGTCCAGGTTGCTTTTGGTACACTGACATGTTGACAATATTATTTTTTCCCATCCAGGAACACGTAACGTTCTTGCGTTTAATTAAGCCTCCTTTAATTTCTTTCAGTGACTTTTTATATTTTTCTGTGTATAGGTTTTTACCTCTCTGAGTAAATTATTTTCTAAGTATTATATTTTTTTAGGTGTTGCTGGAAATTGAATTTTTTCCTTAAATATTTCAAATTGTTAGTTGTTGGTGTATAAATATTCTAATGATTTTTCCTAATTTAAAATGTTTTTATTCATTAGCTGTCAGACCTTTCTTGCGGATTCTTTGGGAGTCTTCTATACCTAGGATCACATCACCTACAAAAGGGATACTTTTCACTCTTCCTTTCTAATACTGATGTCTTATTTCTTTTGTTTGCCTAATTGCTCTCTCGCCTAAATACTTCTGGTAAAATATTACATAGCAGCGTTGGGAGTGGGCATCTTCTCTTGTTCTTCAAGTTAAGAGTAAGGCTCTTGGGAAGAAGGGATAAGATGGTAGCACGAGCAGCTGCTCCTCTAAATCCCCCTACAACTAATCCGGTAAAGACACCCAGTAAAAATTAACAAAGAGATTTTGTAAACAGCAGTTGAAGTGTTAGAGAATCAGGAGCAAGATAGGCTGGGGAGGGCAGAAAAGCTGAGATTAGCTGAATGCCAGCACGCTATCTGTGTCCATTTCAGGAAACGGACAAGCAATACCCCTGAACGAAGAACCAGGAATGTATCTGAAATGAGGAAACACCCTGGCTCAGACATACTAGGTAAATAGCTTTGGAAATGTCTGACAACAGTATAGGTTGCTTTCTTGGTGGGAGTAGAACTGAGACACAGCACAACAGGGATTTGAAATCCACAAAACCAAGTCCAATTAAATGCGTGCAGATTGGCGGTGTAAATTCATGAGCAGGGAGGCCCAAACGTGCATTTGGGGAAGGTCACAGGGAAGCTAAAATGCTGGTGGTGGGTGCTACAGAGTCTCACTGAGACCAAAGCCGGGTAAGTATTAGGACCCACAGCCACAGAAGAGCCATGGGACCCATCCACAGGCCAAGAAAAGTTTATCTAACAGGCTATTCAGCAGGAATCCCAGTGAGCTCCGTACCACAGGAGAGCCTGCTTAGGACTGCTCATTCACTAGGGACAAAACGCACTATTCCAATCTTGCCTCAGGAAAGCCACTCTCCACCCCTCCCACCCATGGACAATGTGCAATTCTCATGCCTGTGCAATCAGCCACAAAGAGAAAGCTGCATAAGCCCCACAAACACAAGGAAAGTCTGACCCTGTGTTGCAATCATGTAGAAAAAGGCACACCTCAACTAACAAATCTGATAGATAACTTCATACTCCAGTAACAGCAGCCACCTTGGGGAATACCACCCAAGTCAGGCAATTTTACAAAATGCCTAAAAGCTATAGAGTCAGAGTGGAAATTTATATTAACAAAACCAACCAAACCTCTAGCCATCAAGTCAATTTCAACTCATGGTGATGCTGTAGTGATGCTGTAAGACGGAGTAGAACTGCTGTAGTGATGCTATAAGACAGAGTAGAACTGTCCCATAGGGTTCCCAATGCTGTAAGTCCTTAAGGAAGCAGGCGGTCACATCTTTCTCCCATGAAGTGACCCGTAGGTTTGAAGAATAACTCCAGATCTTAACCACTGCAAGCACCAGCGCTCCTCAACAAAAAATATCTTCGAGTCTGTGCTGGAAAAACCAAAGACCCAGAGTGCCCTCTAGTGGAGCTCGGGTGAAGAAGGCACAATTAAAGCATAAACCAAAAAACCCCACATCTGTTGCCTTTGAGTGGATTCTAACTCATAGTGACCCTGTTGGAAAGAGTAGAACTGCCCCATAGAGTGTCCAAGGAGCGCCTAGTGGATTCCAACCGCTGACATTTTGGTTAGCAGCGATAGCTCTTAACCACTATGCCAGCAGAGTTTCTGCCAATTAAAGTGTAAGAAAAACTAATTCCTGCAAATACAGAAAATTCTCAGTTCCAGATTATCATATTAAAATGTCTGACGTTCAGCAAAAAATTATAAAACATACAAGATCGTGGGATAAGGTGGCCCAATCAAAAGGAAACATGAAGAGTAAGAATTTTTTTTAAGTTGTAGGAAAAAAAAAAAAAAAAAAAAACTAAGCCCAGTGCCGTCGAGTCGATTCCGACTCATAGCGACCCTATAGGACAGGGTAGAACTGCCCCATAGAGTTTCCAAGGAGCACCTTGCGGCTTTGAACTGCCGGTCCTTTGGTTAGCAGACGTAGTATTTAACCACTACACCACCAGGGTTTCCAAAGATGTAGACCAGGTTAAAAATAAAAGACTTCTAGAAAACAATGTTAAATACAAGCAAAGAAATCAGAGAACGCACAGAAAACAAAACAGTGGAGATCAGGAAAAAAACTCAGAACCTCAATAAGGCGGTTAAAGCATTTAAAAAGGAGACAGGAACACTGGATTGAAGAAGAAAATCGGAGAATTAGAAGATGCAAGAAAACAAAACGTCAACAATTAGTCTAAAGCAAAGATGAGAAGGAAAGGGGACAGGGAAACGGGCGTTTTAGAGATGGAAAACAGCACGGTTAAAGAGAACGTTTACACATTGAGAAAACGTTAATTAATGTCACCAAACAATTTGTATAGAAATTGTCGAATGGGAGCTTATTTGCTGTGTAAACTTTCATTGAAAACACAACAAAAAAAATTTTTTTTAATGCAATGGAAATACTCAACGATGGATTAGAACACAGAGAAGACAATAATTGAACTAAAGACAGGGTACTATATTTATCAAAAGAAACAAGAGACAGGAGAAAAAAAAGGGAAAAGTGAACAAACTCAAATGGAATTGCGGCATTCAACTACGAAATTCAACATTAGGATTTTTGGAATTCCAGAAAAACAGAAAGTAGAAAAGACATAACCGAGACCTGAATCAAGAATCAAGTTTGCAAATCCAGGAAGCAAGATTAGCTCCAAGCAGAGTGAGTATAGAAAGGGTTACTCCACAACATTTTGTAATAAAAATCTTGAAAATCAAAGAAAAGGAGAGAATTCTGAAAGCAGGAAGAGAGAAGCACAATATAACATATCAAGTGTCCTTCATAAGAATTAGCGAAAATTTATCCTCAGGAATCCTAGAGGCCAGAAGACAATGAAGTGATACATGTAAAGTGTTGAATGAAAATAATTATCAATAATTAATTCTTTAACCAGCAAAGGTATTATTCAAAAATGAGGGAGAAATCGAGACATTTACAAATAATCAGAAGCTCTGGGGTTCTGCTGCTACCAGGCCTGTTCCGCAAGTATTATTTAAGGCAGTTCTTTAGATGGAAAAGAATGAGTGCTAGACAAATACTCAAATCTGCTCATGAGATAGGGGAAAGAAAAAAGAGAGACAGACAGAAATACCAATGAAGGCAATGACGTGGGAAAATATAAGGACCAAATATACAGTACTTTCAGTACACTCAGTAGCTCCACAAGCAAAACAACATCAAATGCACAAGAAATAAATACAAATTAAGCCTACTGAATATAGGATCTACATGACATAACCGGAGACTCAACAACGGAAAGAAGGAAGCCAGGAGCAAAATCAGAATAGAGTTTTATTATCTTAATGTGTGTCACTTGTTTGTATGTTCAATGTTGGCAGGAAGCTGAAACAAGTTGATGCTATTGTAAGTTGTTCAATGTAATATTTGTGGTAACCACTAAGAAAATAGAGAAAACACACAGAAGGGAAGAAGAAAGAAATCAAAAAGTCTCAACAGAAAAAAGCAGCTCAACACAAAAAATAACAGACACACAGAAATAATGGGACAAAGACATAAGACACACACAAAAAAATCAACAAAATGAATGAAGAAGGTACTTCATTTTCAGTCATTACCTTAAATCTAAATATCCTAAACTCCCCATTCAAAAGACAGACTGGCAGAATGGATTAAAAAAAAAAAAAAAAATCCGTCTTTAGGCAGCCTAGAGACACGTTTTAAATACAAGAATACAAATGAACTGAAAATAAAAGAATAGAAAAGAACATTCCATGCAACTCGTAAAGAAAAAAAAAGAGCAAGAGTGGCCATACGGACAGCAGTTAAAAGAGACTTTAAATCAGAATCTATGATAAGCAATTAAGGACATTACATAATAACAAAAAGATCATTCGTCAAGAAGAAATAACAATTCTAAACAAAATGCATGTAACATCAGTTATCCAATATATATTAAACAAATATTGACTAATACGAAATGTGTAATAAACAACCCCACAATAATAGCTGGGGACTTCAATACACCATTTTCAATTCTGGACAGAATATCTAAAAAGAAAAGTAGTAAGGACATAGAGAATTTAAATAATGCCATAAGCCAACTAGGCCTAATGAACATACATAGAACATTCTACCCATCATCAGAACAAAACACAATTGTTTCCTGGGCACATCGATCATTTTCCAAGTAGAGCATACGGTACATCACAAAGTAAGTCTGAACAAATTCAAAAAGATTAAAATTATACAAACTACCTTCTCTGACCACAAAGGAATGATATTAGAAATACCAGCAGAGGTAAAACTAAAAAACACATGAATTCATTCATCAGATTTAAGGGCATTCATTCTGTTGAGGAATGGATCTTTGCATCTTTAACCTCCTATAACATTAATTTTTCCAATCGCCAGGATTTTTACACTAACAAAAATTACCAGTCTTGGAGAAATGGGGGAGGGAGTTGGTATTTTTCTTTTGATTGGGAAATTGCAATTGCTGTAACTGAAGGGCCATTAATTTGTTACCACTGAAAGCCTTCTCAGTTTCTAAAGTTCGGGAGACTTTACAATTGAAATTACTTACTTCAACCATAGGGACCATCTCCCCATCCAAGTCGTGTCATTTCACAAGACTGAGATTCAGGTTAAAGATCAGATACAAAAACAGCATTAAATGCCCTTGAAGTCCCAGGAACAAATAAAGTGAGCTTTCAGAAAACTTCTTGAAATAATTGGTTCTGATAATCATAAGAACTCTCAACCTTGTTTTGTTTACAGGAATGAAATTTGCTCCAGTAAAACACTGAAGGAAAGGCTTTGGAAATAGCTTTTAATGTCCTTTTACTGGTTACCTGAGAGGCTTCCAGCATCTCAGTAGTTGCTTTATTTATGTTTAAAGCTAGGCCATCCTTAGGATCTTTCCATGCAGCTTGTTCCAGCCATAACTGAGCCTCCCATGGCCCAGTTATAGGAGACCTGGCAGCAAAGTGGTTAAAGTGCTCAGCTGCTAACCAAAAGATTTGTGAAGGACCAGCTGCTCCACAGGAAGAAGATGCGGCAGTCTGTCTCTGTAAAGACTTACAGCCTCAGAAACCCTATGGTGTAGTTCTTCTCTGCCCAAAGGGTCGCTATGAGTTGAAATTGCATTAACAGCAGTAAGTTTGATTGGTTTGTTTGTTTGGCCCAGTTATCTTGTGAATTGATATAAATCAGTGACTTCAGGCTGGAAAACTTCAACAATGAATTTAAATTCTTTTATATATATATATATATATATAATTTTTCTTGTGCTTTAAGTGAAAGTTTACAAGTCAAGTCAGTCTCTCACACAAAAACCCATGTACACCTTGCTACACGCTCCCAATTACTCTCCCTCTAATGAGACAGCCCGCTCTCTCCCTCCACTCTCTCTTTTCATGTGCATTTCGCCAGCTTCTAACCCCCTCCACCCTCTAATCTCCCCTCCAGGCAGGAGATGCCAACATAGTCTCAAGTGTCCACCTGATCCAAGAAGCTCACTCCTCACCAGCATCCCTCTCCAACTCATTGTCCAGTCCATTCCATGTCTGAAGAGCTGGCTTCAGGAATGGTTCCAGTCTTGGGCCAATAGAAGGTCTGGGGTCCTTCTAGTCTCAGTCAGACCATTAAGTCTGGTCGTATGAGAATTTGGGGTCTGCGTCCCACTGCTCTCCTGCTCCCTCAGGGGTTCTCTGTTTTGTTCCCCGTCAGGGCAGTCATCGGTTGTAGCTGGGCACCATCTAGTTCTTCTGGTCTCAGGATGATGCAGTCTCTGGTTCATGTGGCCCTTTCTGTCTCTTGGGCTCGTAAGTGCCTTGTGTCCTTGGTGTTCTTCATTCTCCTTTGATCCAGGTGGGTTGAGACCAATTGATGCATCTTAGACGGCGGCTTGCTAGCGTTTAAAACCCCAGACGCCACTCTTCAAAGTGGGATGCAGAACGTTTTCTTAATAGATTTTATTATGCCAATTGACTTAGATGTCCCCTGAAACCATGGTCCCCAGACCCCTGCCCCTGCTACACTGGACTTCAAAGCATTCAGTTTACTCAGGAAACTCCTCTGCTTTTGGTTTAGTCCAGTTGTGCTGACATCCCCTGTATGGTGTGCTGTCTTTCCCTTCACCTAAAGAAGTTCTTAGCTACTGTCTAATTAGTGAATGTCCCTCTCCCACCCTCCCGCCCTCCCCCCTCCCTCTCGTAACCACAAAAGGATGCTTTCTTCTCGGTTTAAACTATTTCTCAAGTTCTTATAATACTGGTCTTATACAATACTTGTCCTTTTGCAAGTGACTAATTTCACTCAGCGTAATGCCTTCCAGGTTCCTCCATGTCATGAAATGTTTCACAGATTCCTCACTGTTCCTTATCGATGTGTAGTATTCCATTGTGTGAATATACCACAATTTATTTATCCATTCATCCGTTGATGGGCACCTTGGTTGCTTCCATCTTCTTGCTGTTGTAAACAGTGCTGCAATAAATATGGGTGTGCATATATCTGTTTGTGTAAAGGCTCTTATTTCCCTAGGATATATTCCAAGCAATGGGATTGCTGGATCATATGGTAGTTCTATTTCTAGCTTTTTAAGGAAGCGCCAAATCGATTTCCTTCTTCATTACTGGATGCCCTTAATTTCTTTATCTAGCCTAATTGCTCTGGCTAGGACCTCCAACACAATGTTGAATAAGAGTGGTGATAAAGGGCTCCTTGTCTGGTTCCTGATCTCAGCGGGAATGTTTTCAGATCGCTCCATTTAGGGTGATGTTGGCTGTTGGCTTTGTATAAATGCCCTTTATTATGTTGAGGAATTTTCCTTCTATTCCTATTTTGCCTAGAGTTTTTATCATGAATGAGTGTTGAACTTTGTCAAATGCCTTTTCTGTATCAATTGATAAAATCATGTGATTCCTGTCTTTCATTTTATTTATGTGGTGGATTACATTAATTGTTTTTCTAATGTTGAAACATCCCTGCATACCTGGTATGAATCCCACTTGGTCAGGGTGAATTATTTTTTGATATGTTGTTGAATTCTATTGGCTAGAATTTTGTTGAGGATTTTTGCATCTACATTCATAGGGGATATAGGTCTATAATTTTTTTTTTCTTGCAGTGTCTTTACCTGGTTTTGGTATCAGGGATATGGTGGATTCATAGAATGAGTTTGCTAGTATTCTGTCCTTTTCTATGCTCTGAAATACCTTTAGTAGTAGTGGTGTTAACTCTTCTCTGAAAGTTTGGTAGAGCTCTGCAGTGAAGCCATCAGGATCAGGGCTTTTTTTCTGTCGGGAGTTTTTGATTACCTTTTCAATGTCTTCTTTTGTTATGGGTCTATTTAGTTGTTCTACCTCAGTTTGTGTTAGTTTAGGTAGGTAGTGTGTTTTTAGGAATTCATCCATTTCTTCTAGGTTTTCAAATTTCAGTATAGTTTTTCATAGTAATCTGATATGATTCTTTTAATTTCACTTACGTCTTTTGTAATATCGCCCATCTCATTTCTTATTTGGGTTATGTGCATCCTCTCCTGTCTTTCTTTTGTCAGTTTGGCCAGTGGTTTTTCAATTTTGTTGATTTTTTTTAAAAAAAACAGCTTTTGGTCTTGTTAATTCTTTCAATTGTTTTTCTGTTTTCTATTTCATTTAGTTCAGCTCTAATTTTTATTAGTTGTTTTCTTCTGGTGCGTGTGGGTTTCTTTTGTTGCTCTCTTTCTATTTGTTCAAGTTGTAGGGATAATTCTTTGGCCTTTCTTCTTTTTGGATGTGTGCCTTTATTGATATAAATTGGCCTCTGAGTACCGCTTTTGCTGTGTCCCAAAAGTTCTGATAGGAAGTGTTTTCATTCTCATTGGGTTTAATGAATTTCTTTTTTCTATCCTTAATGTCTTCTATAATCCAGTCTTTTTCGAGCAGGGCATATAGACGGATCTTGTGTTTTAATCCATTCTGCCACTTTCTGCCTCTTTATTGGTGCATTTAGTCCATTTATATCCAGGGAATTATGAATAGGTATGAATTTCATGCTATCATTTTGATGTCTTTTTTTTTTTTTTGATGTCTTTTTTTTTTTTTTTTTGTATGTTGACAGTTTCTTTTTCCTACTTGATTTTATGTGCTGAGTAGATTTTCTTTATATATTGTCCTTTGCTCATACCTGTTGTTGTTGATTTTGTTTCTGCTGAGTCTCTATTTTTCCCTTGTATCTTATTTTGATGAGTAGGATAGTTTGTCACCTTGTGGTTACCTTGTTATTTACCCCTATTTTTCTAAATTTAAAACTAACTTTTATTTCTTTGTATCTCTTTGTCTTCCTCTCCATATGGAAGGTGTATGATTACATTTTTTAGTCCCGCTTGAGCATTTTAATGTTGCCTTCTTTTATATAATAACATTGCTGTTACCCTGTTTGGGGCTTTTTTTAATATATACATATAATCTTGCTTTGTTTTTTTTGATTTCCCTGTCTGGGTTGGCTTCTGGTTGCTGTGCCCTGTGTTCTAGTCTTGGGTTGATGCCTGGTATTATTGATTTTTAACCAAAGAACTCCCTTTAGTATTTCTTGTAGTTTTGGTTTGGTGTTTATGAATTCCCTCAACTTGTGTTTATCTGGAAATGTCTTAATTTCACCTTCATATTTAAGAGATGGTTTTGATGGATATATGATTCTTGGCAGGCAATTTTTTTCCTTCAATTTTTTAAATATGTCATCCCATTGCCTTCTTGCCTGCATGATTTCTGCTAAGTAGTCCCAGCTTATTCTTATTGGCTCTCCTTTGTGGGTGACTTTTCGTTTATCCCTCGCTGCTCTTATAATTCTCTCTTTGTCGTTGGTTTTGGCAACCTTGATTATAATATGTCCTGGTGACTTTCTTTTAAGATCTACCTGATGTGGAGTTTGATGAGCATCTTGAATAGATATCTTCTCATCTTTCCCAATATCAGGGAAGTTTTCTGCCAACAAATCTTCAAGAATTTTCTCTGTATTTTCTGTGATCCCTCCCTGTTCTGGTACTCCAATCACTTGTAGGTTATTTCTCTTGATAGACTCCCACATGATTCTTAAGGTTTCTTCATTTTTTAAAATTCTTTTATCTGATTTTTCTTTAAATATATTAGTGCCAAGTGATTTACCTTTGAGTTCAGAAATTCTAGCTTCTACTTGCTCAATTCTGCTCCTCTGACTTTCTGTTGAGTTATCTAACACTGTAATTTTATTGTTGCTCTTCTGAATTTCTGATTGCTGTCTGTCTATGGATTTTTACAGGTTATTAAACTTTTCATTATGTTCCTGAATAATCTTTTTAATTTCTTCAGTTGCTTTATCTGTGTGTTCCTTGGCTTGTTCTGCGTATTGCCTCATTTCCTTCCTGATGTCTTGAAGGGTTCTGTATAATAAACTTTTGTGTTCTGCATCTGGTAATTCCAGGAATGCACTTTGATCTAGAAGATCCCTGGATTCTCTATTTTGAGAGCGTGTTGAGGTGATCATGGTCTGTTTCTTTGTGTGACTTGATATTGACTGTTGTCTCCAAGCCATCTCTAAGTTATTGTGTTTAGTTTATGCTTACTTACTGTGTCATAGCTGCTTGCTTTGTTTTGTTTTGGTATACCCCTATGGGTGGCTTGAGTGAGCTAGCTTGATTATTTTTGCCTTTGGAGCTCTCGTGTCCTGTCCCCAGCTGCTTAGGGTTGTTATCAGGTATATCAGTCTAGGAGTCCATTCAGTTTTCTTGTAGGAATTCAGCTCAGGTTTTCAGGTAGGTGATATCAAGTGTGTGGTACAGGCTCTGTCGTATAGTCTTAGAGGGGCAGGGGTGATCGGCGTATATACCTGTATTTGATTGCAGCAGGGGTCACGCTCTGAACAAGGCAGGGGGCTGAGAACCAACCCCCAAGTGTCTCTGAGGAAAACATGTCTTTGTTCCCTAGGGCGTGGTGTTGGGTGGGTTCAGCAGAGTGACCACGGGCACCCAGAGTTTGTGGTTGTAAGGACTGGGAGGTACCAGTTATCTTTGGACCCCTATCGCCGGTGGCTGGGTGACCTGAGTGGAGCTACCAGTCCTTACGTCCCTGATGTGGGTAGGTGAGGACCTCATTTAATAGGCAAAGCAATGTCAAACATCAAGCACCCACCTCTCCACCACACAGCTGAAATGGTCGGAGTTTGCCAGCAAGGGCTCATTCTCCCGAAATACGCCCACACAGGTCCATGCAGAAGGGAAAGATGTTCAAGGTCCATGGATGGTTTATGCCTGGACAGGAGCCACTTCTGTCCTGAGCTCCCCCATTTAATGGAGCTAGCAAATTATCTTTTCCCCCCCAACTGCAAATTTTTTCCTTCCCCAAAGCCGAGAGGATGGTTCTAGGTGCTCACCCGAGTCTATCTCAGGCCCAGGGATTCAGCCACTGAAGCCAGCTTGAGGGTGGGGGGGGGCACAGTAAAATATACACAAGTACTTAGCTTTTGCCAAGAGCGCAGTTCTTCTCAGGTTCCAGAGGTCTGAGTAGGCTGTGCAGCTGGCTGCTTCTCCCTGAGGAAACTGTGGCCAAACACTAGTACCAGCCCCCCGCCACCACTGCCACCGCTCTGGAAATGGTGCCTGAGGGCTCCCCGCGACTCAGGTCCGGTAACTCCTCTCCACTTCTGAACAGCCTCTTCCTCCCGCTGCCAATCAGTTCATTGCCTAAGCTTGCCTTTGATGCTTAGGGCTCCCAGCTTGTCACAGATATACTCGTTTCCCTTGTTTTTTTTTGGGAGGTGGGGTCTTTGTTGTAAAGAGGGCTCGATGGAAGCATCTGTCTATTCTGCCATCTTGGCTCCACCCTCTGAATTTAAATTCTTTAGCAAACTTCTCAAAGTCTTCGCAACGCTTTGGAAAATCTTTTACAATGCTCTGTGACTCAGAGCAAGTCCAGCAAGTAAGAGTGATACAGGAGAGTCTTCAGCATCACCAGGACAGGTATTAAAGGGTATAGTAAGCAGGGCCTTACAACCGTCTCATCCAGAAAGAAGGGCATTTCGGATAAGGTTTTATTAGAAAAGTAAGAGGGTAGGAAGGGGTACAAGGGAGTAACTGATGGCAGTAGTGCAGAGGAGACAAGAGTTAAATTTTGACACAGATATTCCTATTCTGTTTAGTTAATTCGGAAACTGTGTCCTGAAGTTTTCTTACTGTGACATCTTTTGGAGTCCTCTAACTACCCATTAAAGTAGGCATCCCATCGGGGTTGTTTAATCTGGGAAATTTTATTTTCTTATTTGGTGAGCAGAAACACTAATTTACAAAGCTCAAAACAACCTTAGAGTGGCCACTGACTTTCTAGACTGTCTCTGGTAAGGTTAAGCCAGACAGAGAAGAATGCACATGTCAAAGGACCAAAGTGCTTATTCCTGTAGTGGACAAGAGGCCTAGAAGATGGCTCCAAACTGCCCCTTGAATTGGCATTCCCCATCTTCCAGAAGACAGTATACAGGCAAACTTTACTTTCAAGAACAGAAACTGATTTAACATGGAAACAAATCTAAAAATAAAACTCGCAGAGCAACCAATGCAAACAGTGGAGCTTGAATCCAAGAGATTATTTACCTTGTAATGACTCCCGAGAGCCCACAAAGATGGAGAGCACAAATGGCTTGGCTGGTACCAGAATCCCAGTCCTCAGGGGTTCTTGAAGGTAATGCACCATCGATATTTCACCATGTAATGCTGAACAAAATCTTTACTCTGTAAAAAGTAAAAATAGAATTTTATTGAGGAATATTACAGCCTGAGCTGGACAACACTAAGCGAAAGTACAAAGTGCTTTGCAAAGGCTAGGCAAAGGAGGTGTTGTATACATGGTCTGTAGAGTAGTAACCAATTCTTTCTTCATATCTGCTGGTCTTTACCACATGCCACATCCTTAGAACACTGTGTACAAACTTTTTTTTTTTTCTAAGAACAATCTTGACATACTTTCTTGACATAATTTTCCCAGAATATTTTTGGTACATATTTTCTGACAACAATCATACCTCCTTCTGGCTCCCTGGTTTGCCCAAATACAGCCAGTGCTAACCCTCTGCTGACAGACCCTTCTACATGTCTCAAAAGTTTAAAATCCTGCTAACACAAACAGCATTTCCTCTCCAATGTATGCACCATAGAGAAATTCATATAAATGTTCTCCCATGGACATGTATAAGAATGTACAAAGAAAAGCACTTTTTGAAACAGCTAAAAGAAAAAGTGTCCAGGCAAGTGTCCATCAGAAGTAGAATGGAATCCATGAAGCAATTAAAAAGAAAAATAAAAGATAAGAAAAAGCTAATGTCATTGAAGTCAGTTAAGCAAAAGAAGCTAGACAAAAATATCTACCATCCTTCTATCTTCTATCTATCTATCATCTATTTATCTATCATCTATCTATCTATAGGTGTCAGCTGAGCTTTCAACTGAGCTTTTGGATTAAGACACTAGGAAAAAGGACATTTCTGAAAAAATTAGCTAGTGAAAAACTTATGACTAACAGTGGAAAACTTCTGGCAGTAGCCAGAAGACAAATCCCTCAGGATGGAAGCTACTCAAAATAAAACTGAGGAAGAACTACCTCCTCAAAGTAAATGTAATTTTAATAACTTAGATGGAGTCCAGCTTTCAGGGCATTCATTAGCTGATGTGGCACAACTCAAAATGAGAAGAAACAGCTGCAAATATCCATTAATAATAGGAACATGGAATGTATGAAATATAAATGTAGCCAAATTGCAAATCATCAAAAAGAAAATGCATAAACATTGGTATCCTAGGCTTTAGTGAGCTGAAACAGACTGGTATTGGCCATTTTGAACCAGACAAACATGTGGTCTACTTTGCTAGGAATGAAAAATTGAAGAGGAATGGTGTTGCACTCATCATCGAAAGCAACCTTTCTAGATCTATCCTAAAATGCCTGTCAGTGATATAGGGTAATATCCATACACCTAAAAGGAAGACTAGTTAATATGACTATTATTCAAATTTATGCACCAACCACCAAGGCCCAGGTGAAGAAACTGAAGATTTTTACCAACATCTTCAGTCTGAAATTGACAGAACATGCAATCAGGATGCATTGGCAATTACTGATGATTGGAATGTGAGAGCTGAAAACACAGAGGAAGGATTATTATTGGAAAAATATGGCCTTGGCGATAAAAATTAAGCCATATTTTTAAAAAATTGCATGAGAAAATTTTCCAAGACCAATGGCTTCTTCATTAAAATACTTTTTTCCAACAGCATAAACAGCAACTATATAGGTGGACCTCACTGAATGGAATTCACAGGAATCAAATCAACTATATCTGTGGAAAGAGATGATGGAAAAGCTCAATATCATCAGTCAGAACAAGGGCAGGAGCTGACTGTGGAACAGACCATCAATTGTTCATATGCAAGTTCAAGTAGAAGCAGAAGAAAATTAGAAGTCTACAGAAGCCAAGGTATGACCTGGAGTATATCCCACCTGAATTTAGAGACCATCTCAAGAATGAATTTGATGGGCTGGACATTAGTGCCTGAAGACCAGACGAGCTGTGGAATGATATCAAGGACATCATACATGAAGAAAGCAAGAGGTCATTGAAAGACAGGAAGGAAAGAAAAGACCAAGATGGATGTCAGAGGAGAATCTGAACCTCCCTCTTGAACGTCCACTAGCTAAAGCAAAAGGAAGAAATGATGAAGTTAAAGAGCTAAACAGAAGATTTCAAAGGGCAGCTTTACAAAACAAATATAAGTATTATAATGACATGTGCAATGATCTGAAGTTAGAAAACCAAAAAGGAAGAACATGTTGGTCATTTCTCAAGTTGACAGAACTGAAGGAAAACTTCAATCCCTGAGTTGCAGCAGTGAGACATTCTGTAGACAAAATACTGAACGATGCAGGAAACATCAAAAGCTGTTGTTGTTGTCGTTAGGTGCCGTCGAGTCAGTTCCAACTCATAGCGACCCCATGCACAACAGAACGAAGCACTGCCCGGTCCTGCGCCATCCTTAAAGTCGTTGTTATGCTTGAGCTCATTGTTGCAGCCACTGTGTCAACCCACCTCATTGAGGGTCTTCTTCTTTTCCCCTGACCCTATACTCTGCCAAGGATGATATTCTTCTCCAGGGACTGATCCCTCCTGACAACATGTCCAAAGTATGTAAGCCACAGTCTTGCCATCCTTGCCTCTAAGGAGCATTCTGGCTGCACTTCTTCCAAGACAGATTTGTTCGTTCTTTTGGTAGTCCGTGGTATATTCAATATTCTTCGCCAACACCACAATTCAAAGGCATCAACTCTTCTTTGGTCATCCTTATTCATTGTCCAGCTTTCACATGCATATGATGTGATTGAAAATACCATGGCTTGGGTCAGGCGCACCTTAGTCTTCAGGGTGACATCTTTGCTCTTCAACACTTTGAAGAGGTCCTTTGCAGCAGATTTGCCCAATGCAATGCGTCTTTTGATTTCTTGACTGCTGCTTCCACGGCTGTTGATTGTGGATGCAAGTAAAACGAAATCCTTCACAACATCAATCTTATCGCCATTTATCACGATGTTGCTCACTGGTCCAGTTGTGAGGCATTTTGTTTTCTTTATGTTGAGGTGTAATCCATACTGAAGGCTGTGGTCTTTGATCTTCGTTAGTAAGTGCTTCAAGTCCTCTTCACTTTCAGCAAGCCAGGTTGTGTCATCTGCATAACGCAAGTTGTTAACGAGTCTTCCTCCAATCTTCATGCCCTGTTCTTCTTCATATAGTCCAGCTTCTCCGATTATTTGTTCAGCATACAGATTAAATAGGTATGGTGAAAGAATACAACCCTGATGCACACCTGTCCTGACTTTAAACCAATCAGTGTCCCCTTGTTCTGTCCAAACAACTGCCTCTTAAACTATGTAAAGGTTCCTCATGAGCACAGTTAAGTGTTCTGGAATTCCCATTCTTTGCAGTGTTATCCATAGTTTGTTATCGTACAGTCGAATGCCTTTGCATAGTCAATAAAACACAGGTAAACATCCTCCTGGTATTCTCTGCTTTCAGCCAGGATCCATCTGACATCAGCAATGATATCCCTGGTTCCACGTCCTCTTCTGAAACCAGCCTGAATTTCTGGCAGTTCCCTGTCGATATACTGCTGCAGTCGTTTTTGAATGACCTTCAGGAAAATTTTGCTTGCATGTGATATTGACAACATTGTTCTATAATTTCCACATTCAGTTGGATCACCTTTCTTGGGAATAGGCATAAATATGGGTCTCTTCCAGTCAGTTGGCCAGGAAGCTGTCTTCCATATTTATTCACATAGACGAGTGAGCACGGCATCTGTTTGTTGAAACATCTCAGTGAATATTCTATCAGTTCCTGGAGCCTTGTTTTTCGCCAATGCCTCCAGAGCAGCTGGCACTTCCTCCGTCAGTACCATTGGTTCCTGATCATATGCCACCTCTTGAAATGGTTGAATATCGACTAATTCTTTTTGGTATAATGACTCTATGTATTCCTTCCATCTTCTTTTGATGCTTCCTGCGTTGTTTAATATTTTCCACATGGAATCCTTCACTATTGCAACTCGAGGCTTGAAATTTTTCTTCAGTTCTTTCAGCTTGAGAAACACTGAGCGTGTTCTTCCCTTTTGGTTTTCCATCTCCAGCTCTTTGCACATGTCATTATAATACTTTGTCTTCTCGAGGGCCCTTTGAAATCTTCTGTTCAGTTCTTTTACTTCATCAATTCTTCCTTTTGCTTTAGCTGCTTGACGTTCAAGAGCAAGTTTCAGAGTCTCCTCTGACATCCACCTTGGTCTTTTCTTTCTTTCCTGTCTTTTCAGTGACCTCTTGCTTTCTTCATGGATGATGTCCTTTATGTCATTCCACAACTCGCCTGGTCTTTGGTCACTAGTGTTCAATGCGTCAAATCTATCCTTGAGACTGTCTCTAAATTCAGGTGGGATATACTCAAGGTCATATTTTGGCTTTCGTGGACTTGCTCTGATTTTCTTCAGTTTCAGCTTGAACTTACATATGACCAATTGATGGTCTGTTCTACGGTCGGCCCCGGCCTTGTTCTGACTGATGATATTGAGCTTTTCCATCGTCTCTTTCCACAGATGCAGTCAATTTGATTTCTGTGTGTTCCATCTGGCGAGCTCCATGTGTATAGTCGCCGTTTATGTCAGTGAAAGAAGGTATTTGCAATGAAGAAGTCGTTGGTCTCGCAAAATTCTATCATTCGATCTCTGTCATTGTTTCTATCACCAAGGCCATATTTTCCAACTACTGATCCTTCTTCTTTGTTTCCAACTTTCGTTTTCCAATCGCGAGTAACTATCAATGCATCTTGATTGCATGTTTGATTAATTTCAGACTGCACCAGCTGATAGAAATCTTCTATTTCTTCATCTTTGGCCTTCATGGTTGGTACGTAAATTTGAATAATCGTCGTGTTAACTGCTCTTCCTTGTAGGCGTATGGATATTATCCTATCACTGACAGCGTTGTACTTCAGGATAGATCATGAAATGCTCTTTTTGACGATGAATGCAACATCATTCCTCTCCAAGTTGGTATTCCCAGCATAGTAGACTACATGATTGTCCAATTCAAAACGGCCAATACCAGTCCATTTCAGCTCACTGGTGCGTAAGATATCAATGTTTATGCATCCCATTTCATTTTGACGATTTCCAATTTTCCTAGATTCATACCTCGCACATTCCAGGTTCTGATTATTAATGGATGTTTGCAGCTGTTTCTTCTCATTTTGAGTCATGCCACATCAGCAAATGAAGGTCCCAAAAGCTTTACTCCATCCACATCATTAAGGTCAACTCTACTTTGAGGAGGCAGCTCTTCCCCAGTCATATTTTGAGTGCCTTCCAACCTGGGGGGCTCATCTTCCAGCAGTATATCAGTCAATGTTCCATTACTGTTCATAACAACTTCACTGGCTAATTCTTTTCAGAAGTAGACTGCCGGGTCCTTCTTCCTAGTCTGTCTTAGTTTGGAAGCTCAGCTGAAACATGTCCTCCATGGATGACCCTGCTGGTATCTGATTACCAGTGGCATAGCTTCCAGCATCACAACAACACACAAGCCCCCACTGTTCAACGAACTGACAGGCACGTGGGGGATCAAAAGCTGATGGAAGGAATATACACAGTCACGACACGAAAAAAGTTGGTCGTTGTTCAATCATTTCAAGAAGTAGCATTATGATCAGTAACCAGTGGAACTGAAGGAAGAAGCCCGAGCTTCTTCACTGAATATCCAGGAATTGATCGACTACCAAATGAAATGTTTCAACACAAAAATGCAACACTGGAAGTGATCACTCATTTCTGCCAAGAAATTGGAAGTCAGCTACTTGGCCAACCACTGGAAGAAATCCATAATTATTCCTATTGCAAAGAAAGGTGATCCAACCAAATGCAGAAATTATCGACAAAGTCATTGATATCACACACAAGTAAAATTTTGCTGAAGATCAATCAAACGCAGTTGCAGCAGTGTATCAACAGGGAACTTCTAGGAATTCAAGCTGAATTCAGAAGAAAACGTGGAATGAGGGATATCATTGCTGATGTTAGATGGATTCTGGCTGAAAGCAGAGAATACCAGAAAGACGTGTACCTGTGTTTTATTGAGTATATAAAGGCATTGGACTCTGCAGGTCATAAGAAATTATGAATAACATTGTGAAGAACAGGAATTTCAAAAACTTAATTGTGCTCGTGAGGAAACTCTACATAGATCAACAGGCAGTTGTTTGAACAGAACGAGGGAATCCTGCATGGTTTAAAATCAGGAAAGGTGTGCATCAGGGTTGTAGCCTTTCACCATACCTACTTAATCTGTATGCTGAGACCCACAGAGCCAGAGACCTCAGTGCCTGTGTGCAGGAGGCTTCCTGGCAGAGTGGGGTGCCTCCGGGCACTCACTGGTGGAGCAACCGAGCTTTGGAACACTTGCCCTAGCATGGGAGATGTGGGTGCAAGGTCCCAGGTGCAAGAGGCCAAGAAACCAGGAAACAGAAGCTGAAGAGACAAGGAACACAGAAGCTGAGCAGTCTCAAAAGTATTGCCATGACCTCAGAGATTTCAAGGCATGGAGCCATGGCTTCTGTTGTTTCTAAGGGTGGAGTCACCACTCAGATGGACTAGGAGAATGGTGTGCCTAAAGCTGAGGGAACAGAGTTGCTGTCCCAGTGGGCCTGGAAATTGGATCTGAAGCCCAGAGCCGAGGAGCCTCCACTCAGAATCCCAAGAGTGAGGCCAATACCTAGAGTCTGCAGGGCAGTGTGATTGTATAAATTGCCTCAGAGAACACAGGATTATTTTCAAAGCCTTGAGGACTAATGTGTTCTGCTAACTTGCCCAGTGCCTGTTATCCCTCCTTTCCCTCCAATTCCTACCAATTGTAATAGAAATGTCTAGCTTGTGGCTGTTCAGCCATTGTACCCTTGGAAGCAGATAACTCGTATTCTAGATTTCACAGATAAAGAGGAATTTTTAGATTTTGGGATTGGAGTTAAGACTTTTGCTGTGATATGATAGAGTGAATATGTTTCACATGTTGCAAGGATGTGACTTTGGGGGGGCCAAAGGGTGAAATGTCATGGATTGAACTATGTCCCCCCAGAAATGTGCATATCAATTTGGCTGGGCCATGATATCAGGTATTGTGTGATTTTCCTCTATGTTGTAGATCCTGCTTCCATGTTGTTAATGAGGGAGGATGGGTGACAGTTGTGTTAGTGAGGCAGGACTTAAACTACAAGATTGAATTGTGTCTTGAGGCAATCTCTTGAGATATAAAAGAAAGAAGAGAGCAGAGACACAGGGGGATCTCATAACACTAAGAAAGCAGTGCCGGGAACACAGCATGTCCTTTGAACCTGGGGTTCCTGCGCCTGAGAAGCTCCTCAGCCAGGGGAAGATTGAGGGCAAGGACCTTCCTCCAGAGCCAACAGAGAGAGAACAGCTTCCCCCGGAGCCGAAGCCCTGATTTGGACATTTAGCCTACTGCACTCTGAAGAAATAAATTTCTCTTTCTTAAAGCCATCCACTTGTGGTATTTGTTACAGCAGCACTAGACAACTAAGACAATGAAGAATGGGGCATCAGGATTGGAAGAAGACTCATTAACAACCTGAGTTATGCGGATGACACAACCTTGCTTGCTGAAAGTGAAGCGGACTTGAGGCACTTATTGATGAATATCCAGGACCATAGCCTTCAGTATGGATTATATCTCAAGCCAAAAAAAAAAAAAAAAAACCAAATCCATTCCTGTCGAGTTGATTCCGACTTGTAGCAACCCAATACATAAAAAAAAGAAAAAAAGAAAAAAAAACCCTCACAACTGGACCAATAAGCAACATCATGATAAATGGGGAAAAGTTTGAAGTTGTTAAGGATTTCATTTTACTTGAATCCACAATCAACACTCATGGATGCAGGAGTCAAGAGACAAAAAGACACATTGCATTGGGCAAATCTGCTGCAAAAGAACTCTTTAAAGTGTTGAAAAGCAGAGATGTCACGCTAAGGTGTTCCGGTCCCAAGCCATGGTGTTTTCAATCGCCTCCTATGCCTGTGAAAGATGGAAGATGAATAAGTAATACCAAAGAAGAATTGATGCCTTTGAATTTTGGTGTTGGAGAACAATATTGAATATACCATGGTCTGCCATAAGAACAAACAAATCTGTTTGAAAGAAGTGCAACCAGAATGCTCCTTAGAAGCAAAAATGGCAAGGCTACGTCTCACATACTTTGGACGTGTTATCAGTAGGGATCAATCTCTGGAGAAGGACATCATGCTTGGTAGAGGGTCAGTAAAAAAAGAGGAAGGCCCTCAACAAGATGGATTGACACAGTGGCTGCAACAATGGACTCAAGCATAGTAAACATCACAAGGAGGACACAGAACCAGGCCTTGTTCTGTTCTGTTGTACATAGGGTAGAAATGAGTCAGAACCGACTGGATGGTACATAAAAACAACAAGACCACATACGTAACACCCGTTGCCCTTGAGTCGATTTTTGACTCATAGCGACCATAGACTACAGAGTTGAACTACCTCATATGGTTTCCAAGGAATACCTGATGGATTTGAACTGCTGACCTTTTGTTTAGTAGCTGTCATGGATTAAATTGTGTCCCCCCAAAATATTTGTCAACTTAGCTGAGTCGTAATTCTCCGTATTGTGTGACTGTCTACCATCTTCTGTGATTTTCCACCATTTTATGTGATTTCCCTATATGCTGTAAATTCTATCACTATGATGTAATAAAATGCATTAGCGGCAGTTATATTGATGAGGTCTACAAGATTAGGTAGTATCTTAAGCCAATCTCTTTTGAGATACAAAAGAAAGAAGGGAGCAGAGAGACAGAGGAACCTCATACCATCAAGAAAACACCACCTGGAGCAGAGTGCAACCTTTGGACCTGAGCTTCCTGCACTGAGATGCTCCCAGACCAAGGGAAAACTGATGACAAGAACCTTCCTCCAGAGACAACCGAGAGAGAGAAAGCCATGAATGGGTATTGAATTTTGTCAAATGTCTTTCCTGCATCAGTTTATAAAATCGTGTGATTCTTGTCTTTTGTTTTATTTATATGATGGATTACATTGTTTTTCTAATGTTGAACCATTGCTGCATACCTGGCATAAATCCACTTAGTCGTGGTGAATTATTTTTTTGATACGTTGTTGAATTCTATTGGCTAGCATTTTGTTTAGGATTTTTGCATCTAAGTTCATGAGGGATATAGGTCTGTAATTTTCTTTTTTTGTGTGATGTCTTTACCTGATTTTGGTATCAGGGATATGGTGACTTCACTGAATGAGTTAACAAGTATGCCATCCTTTTCTATGCTCTAAAATACCTTTAGTAGTAGTAGTGTTAACTCTTCTCTGAAATTTTGCTAGAACTCTCGGTGAAGCCGTTGGGACCAGGGATTTTTTTTTTGTTTGGAGTTTTTTGATTACCTTTTCAAACTCTTCTTTTGTTATGGCTCTATTTAGTTGTTCTACCTCTGCTGGTGTTAGTTTAGGTAGGCAGTATGTTTCTAGGAATTCATCCATTTCTTCTAGGTTTTCAAATTTGCTACAGTAAAAGTTTTCATAGTAATCTGAGTCTTTTCATTTCGGCTGGGTCTGTTGTAATATCGTCCGTCTCATTTCTTATCCGGATTATTTGCTTCCTCTCCTGTTTTTCTTTTGTCATTTTGGCCAGTGGTTTATCCCTTTTGTTGATTTTTTTCAAAGAACCAGGTTTTGGTCTTGTTGATTCTTTCAATTGTTTTTCTGTTTTCTATTTCGTTTAGTTCTGCTCTGATTTTTATTATTTGTTTTATTCCGGCGTCTGAGGGTTTCTTTTGTTGCTCTCTTTCTATTAGTTCAAGATGTAGGGATAATCCTTTGATTTTGGCCCTTTCTTCTTTTTTGGATGTGTGCATTTATTGATATAAATTGACCTCTGAGTACAGCTTTCATTGTGTCCCAAACGTTCTGATAAAAAATGTTTTCATTCTCATTGGATTCTATGAATTTCTTTATTTCATCCTTAATGTCTTCTATAACCTAGTTTTGTTTTTTGTTTTTTGTTTTTTTAAGCAGGGTATTGTTCAGTTTCCAAGTGCTTGATTTCTTTTCCCTGCTTTTTCTGTTACTGATTTCTACTTTTATGCCCTTATGTGGCAGAGAAGATGCTTTGTAATATTTCAATGTTTTGGATTCTGTTAAGGCTTGCTTTGTGACCTAATATGTGGCCTGATCTAGAAAATGCTTCATGCATGTTAGGAAAGAAAGGATACTTGGCTGCTGTTGGGTGGAATGTTCTGTATATGTCTATGAGGTCAAGTTGGTTGGTTGTGGGATTAACTCTTCTGTGTCTTTATCGAGCTTCTTTCTGGATGTCCTGTCCTTCACTGAAAGTGGTGTGTTGGAATTGTCTATAATTGTGGAGTTGTTTATCTCATTTTTCAATGGTGTTAGAGTTTGTTTTATGTATCTTGCAGCCCTGTCATTGGGTGCATAAATATTTAATATGGTTATAGCCTCCTGGTATATTGTCCCTTTAATGATTATATAGTGTCCTTCCTTATCCTTTGTGGTGGATTTAACTTTAAAGTCTAATTTGTCAGAAATTAATATGGCCACTCCTGCTCTTTTTGGATTGTTCTTTGTTCAGTACATGTTTTTCCATCCTTTGAGTTTTAGTTTGTTTGTGTCTCTAAGTCTAAGGTGTGTGTCTGGTAGGCAGCATATAGACGATCGTGTTTTTTATGCATTCTGCCACTGTCCGTCCCTTGATTGGTGCATTTAGTCAGTGCATTTACATTCAGCATAATTACAGATAGGTATGAATTTAATGCCGTCATTTTGATGCCTTTTGTGTGTGTGCTGTTCACAGTTTCTTTTTCCCACTTAATTATTTGTGCCGAGTAGTTTATATATGGTCTTCTCCTCTTTCTCGTTTTTGTTGATTTTGTATCTTCTGAGTCTCTATTTTTTTCTTGTGTTTTATTTTGATGAGTAGAATAGTTAGTCTCCTTTGTGGTTACCTTAACACTTACCCCTATTTCAGAAGAGGTTATGTTTCATAGTGTCCTTGCAGAGTTAATTATTTGAGAAACGAGGAAAATCTACATAAACTTGCCACTAGAGGACAGAGTACCATTAGCTGCTTAGCTGAATTCAAATCCTAATATTTGATTCTGGTAGTTCTAAATTGATTAGAACATACAAAATTAAACATATTGCTAAGGTTCATTGTTTTCAAGATGCCTGAAATGAACTGTTTCTATTATAAAGTAAATTTTAAGAGGGTCTGTATGCTGGAATATTAAATGCTTTTGTAAAATTTCAAGATTAATTTCAGACAGAAAAGCCAACACAAGGACAAAAAAATTGCCTTTCATTCTTAAATTCACATTTTAAACCACCCAGATACATGAACCCTTTTGCTTTCCACTTTTAAATACTGTTTGGACATATTCTTGTTGTTTATGAAAGATAAAGTAATCTAATATTGTACCGCATGTAATACGCATGAACCATGCTGAAATGTAAGACGATGGGAAAGGGTTATAAAAACATTCTGGGCTATCTCAGAATGTTAGGTACACCATAATAAATGACATTTAAACACATTTTCAATCAGACAGTTGTATTCTTAAGAGGGAGTGTTTGTGGAAAGTTTAATTTGCCATGAATTCTTGTATTTTTAACACATTTTTATTCAAACACCCGTACAGCTTCTAAAAATCAATTAACAAGACAATGGGGCACCAATGGGAGGTACAAATTATATAAAGTGTTGAAATGTAGCCCACAGCTTTATGCAATATACTTGTACTGGTTCCGATTCTCCTTATCTCTTTCCATGTAGTCTCTGTCAGTTAAGGACTCTATCCTCCTCTTCAGATCACCAGGCTACAAAATAAATTAATAGGGTTAAGAAAAAGTAATTGAAAATATTTATTTACCTTCCTTCCCTTAAATATATAAAACAAAATTTACAAAACATATGTATCACATTTCATCTACATAGTTTTCAAAAATAAATTTATATCTTGCCTAAAACAGATTATTGATACAAAAATCTAACCTGCGTAAGAAAGATGCATACCATAAACGAAGACAATAAAAAAGTAAAGCCAAAATGCTTGTCGGCTGCATTTTGGAAACAAATCATACTTCAAATTTTTCATCTAACTTTGTAGAGGAAAAAAAAATCATATTCCCAACACTGCTAGACTATAGATTAGGCTCTGCAATGGTGGGTAGCTACTGAAAACTTGGGCATGGTTATTTCAACAGGGAACATGCTCCATCAGAAAGTACAGACTGACCTCCCTATGAAGGTACATATAGGGAAAATAAGTCCCTGATTTAGAAAAACATGAGAAAGCATCCAGTCAAAACATGTGGAGGAATTCAGAAAAAGGTAAAGAATAAATGTGTTTAGTCCCAAGCAGAAACAAACAGCTGTTGAAGTTATATTAATAATGACAATGATAATCACAGTGGCAGCTAACATTTATGCAGCACTTGCCATATTTTGGGCACTATTCCAAATACTTCATATTAATGAACTCTATTATTCTAGTAAGTTTAGGATAATTTATTATTTAGTTAACATTATATTTTCCACGAGGTAATTGAGACAGGACAAGTTCCACAAAGTTGCCCAAACTAACAGAAACGAAGAACGGTCAAAATCGTAGCTGCCTGAGTCTCTATGTGTATCTTTCCAACCAAAAACATGCAGTCTAGAAACCTATGTCTTTTATAGAATTTACGTTTTAACAATTATTTAGATTATATAAAACTATAAAAATTCACTGTATTTTAAAAAGATAAAGTGTTACAACAAGAGAAAAAGTATTGCTAAATCAACTTGGAGCTTCGAAAAAGTATTACGGAAAAATATAGAATCCAAAAGCCCAAGTTAAAAGAACCAAACAAAAATTATTCCAGTAAGGATTTCAAAAAGATCTTCCACTGAGAGCGAATATGACAAAAGATCCATCGCGCAACCTGCTAGACCCTAAAATTCCAATACTCTACTGGCCAGTCTCAAAATATAAAAAGGCTTAAAAGGATGATCATAGTGACAACCAAGCCACTTTGCTGAGAACCGTGAAGCATTTAAATATAAACAGTGTAAATAAAGAGAACCATTGAGCCTCTTCAGGGAAGGAAATCCACAATGGCACATCCAGAAGTTTGAAAACTAAGTCATCACGGTTTTCCCTTTTTTTTTAAATTGTTCTTGCTATCTCCTTAGAAGCTATTAGATTCACTATGTCTGCATATCAAACTTGTACAGCAATAAAAATTCAGCCATGTACAGCACAATAAGTAGAAGAAATCCTGTGCTTTACCCAGACCAATAACCATACTGACATACATTTTGTCATCCTAGGTAACGGCCGAAATTTTTATTGCATGTTATGTATAAATGTGATTCTTCCTTAAATATGACTCCATTACCACTAAGGTTTTGGTAGTTACGTTTACCTTTAATGTGAATTTTAGCTGGTTATATAATTCCCAAAGAAGTACACTGTGGTTAAGTGTTTTCCTTATCTTCACAATTCGAGCGATTGCAGCATCAGCCTGGTATTGTCTACCTTGGAAAACGCTCTCTTTGGTAACAGTGTTTTCCTCTACCTAACAACATTTATTGGAAAGAAATAAAATATGAACATGTAAAGTTTCAGTAATACCTAAATTTTTGCAGAAATTAAATAACTTGAATGTATATAGGATCATATTTTTGAAGAAATAGCTAAGTAACAATAGCATATATAACAAGATAGTTAATTTTATGTGTCATCTTGGCCAGGATAAGGTGGCCAGTTGTGTGGTCTCACACTAGTCTAGATGCTACAATGAAGTATTTCCATGTTCCTGACATTTAAATCAGTCGGCCCTAGGTAAAGCAGATTACCCCCATAATGCGGGCGGGCCTTAAGAGCAAAACTGGAAGTTTCCTGGGGGAGGAGTCTTCTCCCTGACTACAAGGAAACAATCTTCCAGAATTGCTCTCACTCCTCGCCACTTGAAATACCAGCTTAGGAATCAAGGTGACCAGAATTTCCAGCTTTCACACCAGGGCGATCCCCAAATCAGTACAAGCCTAAGTAAGTGTCAAAGGAATGTCCCAACACAGGGCCAAAGTGCAAAGACTACTAGAGGCGTTTTGGGTTTTTCTCTCTCTGTTCTCTTTCTTCTTCCTCCTCTAGCATTAATCTCTGTAAAAACACTAGCCGAAAAGCTTCTTGGATGTGTAGATTTGTATCTGTGATCAAATTTGAGAAGTCTCCACCGTTTTATCTTTTGTTTTTTATTGTGGTAAATATATATGTAACAGGACAGATTTCAGCATCCACACAGTCCAGGACGACTGTCTTAGGAAAAAAAGGAATGAGAGGTCACTAAACAAATGAGTAACTATACCCTTCAAAAACTAAAAGCAAAAGAGCAAAACAAACAAAAAACCAGCAAATCCTGGGCGAGGAGAAGAATCTGAATTCCACAGGTAGCATGTTTGAGTATTTAAATGTCCTGGTTTCAACAAAAAAAAAAAACTAAAAGGAATACAAAGAACCAGAAAAAGATGGTCTACACAAAAGAGTAAAATAAAGCATCAGAAGCCATTTCACTGGGAGTTCAGTTAATGAAATAACTAGATAAAGACTTTAAAAAAATGGTATTAAATATGCTCTGAAGACGCATTGGAAAATACAAACCGAAAAAAAAAACACATGAAATCAGGAAAAGATACAGTAACAAAATGAGAATATCAGTAAAGATATATAAATTCCAGAAAGAAACCAAACACAAACATTGATGCTGAAAAGTACGATAACTGAAATAATGAATTCACCAGAAGGGTAAAGCAGGAGAAATGAGCTGGCAAATGAAACAACGGGCAAATGTGATGATAAAAAATTGAAACTATCAACCACAGAGTTAAAAAAAAAAAAAAACTGGTACACAGAAAAGTATAAAACACTGTTTACAATTCTGGGGGAAAAAAAAAAAAGAGTGAAGAGACCCCACTGTACTCCTGGAGCACTTTCACAACAGCGTATGCGTTATGGCAGTTCCCTAAGGAACACAGAAAAGGGGGCAGAACACTTGAAGAAATGCTGGCCAAAATGTAATTAATGTCACTGAATTATACGTGTGAAAAATGTTGAAATGGCACCACAATAAAAAACAAAAGATAAAATGGTAGAAGCTTCTCAAATTTGATCACAGATACAAATCTACACATCCAAGAAGCTCAAGCAGGATAAACCAAAAGAGAAGCACAGCAAGAGATTCCAATCAAACTCTCAAACAAAAGGGAAGAGGGAATGCTGAAAGCAGCAAGAGAGAAGCCAGATGCCCCATACAGGGGATCCTCAATAAAATTAAATGCCAGTTTCTCCTCAGAAATCATGGAGGACAGGAGGCAGTATAAGATGATGTATTTAAAGTGATGAAAGAAAAAAAAAATCCAAAATTCTATATCTGACAAAACTGCCCTTGAAAAATGAGGGTGGAATTAAGGCATTCCCAGATAAAGAAAGCTGAGAATGTTCATTAATATCACACGTGTCTACAAGAAAGGACACAAGATGGTAACTCGATGAAGAAAGACACATCCGCAGTAAAAATAATTTCATGGGTAAATATACAGGGGAGTTTTAGGGTAATTTTGTATCATGATTCTACTAGGTATGTCACATATGATTTAAGAGGGAAATGTAAAAAAAGAATTGTACATTTATTATTAGGCACACAATAAAATTATTACAGTATAAAGGTGGGGGAGGCGAAGTATAGGAACACTTTATGTATTATCAAACCTAAGTTTTGTATCAGTTTAAATCAGATTATAAGGTGTTAAATTGTAGCACCCATGGTAATCATAAAGAAAATATCTGAAAAGCACACACAGAAAAGTGAGAATAAAAATGGATCAGAACGAAAACATCAACTAAACACAAAAGCAGGCAGTACTGGAAAACATGAAGGAGCAAAGACATATAAGACAAGAAAAAACAAAGGTCAAAAAATTTCCCTACTCTCCTGAACAAGACAAGGCAAGGATGCCTGCTTTCAAAACCAATATTTCACATTGTACTGGAAGTTCTAGCCAGAGCAATTAGGTGAGACGTAGAAATGAAAAGAAACAGGAAAGGAAAAAGTAAATCTAACTGCTTTTAAAAATACCATAATCATACATATACATACATATGCACATACATACATGCTCACTCCTCACTTATCAGCTGTGTCATCACCCAACATTTTACATTTATGACAATAGTAAAAAAATCTACTATCCGACTATTTTGCACATTAACCATGCACATCTGGTTGTAACAAACGCCAAAGTGTCAGGTGACAGTAATGCTGGCTGTGGGTCATGATTCTCAGCGGTTTGGCAGTTAGGTAACGATGGATTTTGACAACTATGTAATAATGTAGTCACCCTCCACTTTGTGACCTGATGTGTCTGTCCTCCATTTTTGGATAACGCTTATTTTAGCCTAACAACCTGGTCTTTTGAACCTAATCCTGTTGGTGAGTGAGGAATGGGTTTACATATATCCGTGCACGCATGTGTATGCATATATATCCTTTGGATGCATATACACATATATACTACATGCACACACACACACACACACACACACTGATGCATGGGAGAAAGATGTGGCAGCTGGGTAAGTTCTGCTCTGTCCTGTAGGGTTACTAGGAGTCAGAATCAACTTGACAGCAGTGAGTTGGTTTTTCTTGGATATATATGCATATATATTCCCAAATACTCCAAAAGAAAGTACTAGAGCTCATAAATAAATTCAGCAAAGCGGCAGGGTACGAGATGAACTCATATAAATTAGTTGTGTCTTTATACACCAGCAAGGAACACTATGGAATTATTAAGAAAACAATTCCATTGATAATAGTATCTAAAAATATCATACCAAGAGATAAATCAAGCAGGGAGGTAACAGGCTTGTACCGTGAAAACTATAAAGCACTGTCTAGATTTCTGGGAATATGGTGGCATCAGAAGATCTAAGATTCTCTCTCTCCCCACAAGAATGTCAATAAATTCAGACAGAACCCTATAATCAGCCGTCTAAGAATTCTGAAATGGGGGATGAATAACAGCAGCAGGGAAGTGCAAACTGAATAAAGACAAGGACGAAGCATGTGGTAGGAAAAGTGCTCCACAGCTACACCCTTTCTCCCCTGCCCCTCAACCTGCAGTAGAGATATGGCTCCAGAGGCCCAGCAGTCACTCCACACCACCAGGCAATGCATGCACCTCCTATGTACTGTGTAGGGTCCCTGATCTCTGGCTACATAACCAAGAGTCCACATCTCCTAGGCAGACTGGAGGGTCCTTTCCTTCCCCTTAGGGTCATGGGACAAGGGTGGCTCTAGTTGCCTGGCAGTTGCTCTGCTCCACCAGATATTCTGTACACTTGCATGAGCCTCTTACCTCTGGATCCAAAACTAATAGCACACAGCTCCCTGGGGGACAATTTAGGGGACCCTAACCCTCCCTTCAGAAACCCTGGTGGCATAGTGGTTAAGTGCTATACTGCTAACCAAGAGGTTGGTAGTTCGAAGCCACCAGGCGCCCCTTGAAAACTCTATGGGGCAGTTCTACTCTGTCCTGTAGCATTGCTATCAGTCGGAATCGACTTGACGGCAATGGGTTTGGGAACCCTTCCTTCTGGTACAGAACACAAGTAGCAGCAGCCATAGCCCTGTGTTGACCCATGACTCTCCCATGCATGGGTAAGGGCTGATCTCTGGCCCCAAAATAAATTTGACAAATCTTTTAGGTGGACTTTTCAGGAAGTATGTTCAAACTGGTCTAGAGCTAATTAGAAGGACAGCAACCGTGTGGTTTCACAGCCCTCACAGGGCAGGCAAGGGAGTGGTGACCAAGGACCGAGAACTATACTTGCCTGACAACAGCGCCTCAGTGTTAACTTTCTGAAGGCTCCAGGTGTTATGAAAGGAGTCCTCACAAAGCAGGGGAGAGAGATATAATCCTAAGAATAAAGGCTATGCCCTGATAAGTGTAGATTTAGTAGTGTGAGTTTTTGATCTGGATGGGAGCCTCTGAAAAACCAAAACTTTGGTCTGGCCTGATCTGGATATGCCACAGTGAGTGAAAAGAAACCAATAATCAAAGTCTGAAGACAGTGCCTCCCAAAGAATTCATTGCAGAAAATTGCAACGTTGAAATAACTGCATCTTCCAGGGAATGGAGAAAACTAACATCTTGTAAAATTCCACTGTCCAGGATCCAAAAAAAAAAAAAAAATCACAAGGCAAGAAAAGAAATTGAAAATGATGGTCCACTCAAGGCAACAATGCAAAGAAAGAGGAACCGTATTTATGACCCAGTGCCGCTGGGTCGATTACGACTCATAGTGACCCTGTAGGACAGAGTAGAACTGCCACGTAGAGTTTCCAAGAAGCGCCTGGTGGATCCGAAGTGCTGACCCTTTGGTTAGCAGCCGTGGGACTTAACCACTACTCCACCAGGGTTTCCTCGTATTTATGAAAGAATAGAACAAAACACTATTAAAATAACCCAAACAAAAGTACTGGAGATGAAAGCCACAAGATCTGAAATAAAAACCTCCTTGCCACTTACAGGAAGATGGTGACATGAGCAGGTTTAAGTTCCAGACCCTCCTAACAAGCTCACGAAGAAATACAACAAAACTTCTTTGCTCGATACAGCTGGACCCTGAACATTTGGGTAGAGGACACCTGCAAAGACCTGCAGAGATGCCCAAGTTAATGACGAGAACTATATGGTAGGAGAATCATGTTTTTCACACGGTCCCTGGCCCTCCACCTTCCAGTACTTTGAACATGCAAAGGTCTGAAGAGAGCCATGCAAACTGGCAACTCTGGCAGAGCCCACATGTCCAGAGAACACCCAGCTTGCCAATACACAGAAAAAGGCTCCAAGCTCCAGCCAAAATTATCAGAACAGATTGTCCTGGTAGACAGTTCAGGGTACATCTGACAATATCTCACCCCAGCACCTCCAACAGAGGGAGGCTGCAATCCGCTTGGCAAATGCGATGCCTGAGAAGGAGAAATAAGCCCAACATCTAGTAAACGAGGGAGGACACTTCAGGCAGGGTTGAGAAAATGTCACAGACACCCAGCCCTGTGAACTATTTCAGTCTGGGATCCCTGTTCAGTTATGGATGTGTGCAACAGGCTATAAAACGCAGCAAAGAAAGGAGAAGAGAGACAGCCAAAGTGCAAAGGCTGTACTTTCTGGAGGGCATATAAACTAGTGCGTGTTCCCAGTTCTCTTTAGCAACCATGAAAAGTCAGAAACCTAGCCTGGACTTGCTGAAGGGAGCTACTAAAAAAGGGAGGGAGAGTACCAAGAAAAGTTTGAAGGCTCTGGCCTCCGAAGGGTCTCTTACAGAAAGCAATGCTGATGAAAACACCAAACACTGGGGAGAACTGAGAAAGTTAACATCTGGAAAAATTCTAATACCCTAGTTTCAACAAAACATTAGAAGACATACTAAAAGAATGGAAATGATGGTTCACCCAAATTAGCAAGATGAACGGAGAGACACTGCATCTACGGAAGCTCAAATAATGAATGCAACGGAAGAATATAACACAACAATGTTGAACAAGCTCAAAGAATTGAAAGAACACATAGTCACGAACTAGAGGAAATCAGGACAATGATGCATGAATGAAAATTTAAATAGACAGACACTACGAAAAGAAACCAGATGGAAATACTAAAGTGAAAGAGACAATAACCAAAATGGAGAAACACAATGGAAGATGTGGAAAACAGAGTTGAGCACGGACAGAAAGAATCAGTGAAGTAGAAGGTAAGGTAACTGAGGCTGAAGAGCAACCAGAGAGAAGGCTTATGAATAACTGAACATAGTTTAAAGGAATTATGTAATAACAAATCAACCAACACACACATGAGAACTGCAGAAGGAGACGAGAGAAGTAGAGAACAGAGACAAGCATCTGAAGACATAACGGCAAAAACTTGCCAAGTCTAATGAAGGACATAAACCTAGACATCCAAGAAGCTCAATGGATTCCAAGTAGGATAAACCCAAAGAGATCAATACATTATAACCACATTCTCGAAAACTAAAGATAAAGACTCCTAAAAGTGCCAAGAGAAAATGGGTTAGCCACATACAAAGAAATACCACAGGATCAAGTGTCAATTTCCCTCAGAAACCGTGGAGGCCAGTAGGTAATGAAATTACGTATTTAAAGTGCTGAAAGAAAAGAACCTTCACCAAGAAGATTATATCCAGCAAAACTGTCCTTCAAGAATGATGGTGAAATTAAGATGACGTCCTATTGGTCTCTTAAGCTCTGGCCAGTTTTCTTCATTCTTTTCTCCTTCTGCTTCTCAGACTGGGCAATCACATCAGTTGATTTAACATTTTGGACTAGTAGTTCCAATGCCTGGGCTTACTCATAGACAATTTTTATTAATTTTCTTTTCCTGTGAATTGCCCATACTTTTGTTTCTTTGCATACATTGTATTTTTGTTGTTGTTATTGGCAACCGGTTGCTTTGATTACTATAGTGGGGTAATGCTGAAAATCAGGTTCTACCTCTTCCCTGGAGTTTGCTGTTAATTCTTATTGAGGGTGTGGCTGTTTGTTTGCTTAGTATCTTTTCTCAGCTGTTTTGTAAAGTCGGTAATCTTTGTCACGTGTGACCATGGAAGTATCTGTAAGTGGTCCTTACTGGTCTGCTACTGTTTTATTTATTTTGTTCTTAAAAATATACACAGCAAGGAGGCGGGGCCAAGACGGATGACTAGGTAGAAGCTACCACGGATCCCTCTTGCAACAAAGACTCGGGAAACCAAGTGAATTGATCACATACATGACAATCTATGAAACTGGACCATCAAACGCAGAACTAAGGAGTTGACCTGAGTGACAGGGGAGCGAAAACCCATGCCCTGAAGCAGTGACAACTTCTGGAACCGGCATCCCGTGCCACAGCCTTAAGCCCTCATGGTTCCCTGGTGCCCAAGTGGTGGGGCTGATTGCAGCTTACTGAGATGGGGTAAGCACAGGACGCAGCCCTATTCCCTAACCCCCTGGAGTAACCTCGGTAGAGACTCAGCCAGCACAGGCAGGCTGCACACTGACATGACTGACAAGAAAATGAGCAACCAAAGGGAAGTAGCGACTGTTTTTGGAGCCTGGAGCCAGCGTCCCAGTCAGAAAACCTTGGTGCCAGGCTTTGGGCTAAGTGCAGAGGAGTTGAGGACGGCTTCCTGAGATGGCACAAGCACAGGACACAGCCCTATCCCTCTAAAGCAACCTTGGGGGAAACCCAGCCAGCTTACGCAGGCTGCACAACAACGTGGCTGACAGGAGGAGAAATCATGGGGAAGCAGCAACTGGCTTTGGAGCCTGGAGTGCAGCGTCCCAGCCAGTACACCTTGGACCCAGGCTTTGGACTAGGAGCGGAGGAGCTGATCATGGCTTCCTGAGATGGCGCAAGCACGGTACGCAGGCCTGATCCTCGGGGGCAATCTTGACCCAGCTAGTGCACACTGGCTACATGCCCCTCTGGAATCTCAGATAAAACAGTCATCACCAAGCAAGATAAATAACTTTGTCTATATTGCTATGCACTACTCTCTCCTATCTATCTGATCCCTCCTCTCCCTGCCCCAAGCAACTTCATTAACATTGGAATTTCCTGGGTCAGGGAGTAAAGTGCTCTGCGGCAGTTTTTTTTTTGTTTTTTTCCCTAATCCATTCTCCTGGCCTAAGAAAAGCAGCAATTAACAACTCAGGGAGGGAAATCCGTCCCTGACTTCCCTTAACTGGAATAAAAATACAGAACCGGCTCCAGCCAAGCATAAGAGATCCACAGTTTTTGGCTTTCATCCCTACAGAAAACAAGGTGCTATGATAATGCAAAGGCAATTCTGATAGAGATCTGACTATAATTGTTTTAGTGGAGCAGTGGAAAGACAAGTTTTGGAGGTCTTATATCTCTCTACTTATTAAACAGAGCCCTCACTGATCCACAGCGGGGAACTGAGGACTGAAGCTTCACCCAAACCATCTAGCCACCTGCGAAAGGGGTCTGAGGAGAGTGACGCCTACAAATCTTTAGAGGTAAAAGCATCGGGTGCCTAAGGTATAGCAGCAGAGCCCGCCCACCAAAGTGCTCTAGGAATAGAGACACACCTACCTCACGGGCACATGGGGGAAGGTTGTCAGCATCCTGCCCTCCTTGGAGTGTGACCCCCGTTGCTACTGGAATCTGGTGCTCACAACTACCACCACTACTCCTCTAAGTTAATAGGTGACAGTCTACACCACACACTTGGTGACCCAAAATCAGAACACCTAAGCTGATTCAAGAATAGTGAATCGACTCTTAAGCTTATATATCTGGTAACAGCTCAAACCAGCTGGTGATAGAACATAAGTGATTCAAAGGCTACAACATCAAGACAGCGCAATCTAGTAGCCCATCTGGGTATGTTAAAACAAAACAAAACAAGAAGATAAGACTCAGTGAGCAAATATAAAATAAATCATTACAATATCTTACAGATGGCTCGGAGAAAGCAGTCGATATCAAATCACATAAATAAGCAGACCATGATAGCTTCTACAAATCCTCAAACTAAAGAATCAAAATCTTTCCAAAATGAAGATACAGTCCTGGAATTGCCAGATGCATAATACAAGAAACTAATATACAGAATGCTTCAAGACATCAGGGATGACCTCAGAAATGAAAGAAGGCAATCTACAGAAAAAGCCAAGGAACACACTGATAAAACAGTTCAAGAAATCAAAAAGATTATTCAAGAACATATTGGAAAAATTAATAAGCTGCAAGAATCCATAGAGAGACAGCATTCAGAAATCCAAAAGATTAACAGTAAAATTACAGAATTAGACAACTCAACAGGAAGTCAGAGGAGCAGAATCGAGGAATTGGAATGCAGAGTGGGGGAGATGGAGGATAAGGCAATTGTTACCGATATAGTTGAAGAAAAATCAGATGAAAGAATTTTAAAAAATGAAAAACCCTAAGAATCATGTGGGACTTTATTGAGAAGAATAACTTGCATGTGATTGGAGTTCCAGAACAGGGAGGGATAACAGAAAATACAGAGAGAATAGTTGAAGATATGTTGGCAGAAAACTTCCCTGGCATTGTGAAAGATGAAAGGATATCTATCCAAGATGCTCAGTGAACCCCATTCAAGACTGATCCAAAAAGAAAATCACCAAGGCATATTATCATCAAACTTGCCAAAACCAAAGATAAACAGAAAATTTTAAGAGCAAGCAGGGATAAAAGAAAAATCACCTACAAAGGAGAATCAATAAGTTCAGACTACTTGGAAGAAACCATGCAGGCAAGATTGCAATGGGATAGCATATACGGAGCAGTGAAGGAGAAAATCTGCCAGCCAAGAATCATATATCCAGCAAAACTCTCTCTCAAGTATGAAGGTGAAATTAAAATATTTACAGATAAACACAAGCTTAGAGAATTTGCAAAAACCAAACCAAAGCTACGAGAATTACTAAAGAAAATTCTTTGGTCAGAAAATCAGTAATATCAGATACCAATACAACACAAGGTCACAGAACAGAACCTCCTGATATCAACTCTAATAGGGAAAACACAAAAACAAATTAAGACTAATTTTAAAAAGAAAAAAATGGTCAAAACAGAGAACCATTGAAGTAATTATGTAAAAGATTACAATAATCAAAAAAAGAGGGACTAAATACAGGAGGCACAGATCTTCCATATGGAGATGAAAACAAGGCGATATAGGATGATACAGGTTAGGTTTTTACTTAGAAAAATAGGGGTAAATATTAAGGTAACCACAAAGAGATCTAACAATTCCACACTTCAAAATAAAAATCAAGAAAAACATAATGACTCAGCAAAAATGAATTCAACTACTATGAAAATGAGGAACACACAATTTACAAAGAAAAACTTCTTAGAACAAAAATGTAAGTGGAAAAATGAAATTGTCAACAACACACAAACAAAGGCATCAAAATGATAGCACTAAACTCATACTTATCTATAAATACGCTGAATGTAAATGGACTAAATGCACCAATAAAGTGACAGAGAGTCTCTGACTGGATAAAAAAACACGATCTGTCTATGTGCTGCCTACAAGAGACACGCTTTAGAGACACAAACAAACTAAAACTTAAAGGATGGAAAAAAATATATCAAGAAAAACAACAATCAAAAAAGAGCAGGAGTGGCAATATTAATTTCTGACAAAATAGATTTTAAAGTTAAATCCACCACAAAGGATAAAGAAGGACACCACATAGGGATTAAAGGGACAATTGACCAGGAAGATACAACCATATTAAATATTTATGCACCCAATGACAGGGCTACAAGATACATAAAACAAACTTTGACAGAATTGAAAAGTGAGATAGACCCCTCCACAATTATAGTAGGAGACTTCAACACACCACTTTCGGAGAAGGATAGGGCTTCCAGTAAGAAGCTCAATAGAGACATGGCAGATCTAATTGCTACAATCAACCAACTTGACCTCATAGACTTATACAGAACACTCCAACCAACAGCTGCAAAGTATACTTTTTTTTCTAGTGCACTTGGAACATTCTCTAGAATAGATCACACACTATGTCATAAAACAAACCTTTGCAGAATCCAAAACATTAAAATTATACAAAGCATCTTATGGCCATAAGGCCATAAAAGTAGAAATCAATAACAGAAAAATCAAGAAAAAAGGAATCAAATATGTGGAAACTGAACAATACCCTGCTCAAAAAAGACTGGGTTATAGGAGACATTAAGGAAGGAATAAACAAATCCAGAGATTGCAACGAGAATGAAAACACTTTCTATCAAAACCTCTGGGACATGGCAAAAGCAGCACTCAGAGGTCAATTTATATCGATAAATGCACACATACAAAAAGAAGAAAGAGCCAAAATCAGAGAACTGTCTCTACAACTTGAACAAATAGAAAGTGAGCAACAAAAGAATCTGTCAGGCACCAGAAAAAAACAATAATAAAAATTAGAGCAGAATTAAATGAATTAGAGAACAGAAAAACAATTGAAAGAATTAACAAAGCCAAAAGCCGGTTCTTTGAAAAAAATTAACAAAACTCATAAACCACTGGCCAGACTGATTAAAGAAATACAGGAAAGGAAACAAATAACCTGAATAAGAAATGAGATTGGCCGTATCACAACAGACCCAACTGAAATTAAAAGAATCATATCAGATTGCTATCAAAAATTGCACTCTGACAAATTTGAAAACCTAGAAGACATGGGTGAATTCCTAGAAATACAATACATACCTAAACTAACACAATCAGAAGTAGAACAACTAGATAGACCCATAACAAAAAAAAAGAGATTGAAAAGGTAATCACAAAACTCCCAACCAAAAAAAGCCCTGGCCCGGATGGCTTTACTGCAGAGTTCTACCAAACTTTCAGAGAAGAGTTAACGCCACTACTACTAAAGGTATTTCAAAGCATAGAAAAGGATTGAATACCACCTAACTCATTCTATGAAGCCAGCATATCCCTGATACCAAAACCAGGTAAAGACATCACAAAGAAAGAAAATTACGACCTATACCCCTCATGAACATAGACGCAAAAATCCTCAACAAAATTCTAACCGATATAAATCAATAACATATCGAAAAGATGATCCACCAAGACCAAGTGGGATTTATACCAGGTATGCAAGGTTGGTTCGATATTAGAAAAACAATTAATGTAATCCACCATATATATAAAACAAAAAACAAAACCCACATGATCTGATCAATTGATGCAGAAAAGGCATTTGACAAAGTCCAACACCCATTCACGAGAAAAGTTCTCAGCAAAATAGGAATTGAAGGAAAATTCCTCAACATAATAAAGGGCATTTATACAGAGCCAACAGCCAACACCACTCTAAATGGAGAGAGCCTGAAAGCATTTCCCTTGAGAACAGGAACCAGACAAGGATAACCTTTATCACTGCTGTTATTCAATATTGTGCCGGAGGTCCTAGGCAGAGAAATAAAGGGCATCCGGATTGGCAAGAAAGAAGTAAAATTATCTCTATTTGCAGATGACATGACCTTATACACAGAAAACCCTAAGGATTCCTCAAGCAAAGTACTGAAACTAATAGAGAGTTTGGCAGAGTTTCAGGTTACAAGATAAACATACAAAAATCAGTTGGATTCCTCTACACCAACAAAAAGAACATCGAAGAGGAAATCACCAAATCAATACCATTTACAGTAGCCCCAAGAAGATAAAATACTTAGGAATAAATCTTACCAAAGATATAAAAGACCTGTACAAAGAAAACTACAAAGTAGTAGTGCAAGAAACTAAAAGACCTACATACGTGGAAAAACATACCTTGCTAACAGATAGTAAGACTTAACATAGTAAAAATGTCTATTCTACCAAAGGCCTTCTATACATACAATGCACTTCTGATTCAGATTCCAATGACATCTTTTCATGTGCTGGAGAAACAAATCACCAACTTCATATGGAAGGGAAAGAAGCCCCAGATAAGTAAAGCATTACCGAAAAAGAGGCCTCACTCTACCTGATTTCAGAACCTATTATACAGCCACAGTAGTCAAAACAGCCCGGTACTGGAACAACAACAGGCACATAGACCAATGGAACAGAATTGAGAACCCAGATATAAATCCATCCACATATGAGTAGCTGATACTTGACAAAGGCCCAGTGTCAGTTAATTGGGGAAAAAATAGTCTTTTTAACAAATGGTGCTGGCATAACTGGATATCTATCGGCAAAAAAAATGAAACAAGACCCATACCTCACACCACGTGCAAAAACTAACTCTAAATGGATCAAAGATCTAAACATAAAGACTAAAATGATAAAGATCATGGAAGAAAGAATAGAGATGTTAGGAGCCCTAATATAAGGCATAAACAGAACACAAAACATTACTAAAAATGACAAAAAGAAACCAGATAACTGGGGGTTCCTAAAAATCAAACACCTATGCTCATCTAAAGACTTCACCAAAAGAGTAAAAAGACCACCTACAGACTGGGAAAAAATTTTCAGCTATGACATCTCTGACCAGCGCCTGATCTCTAAAATCTGTACGATCCTGTTAAAACTCAACCACAAAAAGATAAAAAACCCAATTACAAATAGGGCAAAGGATATGAACACGCACCTCACTAAAGAAGATATTCAGGTGGCTAACAGATACATGAGGAAATGCTCTCAATCATTAGACGTTAGAGAAATGCAAATTAAAACTACGATGAGATTACATCGCACTCCAACAAGGCTGGCATTAATCCAAAAAAACACAAAATAATAAGTGTTGGAAAGGCTGTGGAGAGACTGGAACACTTCTACACTGCTGGTGGGAATGTCAAATGGTACAACCACTCTGGGAATCGATCTGGCGTTTCCTTGAAAAGCTAGTAATAGAAGCACCATATGACCCGGAAATCCCACTCCTCGTAATATAGCCTAGAGAAATAAGAGCCTTTACATGAACAGATATATGCACACCCATGTTCACTGCAGCACTGTCTACAATAGCAAAAAGTTGGAAGCAACCAATGTGTCCATTAATGGACGAATGGATAAATACATTATGGTATAGTCACACAATGGAATACTAAACATCGATAAAAAACAGTGAGGAATCTGTGAAACATTTCATAACATGGAGGAACCTGGAAGGCATTATGCTGAGTGAAATTAGTCAGATGCAAAACGACAAATATTGTATAAGACCACTATCATAAGATCTTGAGAAATAGTTTAAACTGAGAAGAACACATTCTTTTGTGGTTACAAGAGAGTGGAGGGAAGGAGGATGGGAGTGGGTTATTTACTGATTAGATAGTAGATAAGAACTACTGTAGGTGAAGGGAAGGACAACACTCTATACAGGTGAGGTCAGCACAACTGGACTGGACCAAAAGCAAAGAAGTTTCTTGAACAAACTGAATGCTTTGAAGGTCAGTGGAGCAAGGGCGGGGGTTTGGGGACTATGGCTTCAGGGGACATCTAAGTCAATTGGCAAAATAAATTCTATTAAGAAAACATTCTGCGTTCCACTTTGAAGTGTGGCTCCTGGGGTCTTAAACGCTAACAAGTGGCCATCAAAGATGCATTAATGAGTCTCGACCCACCTAGATAAAAAGAGAATGAAGAACACCAAGGTCACAAGGTAATTATGAGCCCAAGAGACAGAAAGGGCTACCTGAACCAGAGACTTATATCATCCTGAGACCAGAAGAACTAGATGGTGCCCAGCCACAACTGATGACTGCCCTGACAGGGAGCACAACAGAGAACCACCTGAGGGAGCAGGAGAACAGTGGGATGCAGACACCAAATTCTCATAAAAAGACCAGACTTAATGGTGTGACTAAGGCTAGAAGAATCCCGACAGTCATGGTCCCCAAACTTTCTGTTGGCCCAGGACAGGAACCATTCATGAAGCCAACTCATCAGACATAGGTTGGACTGGACAATGGGTTGGAGAAAGATGCTGATGAGGAGTGAGTACTTGCAATGGGTGGACACTTGAGACGATGTTGGCATCTCCTGTCTGGAGGGGAGATGGGAGGGTAGAGAGGGTTAGAAACTGGCAAGACAGTCACTTAAGGAGAGACTGGAAGGAGGGAGCGGGCTGACTCATTAGGGGGAGAGTAAGTGGGAGTATGTAGTAAAGTATACATAAGTTTATATGTAAGAGACTGACTAGATTTGTAAACTTTAACTTAAAGCACAAGAAAAATTATAATATATATATATATATACACACACACAGCACAGCATACACCAATTCAACAGTTTCTACATGTACAGTTCAGTGGTGTTGTTACACCTTTTCAGCTGTGCCAGCATTCTGACCTTTGTTTTCCGAGTTGTTCTTCCCTCGTTAACATAGCTCGCCGTCCCCCAAGGTTCCTATCTAATCTTTTGAGTTGCTGTTGTCAGTTTGATCCCGCACAGAGAGCTCTTTAAAGCACATAATGCTCAAGATTGTCATTGTTAGGTGCCGTCGAGTTGGTTCCGACTCATAGCAACCCTACGTATGACAGAATGAAACACTGCCCAGTCCTGTGCCATCCTTACAATCGTTATGCTTGAGCCCATTGTTGCACCCACTATGTCAATCCATCTCATTGCAGGTCTTCCTTTCTTCCACTGACCCTGTAGTTTACTGAGCATGATATCCTTCTCCAGGGACTGATGTCTCCTGACAGCATGCCCAAAGTATTAAGATGCAGTCTCGCCATCCTTGCTTCTAAGGAGCGTTCTGGTTGTACTTCTTCCAAGACAGGTTTGTTTGTTCTTTTGGCAGTCCACGGTACATTCAGTATTCTTTGCCAACCCCAGAATTCAAAGGTGTCAGTTCTTCTTTGGCCTTCCTTATTCATTGTCCAGCTTTCATATGCATGTGACGCAGTTGAAGATACCATGGCTTGAGCCAGGCACACCTTAGTTTTCAAGGTGAGACCTTTGCTTTTCAACACCTTAAAGAGGTCCATTGCCCGATACAATGCATCTTTTGATTTCCTGACTGCTGCTTCCATGGGCGTTGATTGTGGATCCAAATAAAATGAAATCCTTGACAACTTCATTCTTTCTCCATTTATCATGATGTAGCTTGTTGGTTCAGTTGTGAGGATTTTTGTTTTCTCTGTGTTGAGGCGTAATCCATACTGAAGGTTGTGGTCTTTGATCTTAATCAGTAAGTACTTCAAGTCCTCTTCACTTTCAGTAAGCATGGTTGTGCCACCTGCATAATGCAGGTTGTTAATGAGTCTTCCTCCAATCCTGATGCCCTGTTCTTCTTCATATGGTCCATCTTCTCAGATTATTTGCTCAGGATACAGACTGCACAGGTATGGTGAAAGTATACAACCCTTACGCACACTTTTCTTGACTTTAAACCACTCGGTAACCCCATGGTCTCTCCAAGCAACTGCCTGTTGATCTATGTACAGGTTCCTCATGAGCACAATTAAGTGTTCTGGAATTCCCATTCTTCACAATGTTATCCATAATTTGTTATGATCCACGCAGATGAATGCCTTTGCATAATCAATAAAACACAGGTAAACATCCTTCTGGTTTCAGTTAGGATCCTTCTGACATCAGCAATGATATCCCTGGTTCCACATCCTCTTCTGAATCCCGCCTGAACTTCTGGCAGTTCTCTGTCGATATACTGCTGCCGCTGCTTTTGAATGATCTTTGGCAAAATTTTGCTTGCGTGTGATATTAATGATACTGTTCGATAATGTCTTCATTCAGTTGGATCACCTTTCTTGTGAATAGGCATAAATATGGGTCTCTTCCAGTCGGTTGGCCAGGTAGCTGTCTTTCAAATTTTTTGTCACAGACAAGTGAGCACTTCCAGCACTGCATCCATTTGTTGAAACATCTCAGTTGATATCCCGTCAATTCCTGGAGCCTTGTTTTTCACCAATGTCTTCGGTGCAGCTCGGACTTCTTTCTTTGGTACCACCAGTTAATAGGACTATTATTCAAATTTACGCACCAAGCATTAAAGCCAAAGATGAAGAAATTGAGAATTTCTATCAGCTTCTGCAGTCTGAAATTGATCGAACACACGATCACGATGCGTTGATAATTACTGGTGATTGGAATGCGTAAGCTGGAAACAAAGAAGAAAGATCGGTATTTGGAAAGCTTGGCCTTGGTATAGAGACAATGCCGGAGATCAAATGATAAGAGTTTTGCAAGACCAGTGACTTCTTCATTGTAAATACTTTTTTTCAGCAACATAAACAGTGACGATACACACGGACCTCGCCAGATGGATTACACAGGAATCAAATTGACTACATCTGTGGAACGAGACGATGGAAAAACTCAACATCACCAGTCAGAACAAGGCCAGGGGCCAACTGTGGAGCAGACCATCAGTTGCTCATACACAAGTTCAAGCTGAAACTGAAGAAAATCAGAGCAAGTCCGCAAGAGCCAAGATACAACCTTGAATGTATCCCACCTGAATTCAGAGATGATCTCAAGAATAGATTTGATGCGCTGAATGCTAATGACAGAAGACGAGACAAGTTGTGGAACGGCATCAAGGACATCCTTCATGAAGAAAGCAAGAGGTCATTGAAAAGACAAGAAAGAAAGAAAAGACCAAGATGGATGTCAGAAGGGACTGTGAAACTTGCTCTCAAACGTCAAACGTCGAGCAGCTAAAGCAAAAAAGGAAGAATGCTCAAGGACGGCCTTTTTCACTTTTTAAGATGAACTATTTTTTCAGTTTTAAGAGGACTTCAGGGGATGTTTTTGGTTTAAGGTTTAAAGATTATCGCAGGGCAACCACTCTGCGGTTTCATCCAGACTCCATGGCTCCAGGAAGCCTGGAATCCACAAGAATTTGAAATTCTGTTCTCCGTTTCCTCCTTTTGATCTCGGGATTCTTCTACAGAATCCTTGATCAAAATGTTCAGTAACTGTAGGCAGGCACCATAATTCTACCGACCTCATGGCGAAGGAGCCAGTTGTTTATGGAGGTGATTAGCCACACATTCCATTTCTTCCTCCTATCCCTGACTCTCCTTATTCTTCTGTTGCTCCAGGTGAATAGAGACTAATTGTTGTGACCTAGATGGATGCTTGCAAGCTTTTAAGACCACAGGCACTACGCAACAAGCAACAGGTAGAAGCGCTAAAGCATTATTGGGCCACTTAACGGGGATGTCCCATGACCGCATGGACCCTAAACCTGCAAACCAAGGAGCCAAATTCCATGAAGTGTTTGGGCATATATACATAGCCACAGCATCTACTCTTTGTTTTTGTTTTTTGTCATTGTTGCAAACACGTCTATCACACAACTTTTGCCAGTTCAGCTTTTTACTGGTGTACAACTTATTGACAGTGCTTACAATAACTGGCTGTGAAAACCTACCATTAATCACTGTGATTTTTCCATCACTGTAAACCAAACCTCAGTACCCCATAAGCAATACCTCCCTCCCCCTCTCCCTCCTTCCTGCGTCTGGTAGCCACTAATAAACTTTGGTCTCTATACATTGGCCTTTTCATGTCTTTTTATGTAAGTGAGGTCACTCAATATTTGTCCTTTTGTGATTGCCTAAAGGCTTCAAGCTCCATCCATAGTGTAGCATGTATCAAGACTTTGTTTCGCCTACTGGCTGAGTAGCATTCCATTTTATGTTCCAGATTTTGTTTATCTGTTCTTAGCTAGTGTTTTCACTGGGCTTCCTTAAATGCCTGGATCCAAAATAAGATAAAAAAAAAGGAAAAGGTGGAAGAAACAAGAACAAAGAAAAAGCATACCCTCCCAGGCTTTGTTGATGAAGACACTCCTTCACTGTTTAACCAGGTTTACAACTCTGCCTTAGCTTTCTGTTCTTGCTTTGGTGAGCCCAAGGGACAGCTAGAGTTAAAAGCACTCACGATCTACTCTGAGCATGTGTCCAGCCCTGGGGATGTGCATGGTCTTCTCACTTCCCTAGCTTTTGAAAGTTACTTCTTCCCTGCCCCCAATCCATACCTCCTGTCACAGTCTTCTCTTTCCCAAGCTTTATGGCCTGTCTATTGTTTGTGCCAACTGTTGTACCTTGCACCAGGCTGGTGTGAGCCAATACTGTTGCCTCTAGATGCTTTTCATGGATTGAATTGCGTCCCCCCCCCAAAATATCTGTCAACTTAGTTGCGCTATGAGTCCCAGTATTGTGTGACTGTCGGCCATTTTATGTGATTTCCCTATGTGTTGTAAATCCTATCAGTGTGATGTAATAAAATGGATTAGCAGCAGTTATATTGATGAGATCCACAAGATTAGCTAGTTTCTTAAGCCAATCTCTTTTGAGATATAAAAGAGAGAAGTTAGCAGAGAGCCATGGGGACCTCATATCACCAAGAAATAGCACCAGGAGCAGAGTGTGTCATTTGGACCCAAGATTCCTGCCCTGAGATGCTCCCAGACCAAGGGAAGACTGATGACAAGGACCTTCCTCCAGGGCCAACAAAGAGAGAGAAAGCGTTCCCCTGGACCTGGTGCCCTGAATTCAGATTTGTAGCCTACTGGACTGTGAGAAAATAAACTTCTCTTTGTTAAAGCCATCGACTTGTGGTATTTCTGTTATAGCACCACTAGATGACTAAGTCAATACTTTAAGCAAAAGCCAGAGAGAAGTCATTCTAGCCATGGGGACATTATAAGTTGGGTAGAAGAAGGGCAACCCTTGAGCCAGATTGTGAGGTGTGGGAAGTCTTGAACCGCACCACAGCGCTTTGGGAATGTGGTCTGTATTGCTCCCTCTGGCATTAGAAATCTGCGCCAGGAGCACAGGATGCTCCCTTCATGACCACTGGTGATGTGGAGCCTGGGGGACTGTAGGTGGACAATTTTAAATACTACGGCATTGTCTTAGTGAAGAAGAGCAGCTTGCTTCTTCACTAAACTTCCTCTGTTGTTGGACGCTTTTGACTTGATTCCAGAGCCTTGCAAAAGTTTATCTTGCGGGATGCGGAGCAAGATGGTGGTGTAAGCAGTTGTGTGCTCTCGGCCTGTGTCCTTACCGGTATCGACACACAAGAAATTCAGAAGAAAGCAAGCTAAAACTGGTGGAACCAAACAGTAGCATACAAATTGAGGGAGATCAGTGGTTCTCCACCCATCTACACCCCCTCTCTGGCTCTACATGGTCATTTTGGGGCAGCTCCAGCTCCCAGGGGTTGAGTCTGGGGCTGGAGCTCCTTCCTGGGAGGAGTTTCATTGCAAATCTGTGGCCATTGCCACTATGAAGCAGGGAGTTTGGTGCTGTGGTGACACAGCTGGAGCTCCCAGGTGGGGAGTCTGGTGCTAGAGCAGGATAGCTAGTGTCTCCAATCGGGCAGCCTAGAGACAAAGCAGCCACACCAGGTGCTCCCAGGCAAAGAGTCTGGTGTTGGGAGCACAGCCAGCACCCCTACTCAGGAAGCTTAGTGGTGAAGCAGTGACAGCTGGTGTCCTCAAGCAGGGAGACTCATGGAGAAGTGGCCACAGCAAGTGCACCAAGGTGAGGAATTCAAGATTGAAGCAGAAAACTACAACCTTCAACAATTAACATAATAATAACAATGACGTTGAAGGTGACAGTGACGATGATAGTGATGATAATAAAGAAGAGCAAATCCTAGGGAATGGGAAGAAGCTGATCTACATAGTTACCAGAGTGTAATAGCTAAATATCCCGGTATCAACAACAACCACAAAAATGAGAAAGGATGGCCCATGCAAGAGACCAAAACAGACTGACAGAAACAGTCCCTGAGGAAGGCAGTTAGTAAACTACTAGACAAAGACTTTGAAACAGCAGTATTATCTTAGTTATCTAGTGCTGCTATAACAGAAATGCCACAAGTGGACGGCTTTAACACAGAGAAATTTATTCTCTCACAGCCTGGAAGGCTAGAAGTCCAAATTCAGAGCACCAGCTCCCAGGAAGGCTTTCTCTCTCTGTCAGCTCTGGAGGAAGGTCCTTGTCATCAATCGTCCTCTGGCTGAGGAGCTTCTCAGGGCAGGGACCCCGGGTCCAAAGGGCACGCTATTCTCCTGGCTCCTGTTTCTTGTTGGCATGAGGTCCCCATGTCTCTCAGCTCACTTCTCTCTTTTATATCTCAAAAGAGACTGGCTTAAGAAATAATCTAATCTTGTAGATTGAGCCCTACCTCATTGGCATAACTGTCACAAATCCCATCTCATTAACGTCATAGAGTTAGTATTTACAAAACATAGGAAAATCACATCAGATGACAAAATGCAGACAATCACACAGTACTGGGATTCATGGCCTAGCCAAATTGATTGATAAACGTATTTTGGGGGGACACAGTTCAATCCATGACAAGTACTAAATGTGCTCAAAAGTTAAAGGAATACACAGACAAGTTAAATGAAAAGAAAGTACTGGACAGAATCAGGAAAATGATACGAGAACAAAAAAAGCATTACAAAAAAAAAAAAAAGATAGAGTTTTGTTTTACTCTTTTTTTTTTAAGAAGAGAACAGAAATACTGGAGATAAAAACACAATAACAGAAGTGAAAAATTCACCGAAGGAGCTCAACATCAGATTTCACTGGCAGAAGAGAGAATCAGTGAGCTTGAAGAGGGCAATTGAGATTATTGAGCCTGAGGAGTGAAAATAAAAAAAAGAGCAAAGAACAGGACCTAAGGAACCTACAGAACATCGTACAGTGAACAAATACACACATTTTGGGAGTTTCAGAAGGCAAAGACAGAGACAGAAAGGGGCAAAAAGAATATTTGAAGAAATAACAGCTGAAAACCTCTCAAATCTAACAAAACACATGAATATACACTTCCAAGAGGCTCAACAAACTCTTCATAGAATAGAGCCATGAAGATACACACTGAGAATCATTTTAATCAAATTCTGGAAAACCAAAGACAGAGAATTTTGAAAGCAACGAGAGAGAAGTGAATTATCACATCCAAGTTATCCTCAGTAAGATTACATATTGATTTCTCCTCAGTAACCATGGAGGCAAAAGATAGCAGGATGTCATATTTAAAAAGCTGAAAGAAAAGAACTGTCAACCAAGATGCTACATCTGGCAAAACGGTCCTTCCAGAACAGGAATGAAATTAAGACATTCTCAGATAAACAAAAGATGACAGAATTTGTTGCCCCTCAATTTGTCCTACAAGAAATTACAAAGCAAATCCTTCAGATGGAGAAGAAAAGAAACTAGACAGTAACTTGAAGCCATATATTAAAAAAAAAAAGAAAGGAAGGAGAGAAAGAAAAACCCCATTAAAGTCAAGTTCTTGGCAAGTGTCAGGGCAAGACTTAAGGTAATTTGGATTGGTATATACAGTTGTTATGTCCTTCATGCTGTGCAATAACAAAAGCATATAAACAAATACAAATGCATGCTACTGATACATGTATGCTACTGATGCATATAAATTTAGTAGATGAAAACAGCATAAATGGGGATTGGGAGAGAGGTATAGAAAGAGAGTGTTTGTTTCTGAAGTTAATTTGCTATCAATTTAAACCAAGTTTTTATAAGTCTAAGGTATCAAATGTAATTCTCACCGTCACCACAAAGAATATAACTAGAGAATATACACAAAGAAGAGAAGCGAAACAGGTCACAAAAAAAAAAAAAAAAAAAAAAATCAACTATGCACAAGGAAGGACAAAATGAAGGATAAAATAGGATAAGAAACACACACACACACACAAAACAAAACAAAACAAAAAAACAGAGAAGAAAATGCAAAAGTAAGGTCTCTTATTGGTCATTACCACGGTTTATATAGAATAAATGCTCCATTCAAAAAGCAGAGGGTGGCAGATGGATTAACATACATGACCCATCTATATGTTGTCTACAAAACACACATCTTAGGCCCAAGAACACAAGTAGGTTACAAGTGAAAGGCTGGGGAGAAAAAAAAACTTCATGAAAATAGTAACCAAAAGAGAGCTCGGTGGTAATTATAATATCAAACCAAATAGGCCTTCAGTAAAAATCTCTCCTATGAGACAAAAAAGAAGAACATTACTTAATGAAAAGAGTGTCAAATAATTAAGAAGATATAACAATGAAAAATAAGTAGGCACCTAGCATCAGAGCGCCAAAATATATAAAGCAAATTCTGATAGAATGGAAAGGAGAAATTGACAGCTCTGCCATAGTAGTTAGACTTCAGTACACTACTTATAACAAAGCATGGGACATCAAGAAAAAAAATCGATATCTAAGTGGAGGACCCAAAATGACACTACAACAAACTAACAGATGTATATTCAACACTTTACCCAACAAGAGCTCAAAATACATTCTTCTCCAGTACACATGGATCATTCTCCCGCATAGGCTACATGTTTCCTCAAGGTCTTAGTTATCTAGTGCTGCTGTAACAGTGTAACAGTATAACAAGTAGATGGCTTTAACAAAGAGAAACTTATTCTCTCAGTCTAGGAGGCTAGAAGTACCAGTTCAGGGTGCCAACTCCAGGGAAAGGTTTTCTCTCTGTGTAGGCTCTGGGGAAGGTCCTTGTCATCAAACTTCCCCTGGTTGAGGAGCTTCACAGCGCAGGGACCCAGTCCAAAGGACGCGTGCTCCTGGCTCTTCTTGCTTGGTAGAATTGAGGTCCCCTCCCCCCATTCTGTGCACTTCTCTCTTTCATAGCTCAAAAAGGATTGACTCAAGATACAACCAGATCTTGTAGATTGAGTCCTGCCTCATTCATATAATTGCCTCTAATCCTGCCTCATTAATCTCACAGAGGCAGTATGTATAACGCACAGGAAAACCGCATCAGATAGCAAAATGGTGGACAACCACACAATACTGGGAATCACGGCCTGGCCAAGTTGACACACATTTTGGGAGGACACAGTTCAATCCATAACAGTCACTAAGCAAGTTCCAATACATTTTAAAAGACTGAAATCATACAAAGTGCCTTTTCAACAAACAATGGAGTAAAATTAGAATTTCAAAGCAGGAAAAAAAAAAATGCAGAAATAAATGGAAATCAAGTAACACACTATTAAACAACCAGTGGCTGGAGGAAGATATCACAAAAAAGCTTTGAGTCAAATGAAAATGAAAGCAAAACATAACAAAAATTAATGGGAAGTAGCATAAGCAATGTTTGGAGGGAAATTTATACCTATAAATGCCTACCTATGTAAAAAGGGGAGGTATCTCAAATCAATAAGGTAACCATTTGAGGCACTAGAAAAAGAAGAGTAAACCAAGCCCAAAGAAATCAGAAGGAAGGAAATAACAAAGAACAGAGCAGAGTAAATGCAATAAAGAACAGAAAAAACACCACCAAGAATCAATGAAACCAGATGTTGATTTGTTTAAAAGATCAACAAAACTGACAAACCTTTAGCTACACTGACAAAGCAAAGGAGAGAGACGATGCTAGCACTTAAAATCAGAAAAAAAAAAAAAAAAAGATGGGAACATTACTACCAATCCTGCAGAAATAACAAAAATCATAAGAGAAAACTATAAACAGTTATATGTCAAAAAATTTGACAACCTAGATGAAATGGACAAATTCGCAGAAACATGTAAGCTTTCTATGCTGACTTAAGAAAAAATGGAAGATCTCAAAACACCTATAACAAGTGAGGAGATTGATTCATTAGTCAAAAACCTCTGAACCCAGAAACATCCTGGACGAGATGGCTTTACTGGTGTCCCCAGAAGTGACCCCAAGCCTTCTTAAACTTTAAAACGAAAGAAAGAAAGACGAGGAAATGCTTACTAAGTCATTCTCTGAGTCCACTGTCACTCCAATGCCAAAGCCAGATGAAGACATTGCAAGAAAAGAAAACTATAGCCCAATATCCCTTATGAATATAGATGCATAAATCCTCAATAAATACTATCAAACTGATACAGAAAAATGATTAAAGGAGTTTCCGCCATGGTCACATGGGATGTATCCCAGGAGCACAAGGTTAGTTCTACATTAGAAAATCAGTCAACGTAAGACACCACATTCCTTAATAGAGCAAAGGTAAGGAACCATATGATCATCACCATCAAGGCAGAGAAGGCATCTGACAAAATCCTACACTCTTTCATGATAAAAACACTCAACAAGCTAGGAATAAAAGGGAAATTTCTCAACATGACGAAGAAGACTTATGAAAAAACCCACAGCTAACGTCACGACACCAACAGCA